>NC_055962.1:15988123-15990623 GCF_018492685.1 Alosa sapidissima
TTTCGCGTCGCTCTCATTGAGGTTGAATGGAGACGAAATTCGCCCTGGTTGGGCGAAATGAAAGCGAATCGCCGAGGCAGGCGAAACAAAGTTGGCCAAAGTTTAACTTTATTTAAATGAGGACCATTCGAGAACCAATCAGATCCGTGTCTTTGTGTTTGGAGGCGGGAGTTACAAAAAAGTCTGACCAAGATGGCGGTGACTACCTGAGCTGTAACACGAAAATTTGTATGTGATTAAAATGTTTCTACACGAACATTGCCACTTGTATCAACACGAATTGTGGTTTATATGCCACAAGAACTTAGTCAGAGCACATACACCACTAAATAGACCACTATATATGTTAGTTTAAGCACTCAGTCTTTTTAGCTAGCTGACAGTCGAAATGCTAGTATTTTAGGACATTGGATTGCATTGTAAACCTAGCTAGACAGCTAGGCTACATGCTGCAACACAGGTATGAAATATATTATGTCTTATTGACCTTGTTGTTTCTATGAACATGAATTGTTGTTTATAGGCAACATCAACTTAGTCGAGGCATAAAGACCCCTGGATATCTTCATTAAGTACTTAAATGTTTGAACTAGCTGATTAGCCTATTTAGCTCGCTTGCCACCACTGGCTAGACACTGCAGTCAAAAGGTTAGCGGTTTCGCCTTCACGCCCCCGAGGCGAAATTTCGCTGGCCGAAAATCGCGAGGTGTTTCGCTGTGTGGAAACCCACCGTAAGGGAGGGAAACGGTGTGCACTGTGCAGGGATGAACTCAAGACCCATGCACAGGCACACTGAGTATACTGGGATGAACTCAGGACCCATGCACAGGCAGATGAGTGGTAAGGATGGCCATGGTAGCAGGGATTTGAACAAATGTTTAAATAATAAATAAGATATAGGAAATTATTATGGAAAGGTAAGATAGATAGATAGATAGAGAGAGACAGGGAGAGAGAAAGAGAGAGAGAGAGAAAAAAAAAGAGTCAGGAAACAGGAAGAGACTGGTTTTGCTCTATAAATAAATGCTACTGTATATGCATGCATATCTGCCTAGGGTGTGTGTATGTGTGTTTGTGTGTATGTGTGTGTGTGTGTGTGTGTGTGTATGTGTGTGTGTGTGTGCTCTGCCATGCCATCAGCACTTTCTCTCCAGAGGTAACCTTGAGGGAGGAGAGAGTGGGGGAGAGATGGAGTGGAGTGGCAGGCTGCAGGCTATCCTGGGTTCATCAAACCGTAGCTTTTATTTTAAATGATCGGAAAAATCTCTGAAACACAGAGACAAACACACACACACACTAACTTTATCTCTCACACACACATACATGCACAAAAAACAGTTCAAGTCTCCATCTTTATTTCTCTTTCTCTCCTCTCTCTTGCTTGCTCTCACACACACACTCACACTCCACACACACTAACTCATACTCACACATTCATACACACTCACCCTCACACTCACACTCCACACGTCCCGAGAGAGGCATCAGCCCAGCAGGAGAGGGGCAGCTTGCGCAGTCTCTTATGTAAACAGAACTTTTAATTAGGACAAAGGGACAAGTGATTATCAGTGTGACGGTCCTCAGTGCCACATAACCCCCCACCACACACACACACACACACAAACATACACACACAGAAACACACACACACACACAGAAACACACACACACACACACACACACACACACACACACTGCTTCCCACGTCCGTCCCAAATAAAAACAAATGACACCTGCGTCCCCAACCTGCCGTGCCAATCTGGCTCCCGTAAAGATTCATGAGCCCGAGGGCACCGTCAAGGTCGCGGGCGCAACTCTAGAGCCAGGTTCAGGGAGTGCAGCTCACGCCATGACCACAGCCTATTGAGTTCTATTTTCTGTCCTGACTGAAATTGCAGTGCAAAAAGGTTGCTCTTTAACAGAGGGCTGAAGTGCGTAGTCAAATTCTCCAACTGAAGTTTTTTTTTGTATGTGATTCCCAAACGAAAAGTTTGCCTGATTCTGGTGCCATTTGGCAAGTGCTACCTCTGTCAACACTTGTCATCCAAAGGTATTGTCAAAAGGTATTTTTCTAGTTCCAAAAAGTGTTTTTACTGTTTCCTAGTTCTGGTGGCATTTGCTTTGTGCTTCCTCCCAGGAATGGCTCTTCTATAATGTATTCTCATTGTAACACATGGGCAATGTTAGCAACAGAAATACAAAAATAAGGTAAAAAATAAAGGGATCCCTGCTGAAAAAAACAGCTAGAAACCAGCTTATGCTGGTAGCTGGTTTTAGCTGGTCTTTGCTGGTTTTCTTCCAGTCTTTGCTGGTGTAGCTGGTTGGGCCACCATCTGGATATGCTGGCGTGACCAGCCTGTCGTGTGGGATACAGCTGGTGCAAGATGGTCATGCTGGTGACCAGCCTGTCAAGATTGACATTGTTGGTGTAAGATGGTCATGCTGGTTTGCTCGAATGACCAACATAAACTGGTATGGCCAGTTAAACCAGCAGTGTAGA
>NC_055962.1:15998123-16003123 GCF_018492685.1 Alosa sapidissima
CCTTTGAGGCAGTACACGGAGAGGGTTTTTTTGCATTAGCACAAGGGTTGATAGATGTTGGTGCTCGAGCTGGTCGTGTGGATGCTAAACAACTACTGCCTGACCCTACTACGGTTTCTCGTGGAGTTAACAAATATGCAGAGGAGATTCGCCAAAAAATAATCCCAGAACTTAAAATGCAGTTGGGGGGGAGTAATGGAGCTGTTACCTTGGACATGTGGACTGACGACTACAGAAAAATCGGCTACCTTTGTGTTACTCTGCACTACATAAACAATAAGTGGGAGCTGATCGAACGAGTGCTCTGTACCTCTGAGTGGGACAGTTCACTGCGTAAAACGGCCGACAACATTAAACCAGCAATCGTCAGCGCATTGCGCAAATTTGGCATTGATGAATTCTACTCCAAACTGGTCTACGTGACAGATAGGGGCGCAAATATAGTTGCGGCCCTGCGTACAGTGACCAGATTGAGCTGTGCTGCCCATATTTTCAACACTGTCCTGTACACTACATTCAAACCATCCCAGGAGGATACGTATGGAGAAGAAGTAGCAGCTATGATTGACTCTGCCAAGTCACTGGTGACCTATTTCAAGCAGACCAACCTTCAGGCTCGCCTGAAAAAGACTCTTAAAAACGGTGGAATTCCCTGCATACAATGCTAGAGTCTATCAGCAGTCAATATGAAGACATCCGCACACTTCTGGAAGAGCGAAGGGAAGTTAACCGCCTCACAAACTTGGATGAAGAGGCTCTCTCCGACTTTGTTGCATTCCTGGAGCGATTTAAGGAAGCCACTAAAGCTTTAGAGGCATCGAAAACCCCGACGCTCCATCTAACCATTGTTTGGTATGAGCGCATCAGACGCCATTTGCAAGCTTCTTCAAATGATAGCATGACCATTTCCTCACTGAAGGAGAAATGCCTCAGTATTCTCCAGGACAAGTTCGACATTCATCTTTTACATAGACTTGCAATGTTACTGCATCCTAAACTGAAAAGTTTGAAGCTACTTGCTGACAGTAGTGAAGTGACAAGCGTGCACAGCGAGTTGCGGCGCCTTGTGAAAGGTCAGTGTTAATGCAAAGTAGGCTACACAGCCTAGGTTCCATTATTAGACATAGCCAAACTTAACGTTACCTACATCTGCCTATACAATATATAACGTTATTTTGCACTGCAATGTTTGTTTACATTTATCATAGACCTCAAGGATAAGCGTGGAAGTCCTGAACAGCAGTGCCACCACCCCCCACCGGAGAAGCGAGTTCGAGTGTCGGCGGACACTTTATCAGACGTAGAAGATTCCAGTGACGAGGCCCCGCAATATCAGGACGAAGTGGCTGCTTACATCGATCACAAAACGCCAAAAGATGACCCTTTTGACGTTTTGTCATGGTGGCAAGATCATGCTTGCCTTTTCCCTTATATTGCCCAGATTGCGAGGTCTATCCTCGCCATCCCTGCATCCAGCGCTGCAAGTGAGCGAGACTTCTCTTGTGCTGGATACGTTATCCAGGAGCGGAGGAGTCAGCTGAAACCGTCAACAGTGGACGATGTTCTTTTTTTACACAGCAATTTAAAACACCACGCCACCACAAACAGGATCTAATCCCCTCGGGAAAAGGTACAGGCCAAAATTGCCCTCATTAGATATTGGATCCACGTCTCAGCCCCAATTGTAGGCTATAGTTAAGTAGCCTAATGCACATGCCGGTTGGTAGCCTAAAATGTTATCACTCAGTGTTTTGGTAGCCATGTTCTTCATATAGCCTATAGGGTAGCCTAGCTCTTTTGACAGCGTAGGCTGTTGTCATTGTGTTAATGGTCGTGTGATAACTTCTGTATGACCTGGCAATAAACATTTTTGTAAGTGTGTCTAAAATTTGGCAGGCTAAACTGATTTTATTTCGGGTGCGGGTCGGGTGTCGGTTCTATTTTAAGCAGGTCGGGTCGGGTGCAGATTTTAATCAGTGCTGCTGTCGGAAAACGGGTCGGATGCAGTTCCAATGACTGCGGGTACGGGCGGGTGCGGATTTACAAAATCGGACCCGTGCAGGACTCTGGCCCCTGGGCCTGGGCCTGGTAGGCCCGTGCAGTAATCCATCCCTGACTAAGTTAAAGTCTTCTTCGTTAAGATCTAAGTAAGTTAAAGCACACAAACCAGGGGATTTAAGAACACTCCTCTTTAAGAGAATATATCCGGATTTTCCAGATTCGTAGATCCTGCTCACTTCACTGGTTTTCTATGGAAGTCAGATCAGGGAACTGAGATGACCATGAGCAGAGGCATCCAGATTTTTATTTCAAATGCCCAGGTATTTCATGTGCAGTTTATGATCCCATGAACCCTAATGAGGCTCCAAGGGCATTTGAATTAAAAACAGCCCTAGAACATCACGCACCCTCCACCATACTTTTTCTCAGAATAAATGTGCTTCCCTTCAAGATTTGGATTTTTCCTCATTTTTCCTCATCTTTACTAGCGGTGGCAATACTGTACATGTGGAGGGTGCTGAATATAAACACACACATACACACTGACACGCACTGCACTGTTTCTGAGAAAAAGAGTCAGACGTGGCAGACGGCAGACAGACAGAGAGACAGACAGGCGAGCAGACAGACAGAGAGACAGGCGAGCAGACAGACAGAAAGAGAGAAGTCTCTGAGCTATTAGTCAGCTCAATTAGAGACATCTCCTGCAGGGCTGTTCAAAGCATGGACCCATTAGCTGGCACTATTGTGCTCCAGGCTTGCCTCCATCAGATGCTAGGAGACAGCGCAGGGCTCGCAGATAAAACAACACACACACACACACACACACACACACACACACATCCGATTGTCAATAATGACATCCATCGTGCACACACACACACATACATAGATTTACATCCTTACACGATCTCACACAGCCATGAAAGCACACACACAAACACATGCATGCTAACTTCATCTCACACACCCATAGCGGCACACACACACACACACACACACACACACACACACACAAACACACACACACACACATCCGATTCTCAATAATGACATCCATCGTGCACACACACACACACACACACACACACACACACACACACACACACACACACATAGATTTACATCCTTACACGATCTCACACAGCCATGAAAGCACACACATAAACACATGCATGCTAACTTGATCTCACACACCCATAGCGGCACACACACACACACACACACACACACACACACACACACACACACAAAATCACTCAGTCCCACTCCTCCTCACTCTTTCTGCTCCTCTGATGGGCCAGGGCCTGACTTAAACTGTGTGAGTGGCGGGTGCCAAGTCGAGGACAACTCACATGATTGATTGTGGTCTATTTTTAAAAGCTCCTCCAGATGCTTTGTGCGTAAACACACACACACACACACACACACACACACACACACACACACATACACACGCACACACACACACACACACACACACACACACACACACACACACACACACACACACACACACACATATTCATAAAAGCACTTTCTTATGATGGCATGTAATTTGCGAAGTCACGTTGACATTCTCAGATGTCAAATTTGACAGTAGCCTAATCGTAATAAAGATGGAAATAATTTCATGCTCTATGAAGGCTCCTCACAGCAAGTTCGTCACCATCAAAAGAACATGCTTTTGTTACAGTGCCATAAATACAGTTTCCTAACAAGCACAGTCTATTCAAGTTTGCAGCGAAACTTTTAACTTCAAACAGCTCAGGATGTGCGCACAACCCAGATTTGTCTGCCATGATATTTCTGATGTACTGTTACTGTGCAACTGTCAGGTGTAGTTATACAAACATACATTCCTCAGAGCTTAACCGTACAGCAATGTGTGTGTACATGTGTGTGTTTGAGTGGGTGTGTGCACCAACCTTTGTGTAAGCGTATGCATATGTATCTGTGTGTACTGTACATGTATACCAGTGTGTGTGTGAGTGCATTTGGCATTTATGTACTGTATGTGCCAAACTTTGCGTGCAGTGAAGGGTTTTTATATGTGCCAACCTTTGTGTGCAGTGAAGGGTTTTTGCATGTGTCAACCTTTGTTTGCAGTGAAGAGTTTTTGCATCTGCTGCCAACCTTTGTGTGCAGTGAAATCACATTCGCAGTCTAGTTATTATTCACCAGCTCTGTTATGTACCTTTAGTTCACAAAAGAGATGAGAGCATTGCTCAAGTTTATATACATTCTAAAGACATTACCTGTTTTGATAGATAAAAAACAGACCCTAATACATATGTTATTGAAATAGCATTATGCCCCACTGTGAGGATGTGTTAGACTGACATACCACTCTACGCCACAGGAGCCAAATGCATGCCTCTCCCGGGCAAAACAGACACTCGAGACCACAGTTAACACTAATGTATCAGCTCTCTCATCCATTCTCTTTCCCTCTCTACCTCTCATTATTTCACACACTCTCCCTAACCTGTTTCAGGTTCATCTCTCTCGGGTTTCCCCATTCAGCTGTTTGAGAGCTGGTGCTGGTTCTGAAACGCTATTGGCTGATCTCTGTTCAATAAGCTGGACCTAGCGAGGCGGTGATTTTGGCAAGCAGGCAGGGAGGCAGACAGCGCGAAGCAGAGAATGGACAGATAACAACAGAGTGCTCTTGCCCCCTTAATTGGTTTGATAGGGAAATTGACTCCCTAAATCGAGATTATGGATACATATTTGACAAACAAGAATTAGTTAGTTAAATTAAATTAACCCAAGGTAGCCTAATCACAGTTGTGTGCAATAAGCTCATAAGCTTTGTCAGAAATAACAATGGAAAGCTGACTGTGGTGGTAATGTCTTCAGTAGCCCTAAAGGCAAAAACTGTAAATTGAATGTTATCCAAGGTTGTTATGAACAGTTTGTTAACACTGCAAGTAGTCTAGGAGCCATTCAATGTAAATACTATGAAATTAGGCCAGGCTACTAACAGTGTCTCCTTG
>NC_055962.1:16008123-16198123 GCF_018492685.1 Alosa sapidissima
TGTATGTGTGTTTAGCACATTTATTCAAATGCCAATGCATTTTTCAATTGCCAATTGTATGTGCGATTTAGTCATGCAATTTGAAAATATATTGTGCAGTGCATTCTGCAATTGGCAATTCATTGTGCAATTTGACCTACAACATCTCTTTCTCAGGACACTGAAAAAGGCCCGCCTGTCTCTGTGCAACAACTGCACTATTAAAAGCATCTTGACAAACACATCACTGGAGTCAACTGGAGTAAAACAAGCAGTAAAGAAATAATTAAGTAAACTGAAATACAAATAAAAATGATAGTTTTCCAAAAAACCTAAACTATAAATAAAAATGACAATGACCAAACTAGTTTTGAAAGTTTTGCATATGATATGTGTGAGCAAGTTAGTTTTCAAAACTCCACATATCAATTCCCATGATTCCCTCCTTCCCAATCATGTACTGTTTTCCCTCCTTCCATCAGGGAGATGCTACAGGAGCCTTAAAGCCCCCCTGCACATCAGCGCCGACATGAATGTGCCAACACTTTCCGCCATTGGCCCACGCAAACCACTGACAAACATTTCATAAGCAAAGGGTTTTATTGAGCGCCGCCGACAATAATAGAACTAAATCGCGATCTATAGTGGTGCTGAAAGGCTTTGGCAGTGGTATGCAGTGTTGTACTGAAAAAACAATGGAATGAAAATGGGGAAAGCAGAGTGCTTTATGTATGTATGTATGTATATATACTTTTTTGATCCCGTGAGGGAAATTTAGTCTCTGCATTTAACCCAATCGGTGAATTAGTGAAACACAAACAGCACACAGTGAACACACAGTGAGGTGAAGCACACACTAATCACGGCGCAGTGAGCTGCCTGCTACAACGGCGGCGCTCGGGGAGCAGTGAGGGGTTAGGTGACTTGCTCAAGGGCACTTCAGCCGCGGCCCACTGGTCGGGGCTCGAACCAGCAACCCTCCGGTTACAAGTCCAGAGTGCTAACCAGTGGGCCACTTTAGGTGTCGCACTAGGCTCAGAAACAGTTTTAAACAGTTTTTACCTGGGATGTGGCTGTGCCAACTGACCAGTGCATCCAAAGGATATCAAACCCTTAGCCCTCCAATCCAAACCGAAGTGTGACGCTTAAGGTAAAACAACCATTTAGCTCTTTCTTACAATGTTACATTGTAGCCAGCTGGTTATTACATTGTAATTACATAGTAACAAGGAGGCCGTGATTAAGAAATGTATTGATACGTAAGGGATAATGTATTGAGCGCTGGTCATTATTGGATAATAAGCACAGCAGAGGGGTCTTGTTTCGTCCTGAAGGGACTTATTTTCCGATAATGACTGGCATTCTATAAATTATCCAACTTATTATACGGCTACTTGCCAAAATTAAAAAATAAACTCCAGGATATGTCTTTACATTTATTTCTGAGAAACAAATAGTTCACAACACACGATGAACTTGAATCAAACATTCTTTAGAACACAGCTGATCAACCATCTGCTTTCACTTTTGAATTAAGTTCCATTGCACGAAGTGACCGAAGTGCGAAGTGATATGAAAGACTTAAATCGGAAGCTCAAAACCCGTTGCCATTGACAGCGGTTTGCAGTGGTAATTACACGAAAATACCGTAGAACGTTGGGAAGTCCCATTCAAGTCAATGGAGCGTTCTACTAGCATTGTGAAGAGCTGTATAATAAGACTCGTTCAAACTGTGGCTGTCATGTATTGAGTGGTCTTTGTCCTTTTGTGTAGGGTAATTGAGAGTGTAATGTTTGTGGCATTAACCACAAAGCCATTCCCACACTACACCACACTCTCACACACGCATACCTTACATTTTCTTCTCTTGCCTAGATTTAGTTTGAGGTTCCTGGAAAATTGTGCTTTTCTGTTGGCGAACTCGGAACCATGTGTGAAGGAGCCTGTAACATAGCACAGTAAAGTCAGGTGCCTTCTACAAACCACATGGTGTTAACATAAAAAAAATGATTCCACGAGACAAGATGGCAGAGCATAGCATGTCAAACGCTGGCCATGCAAATGGGTCACCTGCAACTGCTGGAGACACCTGCTAACCGCTGCTCCTCACCATTGCTAATTACTTCATCCTTACTTACTGTATGCAGTTAGGTGTAAATCATCATTGCAACTGTGCATGTGCACCCCGCATTGAACCCATGTCCTTGGAGTCGCTAGCATGTTGCTACAGCAGCTGAGACACAGGAGTGCAAAAGGTAACGAGTCTATTTATTCCACCTACAGTACTAATCTCAGTTCAAATGACTGATTAGCTATATCAAGCCTTTTTAAGTCTCTGGCCATAGGGGACCACGTGTGAATGAAAGTGCTTATCCTTCACTCCATTCGATTAACAAATCTCCTCATAACATTATCAGCTGAGGGGGTTTCTCACACACAACTGAGGGCCAGATGTACGTACATTTGCGAACGTAGCGTTATCAGCGTCATGGACAAACCGCAGATTGTGAACGCTGTCAGACCCAAGTTTCCGTCGTATTTATCAATCGTTTAATCCTTAGTGTAAACTGCGCTTTTCTCTGCCTTTCTCCGCCCATAAACTCAATTTACGAACGTCCACAAGTGAATGGCAGAACCTATACAAGCGCAGTTGAATTAAGTTAACTGATGAGAACATTAAAAAGAATCAAACGTTTAGCGATCATGAAATTATACCATACATGATAAGATGTCAACAAGCAGGGAGATAATGAAGATCAGTAGTTTTACTCAAAGTACTTGTGCACGCTACTGTGCAAAGTACAGGCTATGGAAAATTGGTCAAATCTAGCAAGTAGGAAAGTTTAAGTGAATGACGTGAAAGTGAAAGACATTCAAAAGGCCAACGAAAGTTAAGGTTGCTTTTGATAGTACAAATACTTACAAAACTGGTGCTCTAAATAGCGATTCTGTTGTCTTTGAAAGGTTCTCTTATTGACGCATTGAACTGCAATTTGGATTAACACCTGCTTTTACAAGGCTGAAGTATTTAGGCGCAAATACGCCTGAAGTGGGCGCAAACACGTTAGTACATCTGGCCCTCAGAGAGATAAAATTATACTCTAATGTTAGATGTGCATGACTGCAGAGAGATCAGAAGCGACAGAGAAATACAAAAATAGAGATTTTTACAATAATTCACTCATTCATTTTGCAGACGCTTTAATCCAAAGCAACTTACAAAAGTAGTGGGATGAGGAGTGCAGAGGGGACCTTCGGTAGCAATTAATACACCATGAAACAATACTATTACCAGAGGATGAGAGTGCAGAAGTTTTAAGTACTCGCTAAGTGAAGCTGAAGGAGAAAGTGGTAGAGGAGGAAGAAGGTAAAGGAGGGAAGAAAGAGAAAAGCCTGTTAGGTACGTTGGGTTGATGGCAGTAAAAGTATGGAACACAACACGAGGCAGACCCATCAAATACACTATTCATCGTTTCATGCCAGAAACCTGGTGTGTTGTGTTGTTGCTTATCCTGGCAAGTGTTATGAGAGTTAACATTGCAGGCAGAGAAAGCATGTGCGAACTAGTGGCCTGTGAAAAGAGGCAAAGGTTACATCCACCCACGTGCTCACACACACACACACACACACATACACATACACACACACACACTCACGCATGCCACTCGCTCCAGATGAAGGCGGCAGATGAGATTGGAGGTGATGGGTAAGGGGTGTGTGAAAGGTGCTTCACACCAGCAGGCACTGACTGGTCTCTCTGTCACGCGCGTCTCTTGCGACACACACCAACCCCCCATCCTTTGCCTCATATCTGATAGTGCATCTCCCTATAGACTCCCATGCACTATGGAGATGAGCACAGTCGTATCTATCTTAAAGTAGACATAGAATGGGAAACCGTATATTTTAGTATATAAAGTATATTTTTTGGGCTTTTTATGCCTTTAATAAGCGAGGACAGCGGGGAATGACAGGAAGCGAGTGGGAGAGAGAGTCGGGGTGGGATCCAGGAAAGGACCACGGGGTGGGAATCGAACCCGGGTCACCGGCGTACGGTGCAGGTGTTCCAGCCTACGGCCAGGGCACGTCACCACTAAAAGTTTCAGGTAGAAGTAAGTTGCTGGAGCCTCACTGCAAAAAATGAATTCTAACCAAGTGTTATTAATCTTATATTAAGATTAAAAAATCTATTTGGTATTGTTTTTAGTATGAAAAGACTTACCTAGCGCCCTCTCAAAAGAACATTTTGACTTAATTTAAGAAGACTTTGACTTATTTTAATGAGTCTTATCAAGACAAATTTGCTCAACGCACTGGCAGACAAATTTGCTTAACGCACTGGCAGACAAATTTGCTTGTTTTCAGGATGAGATGTCTTAAAATAAGTCAATCTTTTTTTAAATTAAGTCAAATGTTTTCACAAGAAAGCGCTAGGTAAGTCTCTTTATACTGAAAACAATACCAACTAGTTTTTTTTATCTTGATATAAGATTAATAACACTTGGTTAGATTTTGTTAGATAAGCAGTTTTTGCAGTGCTGTTGTGAATGGTCTTTGGCTGCAATTAGTGTAAATCTCACTAAATAATTAATGTAGGTGCCAGATAACTATGAGGGGGCGCTATATATCTACTAAAATGGGCCATTTTTATTCCCCAGCCTAATCATAGGGTTGTAAATGGGCTTGTAAAATAGCATCTGAGCATGTTTTTGAAAAAGTTGCATGCCTTCTATGTTAACATTAGAGAATAAAGTACAATGCTCTGTTTATCTATTCTATGTTATCTTAAAGCTATTTCATCTGAAGGGACTCAAGTATTATATAGCCACACATTTCTTTTAGTGTATTTCTCGGGACTTTCTGCCTTTAAGTGGACAGGACTGTTGGAAAGGACCGACAGGACGAGAAATGAGAGAGGGAGAGATGGGGGTGGGATTGGGAAATGACCACTGGCCGTAATCCAACCCGAGTCCCCGTATAGACCTGCATATGGTCTAGATAGCCATAGCAATACATTTCTATCAGTCTACAGTCTGCTCAATGGATACCAAACCAATGAACTACATGCTGCCAACACTTTTGCTCGACCAAACTGCGTGAAAGCTACGTGAAAGGTCTTGTGAAAAGAGCTGCCAAGGTTTGGATATTGCAGTGCCACAGTAACTCTAACAGCTCTGGGCTTCAGAGTCCTCGGCCACCGAGTCTGGGTTTGACAGATAGGGTCTGTGGTGTCACAAAACTCAGGTCACACAACACGAGTAGCAGAGCACAGATTTGAAAACCCTTTCACGAAACAAATGGAAAACGAAACACTGCCACCACTGTGGCCTCTCAGTACCCCCCCCCCCCCCCCCCACACACACACACACACACACACTCCTGCACTAAAACTTAATGTTACTAATAACCAGGCTTTTACAGCAGGGACGCGGTGACATTTGCGGTTTCTAGCTCCCTGCCTGCAGCCTTTTCTTTAGCTTTCTTGCTCTCCTACAGGGGGACGACGGTAAGCTGGTTTGGGGCTGCTTGTTTGACTTTCTCTTATTAATGGACCTGGGGATAAAAAAAACCTTTAATCCAGAGTGGGCTGTCTTGCCTCCAGCATACTTCAGATGTTCGGTTCTGTTTCACACACTTAAGACTTTATTAAATTATATTCCACCTCACTTAACTTTTTTCTTGACTTACTGTTTTACTGTAATATGTTTTTTGATAAATATCACTTTCCCTAGAAAAAAGTCAACCACGTGTAGACTCCATCTGATAACTTGCTTGGCCAAGACACACAAAAATGTACCATAAAAAAGAATTAAAAGAAATCTATAAACAAATCATTAAGTGGCCACAATTGCTCTCTCTCTCTCTCTCTCTCTCACACTGTACCTCTATCAAAGCTTGTTAGGCAAGGTGAGTCAGCAACCTGAGACATGAGTATGTAAGTCCCGAGCTCTTGTCTTTGTTTCTCGGTGACCTTCCACATCGATCTGCCTGCGGGTTGGCTCACCCCACGAGCGCATGTCTGAATGGGCAGTCAATGAGAACTCTCATGGGGGGGGTTAGGGTGTGAGGGGAAAGCAGAGGGCCCTTTTAGTTTAATCCACTGAAGAAGGTCCAGATGTGGGATGCAGTCAGTGAGTCAGTAGGGGTGAGGGTGGAGGCCGATGTCACTTAACCCAAATAGAGCTTTCAGGGTGAGATGGCTTTTGGTCTGGGGTTTGTTATGTTTATCGGGGGGGAAGGGGTTGCTCAGAGGAGTAGAAATACACACACACACACACACACACACACACACACACACACACACAAACAAACAAAGCAGGTGTCTGATACTTACACATTACTTGACTGTGCCTCTGCACTGATTTCACAATTGCAATCCAACACATGACACTCCACCAGCTGCACCTAATGGAAGAAAAACAAAGGAGACAAAAGCAAACGGTTTGATCAAAATCACTGCAGCACACTGAGAAAAGCCGTGCTAAATGAAATGCGCATATTAAGAAGGAAACAACCACGATGGCTCCACTGAAACCTGGGTGCGAGTGTGTATGTGTGTGAGTGAGTGAGACAGAGAGAAAGAGTGAGAGGGAGAGAGACAGAGAAAGGGAAATGAGGAATGAGAGTGGACACTGGCTGGCCTGTCCGTAATTGACAAGTTATTGTCTCCGACGGGAAGCTGGCCTCGTTTTACAAGGTGATTTCTCCTGTCTGTCCTTCTTTTTTGTCATTTTTTGAGTTATTTTTCTGCTGGTCCCCTCATTTGATTCCCACTGAATGCCAACAACTGTTGCCAGGCAACTAAATATGCTCACAAAGAAATTTTCTTACTCTGGCTTGCTTCCTTCCAAGAAAACAATTCTTTGATTTTAAAAAGATCTCAACATTCAAATACTGCATGAATTTGAAGCAAGTCTGGTATTCTATACGCTTTTAAGTAATTTTTTGGATGATAGCGAGTCTAATTTTCATTAAAGGGATACTTCACCCATTTGCATTAAGCTTTGTATCATTAGAAACCCGGTAGTATTTCCAAATGATCGTGCTTTACTCCCTCATTTTCCCCTAAGACAAGAGATATCTGTATTTCTTGCCTGGAAAAAAATCCTCCGATGGCGCAAAAATCGTCATTTTGCGCCATCAGAGGATTTTTTTGGCCAGAGGCTGGAGACTACATCACTAGTTCTGCATGTTTTTAACCAGCCCATAGGGGAGTGGGACCTCACTCCCAGAATGTACAAATAGTGTCTGCCATCGTCCTTTGAAACTATGCTGACAGGCCCTTGCTCTGCGGAGAAAGCAGAGAAGTAACAACAATGGCAGAAGGTAGTTTTGAAACTGGTATGGTAGAAGGGGATTTTGAAGATCTGGTGTGATGTTCCGATGATGCTCATGGCAACCTGTAGGAGGCGCAATACAGCGAGGAACAGTTGAGGGTGATGGAGGAACAGGAGGCGGCCGCAGCAGCTGGTGCAGCAGAGGAGCAAGACCTGGTTGTGGGTGAGGAGGAAGAGCCCGAGCCGACTCAAGCTGTGGTGTCAGTACTCTCACTGTGCACTTATGGACACACACAGAGAGTCCTTTTGCTGCCTGCTGTGAATTTCAGCCAGTTTCTTCTTGAAGAAATGCTGTATGTGTAACAGAGCACCATACCTTTGCGCTACACATGGACAGGGGGTTTCAGGATCCCTGAAGGCGAGAGGCCTGCCTGTGCTGTTCGGAACATCAGACACCGATACCCGGCTTCCAACAGACAGTTGGAATTGTTGGTGCTCAGAATGAGTTAATAAGTTTGACATTGTTCATATATTTCTTTTTAATTAAAAGTTCAAATTCATGTTGGGTGTGTGTTTTTTTCTTGTCCTTAATGTTGCTCCATTAGAGTATGTAGCCTATTAGAGAAATAGTCATTTCAATTGGGGAAAAGGTTGACGATATACGCTAATGTTTAAATCCTTCCTCCTGGTCTGGATGAAACATCCTACAACTTCAATATTTTACAGCATATTCTAAATTGTTGTTACTTGACATCTTGTCATCGCTACCTGTAGTAGATGCAAGTGTTTATCACAACAGATGCAGTCATGATTTGCAGATGCAGTGGTAAAAAAGTTCAGCAAATTTCGCTACTTATCATTAGTTAAATGACAGGCATGGTATGCTGTCAATTCACGGGGCATCTGACATGGAAATATGTCAAATGCGTGACTTTTGTGCAAATAGGCAATAATGATGTGCTGCTAACGTTCGCAAAATAGTAATTTTTGAAAACTTCTATATGAAAAACAAGACCTTAAAGGAAGAAAAACAGAACCTTAACATAAAACAATGTTCGTTTTCATTTTAGAATCCTTATTAATGCCAAAATGTTACATTAATGATTCTCTCGGCATGCATGTAAAGACATGTTTTTCCCGGTGTGAACGGTGTACAGTATGTAGTCTTGGGGAGTGGCCTTGCAGGGCAGCGAAGGGCAGTGAATTCTAGGAGTTGTTGGCTTTCATTCAGATGAGCCAAAAATAAATTTTCTGCCTTTTCGTCAAGAAGGCACCGACTTCTAATTTCACATTTGTACTACATAAATACAGAGCCCGGGAGGTGACATGAAAAAAAAAACGTAGGTAAAAAATAAAAAAAACTGAGAAAAGGTATGTACTTGGGACAAACACTGACTAGGTTTGCGAGATCTTGACTTTCTTTTGCGAGTCTTGCAAATCCATCAATGCATATGAGAGCCACTAGAAATGTTCCGGAGAGCTTTAGCCACTGGAATTAGGTTGCAGTTCCTTATTATGACCGCAGCGCAGCGAAGCAGCGGTCATATAGGTTTAGTCAGATTTCTTTTTTTTTTTCCTTTTTCGCATAGGATCATTATGACACCCTCCGAATGCATGCCAAGTTTTGTGAACTTTCGTTCATGGGGGGCCTTACTATAAAATAATTTATGTGTACATTTAGTGACCGTACACCAACAAGGATTCCCGGAACACTGAAAGACCGGGGTACACAAAACTTGGTGGGCATGTAACCCCACATAGATAGCATGGAACCGTCGTTTTTCGTTTTTAACTGTAGCCCCCCGCTGGACTGGACCCACCGAAAGGAGGGTAGGGCAGACACAGTTCTCTGTGAATATCTTGAGAACTGTAGGGCCTAGGATGAACAATTTTTTCCGCATGTTTGCCTCCAGGGGTCATGTTAACCCATTTCATGTGCACACATGTGCACAAACAGATACACACGCACACACATACATTCACAGTAATCATACGTATGACACATACTCACACAGTAGACATATGTATGCATGCATGCACAGGCACATACGCAGGCACACACACACACACATAACATAAACATGTACATGCACACAATTCAAGAATTTCTCAGAATTATGAACAGCACCGCACTGATGCTGGGTTCATGCAGTTTTGCGCAAGTTTAAAATGTTTAGCCGACAGCATAATGTGTCATTTTTGTACAATAAGTTCCACTTTTCATGTCATGAATGTAACATGCCTATGATAAGTCTTTGAAGTTGTCCAATATGGTCAATCTATTGTCTCAATTGATTGATATTAAGTATAGTATATATACTTTTTTGATCCCGTGAGGGAAATTTGGTCTCTGCATTTAACCCAATCGTGAATTAGTGAAACACAAACAGCACACAGTGAACACACAGTGAGGTGAAGCACACACTAATCTCAGCGCAGTGAGTTGCCTGCTACAATGGCGGCGCTCGGGGAGCAGTGAGGGGTTAGGTGACTTGTAACCGGCAACCCTCCGGTTACAAGTCCAGAGTGCTAACCAGTGGGCCACGGCTGCCCAAGATAGATAGATAGATAGATAGATAGATAGATACTTTATTGAACCCCAGGGGAAATTCAAGAATTGTGTTTCATGTGACGCACCGAAGCTACATTCATGCATTGTTTTGCTCCAGTTGAAAATGTTTCTGCGTAATTTGTCAGCTGTGATCAAATGCCTTCAATAAATTCCACTTTTATGTCATAAATATAACATGCCTATGATTAATGTTTGTATGGCCACCCATTTGAACATTTCTGGCTACGCTACCGAGAACAGAATCTCTCAATCTCACGACTTGACAGGTCACGTCTAACGTAGCCTACTACTCCCCACGGGGGAGGGCTAACTTTGTAAAAAATAAATCGTTATCAGCCAATAGGGAAACTACCAGAAACAACAAGCAACAACGCTTTAAGCTGGTAAGCGAGACACTTCGATGAATGCACACTTAATGCAGAATCACCACAGAAAGCGTTTATTTGATTATTTATTTTTCTGCCCCCCCTCAGACCGGGCCCGGTGCTGTTACTCCCGTTGCTTCTAGTTGCGTCTCTTTCAGTGATTTCGCCGACAATGACACTGCAGCCTGGCCTGCATTTATGCATAAAGCCTGTTAGTTTTGCTCTTGTTCGCAGCATGCTGGCAAAACAAGGCACTGCAACGTAATTTCAGTGACTGAAGCTCGTTTGTGGTTCTGCATTGATGGATTTGCGAGATCTCGCAAAACAAACTCAATACCTCGCAAAACAAACTCGAGATCTCGCAAAAGAAATAGAGCTGCACAGTCCCGCCCACAGCCAATGCCGGAAGTAAAAATTCAATGCAATTTCTCCATTGACAATTGCGGTATAAGCCATAAAATCTTAACTGCACGTGGTAGACTTAAAACCAGCTACGGCTGTACTAAGCGATTGTATATGCTCATATAGACGCCAAGACTTCATGGGGCACTAAGTTTTGAGATAAATGCCTTTTATTCGCGATCTCTTGGATAAGTACTTCATTACCCACAATCCTGAACAATCCCACAATCCCATAGTGATGCCTCTGATTGGTGGAAAGGCCGTTATGGTCATAGCAGTGTATTTTACTGCCTATGGCGAAAATCTTAATATGATTAAAAACTTTCTTGATGAATATTGGTACTTGTATCAACAAGGATTGTGGTTTATACATCACACAAACTTAGTCAGGGCCAATACACTATCAAATAGACCACTGTAAATGTTAGTTCAAACACTCAAACTTTTCAGGTAGCCGACAGGCTAACCTTTAGCATTTCCGAGATTGTATGTCATTACATAATGCAGCTAACATTAGCCTACATGCTGCAACACAGGTATGAAATATATTATGTTCAAAGGGGTGAAAGCCACTTTAAATTGGGTCACATTATTGACTGTTGTGTGTCCGAGAGTCAGCTTGTGGGTTTTGTAAGGGCCAGCATGAGGGACAACTCCTACAAAGTTGTGGTGAGTTAAGCAGGGAGGTTGGTAACGTTAATGCTGCTAGTTAACATTAGCTAGGCTACTGTAGCCTTCATACTGTATGATTCATATCAATCATTAACCTAGGAATACTCGTGCATTTAATGAACATTTTGTGTAATAATTCACGGCAAATTAATAAACTGAATATGGTGGTCCAAGAGCAGACCATGCACCGGTCCATGCATCAGCCCGACTGAGCAGTGATGATAGCATAGGATGACAGTCAGGTACGGCACACCATGTTGCTAACGTTAACCGCTTTCACACACACGATATAAAATACACGATGATAAATATAAAATTCAATATCAAAACACTATTATTTACACGATAACTGCTGAAATAACTGCTATTAACTGCACATTCACTATATAAAAATCACTGTTTGGAGGAAAGGGTTCGCGTGCTGTCGCCGGTTGGAAATGATTTAAATGGCAAAATAAATTGTGCCGATTTTGCCTATATTATTCAGTGAGGCGCAGTGGTTTATGGGATGAGTAGTTCCTTCGCTCGGAAATTATATGTTGTATGCTTATGAGTTATGCCGTAGCTGGTTAGCCTAAGACATACTGTAAAACTCTTTAGATACAGATTTTTCCAAACGTCAATGGGACAAATGAATGGGAATCTTACATCCGGCACCTAACCGCATTTTGGCTGTGGGCGGGACTGTGCAGCTCTATATCTCGCAAAAGAAACTCAAGATTTCGCAAAACAAACTCGAGATCTCGCAAAACAAACTCAATATCTTGCAAAACAAACTCAATATCTTGCAAAAGAAAGTCAAGATCTCGCAAAAGAAACTCAAGATCTCGCAAAAACAAACTCAAGATCTCGCAAACCTAGTCAGTGTTTGTCCCAAGTACATACCTTTTCTCAGTATTTTTTTTTTTTACCTTGTTTTTTTTTTTATTTCATGTCACCTCACGGGCTCCGTACATAAATGATCCAATTTCACATCTTTTCAGTGGCGAAATACTCCTTTAAGGTAGCCTACAAATCTAGACGCACCCTAGCGGCGGCAAATTAATTTGCTCAGCCTGTACGTCTAGTATCGAACCATAGGAATTTCTATTGGCTTAACACCGTGGATGTTCTCCAATCACAGCGCTCTATTTCGTTAGAGAGTCTTAAGGCGGGCTTAACAGGATAATGACATCCTGCGACGGTGAACAACAAGGAAGGTGGCTATGGCGAACGAAGAGCGGTTGTTTGAATCGGCGTTGGCGTCAACTTTGGAGGAGTTGGACTTGTGCTTTTCTTTGAAAGTAGAGCAACACAATGCACTTAAGTCATTCCTTTCGAAGAAGGATGTATTTGCCGTTTTGCCGACCGGATACGGATATGGTTGTAGTGCTGGCCTATTGCATGCCTAGGCAGTTTGAAAGACAATTCTCTGCCCGCCCCTTGGATTAAGCAGGTGAATGATTCGATTCCAGACTATACATTTCAATGATATAGGATGGCCCGCCAGGCTACCTTTAAGGACTAAAATGATGTTAATTGGAGCCGTTTTGAGTAAGACTAATACACATTTAAATTTAAAATATCAAATAAATAAAACAAATAAACCAATAAAATGGCATTGCCTTTAAGTCACAGTAAAACGCTCATTTAAGTCACTGACAAGGCTCAAAATATCATTACACGTCTATGCTGCTATGGAGAAGGTATACACTGTATTTTCACAGTATTTTTGTTAGTCTAAAGAAACGGTACCAAAAAGTAGTGTCAGTGCATTAGCTCATTCATCATATTTCTGAATATTGTCAGCAACAAGCTTTGACTTCATATTCCCAACCAGCATGTAAAGTGGAATGTGCAGTGTAGCAGCAGTAGGGAACAGATCACTCACTTTGATCGCAACAGGATTGTATATGTTCTGTGTCCCTATAATAGAACTGGTATTGATGGCCTACTTTATGTCATTCTCTATTCCTGTGTTGACTATAAAGAGAAGGAATGATGTGCATCTAGCTTACAGGGCAAACCAGTCAAATCTTGTAGTCTGTGCATGACAACTTCAGAATTTCTCAGCGAATCATATTATTTCTACACTTACAGTAAAACTGGCTCCAATGTTCCAACTCTAGCCATTTTCAAATCTAAACTTAACACCAAACTGTTATCAAATACTCTTTGCTAACTGATCAAGAGTACTTTCGGTTCATCAGATACAGCTATTCCCCTATAATGGTTTTATTTAATATTCTTTGCTTTTGTTTATGTAAAGCATATTTAATTGCCCCTATGTTTGAAATGTGCTATATATACTATATATGCTATTGTACTTGTACTCTGCACAATGACAATAAAGTTGAATCTAATCTAATCTAATATAAATCTATTTCTATCAGTTGTGGTGATGTGATGGATGTTTGATTTGCTATGTGAGACTGGTACTGGTTCCACTTGACATGAACATTTGACAAGCTAAAAAAAAAGTGCCTTCTTGGACTTTTCAAGTTCAAACATCTCTAGCTAATTGGATTAAACAATTTCTTTCCACAGCAGGAAAATGATAATAAAACCACAAATCTGTATTCTCAACCACGCTTAACTGATCCTCCTCCTTCTTTTGAGGAAGGAAAAAAAAAACCTTTGGTTGCCAGTCCTCACCAAGGTAACGGCGCAAGCCAATGCACGCATTCTGATTTCTCCGGCTGTCAGCTGAACTGGCGCAAAGCGAAGCTCTCTTGCGCTTATGCAAATATTTATCAGGATTGACGTCCGGCTTAATTTGACAAGAGCGCAGTGGTGCTGAATGGCTTGAGATGCCGAATGGTAATTACTCCTCGGCAAGACGGGGGAATTATGAACTCGTTAGCATGCTCAACCTCCTGGAATTCATTATTCCACCTGTCATGCTCCCCTGGTCACAGCTTAAACACACACATACACACACACACACACAGATACACACACACACACACGCACGCGCGCATACGCACACACAAACACACACACGCATACGCAAACACAAATACACACACATACACACACGTTTTCAAAGGTATATATGCAGGCTTTCACATTCAAAGATGAACACTTGCATACAAATATAGAGAAGTGCATAAACTATCAAATAGACACATGGTTGTAGATGCGCACATAAACACTCACACACATAAACACTCACACACACACACATTTTTGCCAGTGATGCACACAAAACCATTAGCAGGAAAACACGTCTGAAAGCTCCCAGAGCTTTGAGTGAAATTCTCTGTGACGGCCATTTACTTCAGCAGTCATTTAAAGATCTTTCCCCTCACCCTCTCTCTCCCTCTCTCTCTCAATCAAGTATGTTACAGTAAGCATCCAAAGAAGCACCGTGCATCTTTAGTAGTCATTTAAAGACCCCCCTGACCCTCTCTCTCCCAGCAAGCATCCAAAGAAGCACTGTGCATCTTCCATATGAACATGATTACAGCAACAGCATGAGACTACGAAACATTAATGCAGCAATGGCTATTTGCAGATATACATAGAACATCAGATACACTCACATACAGACACACACTCACACACACACACTAACACACACACACACACACACACACACACACACACACACACACAGACAGGCTTGCGCTTACAGTAATTCATAGAGGTTTCTGCTGAGTAAGTCTGTCTCATCTGATGGCCTCCAGTGTCTTTACAGAGACAGACAAGCAAGAGACCACGCAGGGGGGTAGAGAGGGGGAGTGAGAGAGCAAGCAAGAGAGAAGGAAGCAAGAAACCAAAAAGGGAGTGAAGGAAAGATGGAAGAGATGCTGATTACTGAGAGGAAGAGACAAAGGGAAGGGTATGTGAAGGAACGAGGGAAGAAAGATGCAGAGGCAGAGAAGGGAAAGCGTGAGAAGGAGATTGAGAGCCGTGGCACAACTGGAGAGAGACACAGAGAGAGAGAGAAATAGAGAGCAAGAGAGAGGGAGGGAGAGAGAGAGAGAGAGAGCAGGGCGCACTGTGCTGCTGGTGATGCATGCTCCCGTTGGCCCTCTGAAAGGCGTGTGGGCGAGAGCCTGGAGGAGCCCAACAAACAAGACTGCCGCCCGCTCGCCAACGCAGGAGGTGACTCGGCACAAATCAAACCCCAACGCCCCCCCCCCCCCCCAACACACACATACACACAAACACACACCTTCCACTCTCTATCCAAGTCTCTCTCTATCTCTGCCTCTTTCAGCTCTCCGCCTTCCCTCCAACTTTCCCCACCATGTGCTATCTGACTGCAATGAAGGCCCACACAAGGACACACATCCCTTTTCAGACATTTGACTTTTTATTGAGAGACTTGTGTAGTTGACACTTTTATTTCACCCTTCGATATTTCAGACCCCTCCTAGCACATGAAGATGAGTTTATTTCCACTCATTTCCTGTTCTCACTTTAGCCTAGCGATCATGATGCCCTTTAAGCACTTACTGATACCCCCCGCCTCCTAAACACACTCCATATCCCAGCCCAAGTGTCAGCTCTAAGCGGTAACACTGTCGGATTTCACCTTGTGCTCCAGACCCTGTTTACTTTAAGAGCGGACAGGATATCAGACCTTTTCTATGCAGAGAGTTTTTTTTTATAGAAGGGATGGACCTGTCAATCACACTGAATTGTGAGAGCCACCACATTATCCAGTATGACTCCTGCCATGTTAAAAAGAGGATTTTTTTCCCCTTGAGTGTGTGGCTGGTGCTCTGAGGTGAAATAGGCCTTTATCTCTATCTAAACCCTCCCAGCTAAAAAAAGAAGCTTTGGATGTTTACTTTTGTTTTATTCCCAAGAGATACTGGGAAAATGTTGACATTTTTAAGCATCCTCTTAAAATCTTCTTTCCATCCTTTGGTTTTGATCTAAATATGAATTTTAGTTACAGTAATTGTTCATTTTGTATATTTCATGACTCTCAGCCTAGCCTCTATATTTCATGACTCTCAGCCTAGCCTATTCTATTTTTTCTTTCCCCTGATTTAATTCCCCCTTGTCCATTTCATTCATTTGAGTCTATGTCTAAACTGTTTGTCACTGAAAAAGAACGTTGACTTGTAGTTTCTGTGCCAACTTTGCTATACAGTTAAAATTGGAATGATTTGATTGATTCCTCAAATTTGATCCATGAATCCTTCACGGTCTGTCAAGGCAAGCTTGGCTGGCCTGCGGTGTTCCAAGCGTCACTCTACCCCATATCTGGAGGTACAGTCTCGCCTGGAAACACCGCAGAGCGATTTCCATACCTCATTTAAAGGCAAAATGGTTTTCGACTGGGGCTAACATAAAGTTAATGGTCTCCATAACACCAACACAGCACATTAACACAAATTCCCCACAGATAAGGTAACGAAGTGTGTTGTTGGTCGGTTGAAGTAATCGCAAAAGGAAATGAGGCTTTGAAATTATATGTAGGCCATGAATTACAAAGTCATTATTTCACTAACAGTTATTTGTAATATTTTATTTTATTCATTTATTTCTTTTCATTCATTATTCAGGCATTGCCTTGGAAAAAAAAAAGGGAAAAAAAATACTCCTACAATTGTGCTTGATTCATTGTGCTTGATTCTGTAGCCCTGAAAGGCGGTGTTTATGAAAGAGCGAGGAGGCAGTGGCACACTCCACACTCTCCAGTCTAGTCAGTGAATGAGAGCAATGCGTTGGCAGCACAAGCGCGTTGGCAGGGCTCGCAAACGGCATGAGCCAAAACATCATGTCGAGACTCACGCTCGGAGCAAAGCAGAAACGAGAAGAGAGAGAGCGGGGGGGGGGGGGGGAATGAAAACGACAAACGTTTGTGGGTGCTGTCGTGTTCTTCCTTCAGACCTTCCATTTCCAAATGCCCTTCACCAGCTCATTTTGTGTGGGACAGATGTGACGTCATCTGGCTGTAAGTGTGTCACGGACTTGCCTGGTCTTTTCTCAACGTCCTATTCACGCACATGGAATTTTGTTCTGTCTCACGGACTCATAATACTCATAATGCACCACGGGGGAAAAAAGCGACTCCCTGATGTGTCTGAATCATTCACAGTCATCTGGCTGCTCCCCTTAATTCTCCTTCAGTTCCTCACCAACAGCCACCCTGCACCAACAGCCACCCTGCAATGTTAGTTCACACACACATACACACACACACACACACACACCAAGACCTGATATGACTGTCTGTGTGTCACCCACATCCCATCATCTCCAATAACTAAGGACTTTCGCGGTGACACACAGCACACACT
Organism: Alosa sapidissima; assembly: GCF_018492685.1. Taxonomy (NCBI): domain Eukaryota; kingdom Metazoa; phylum Chordata; class Actinopteri; order Clupeiformes; family Clupeidae; genus Alosa; species Alosa sapidissima. The sequence goes on from NC_055962.1 coordinate 16,025,633, forward strand.
CAGGGACACACACTCCAGTCTGTGTTTGTCCATCACCTCCACAAGGACTCGCCGCCTTACAAGACTGTTTGTTCCCTGGCTACTCCACAGGGTAAGGCACTCAACCTAAGCAAACACACACGACTGATTGCATTCCGGCCAGGCAATTAAGGAAGGGGGACGCCGGGAATGACAGGGCAGCGGAGGGCTAGTGTGCTGGGGGTTGGTGTGTGTGTGTGTGTGTGTGTGTGTGTGTGTGTGTGTAGGAAATGCTAAGTGGCAGGCAAGTATAAGAAATGGCAAAATACCCACCAGTGATATCATGTCTCAAACAAGAAGAAAACAAAAGGACAACAAAAAAGCTAAATGTTTACAGCATGGGGTGCATGTGTGTGTGTGTGTGTGAGAGAGAGAGAAATAAGGAGGAGAAAGAAAGGGATGAGGAAGAGAGGGGGGACTGAGAGCGATAGCTAGCTGACCTGAGCGACTGCACTGTTAAAGCTCCAGTCTCTTCAGACTATGGGGGCAGGCTAACAGCTTCAGGGACCTGGTCTATTCCCAAGCATACCTAATGTCACGCCCGCACACCTCAAGTCCTGCACACTATCTCTCTCTTTCCCGCTCTTTCTATCTCTCTCTCTCTTCTCTTTCTCTTATCCACTCTCTCTATTTCTATCTCTCTCATTCTCTCGTCTCCCCCTTAGACAGACTGACAGGCAGGTCCCTCATCGCCCATGCCTCATTCACTTAGCCCAGCCACCGACTGAGGATGTGTGTGTGTGTGTGTGTGTGTGTGTGTGTGTGTGTGTGTGAGATAGCGACTGAGCGAGTGTGAGTGTTGTGGGTGTGATTGAGTGTGTCGGCCAGTAATTGGAGCCCATTTAGTGCGCGCTTGTGCCTTGGACTCCATCGCGCTTGATCCTGAGTGGGTCTTCTGCCTCTCTACTCCTCCGTCTCTCTCTTTCTCACTCTCTCTCTCTCTCTCTCTCTCTCTCTCTCTCTCTCTCTTCCAGGCAGAGAGGGATCGCTCTCCATTTTCAAATGCCAGATGTGCTGCTGTGGCCTTGCGATGTTGGTGCCGCAATGGTGCACAATACTGCACTGCATCGTTGCAGTGCAGCATCGAGATCGTGCACCTCCATAGCAACATGCAATCTGGAGGTCAGCATTCCACCCTCTGCGTCCACACGGTGTCCTTGGACTATTCTTAGGAAGTAAATGTGCACGTTACCTAATACTCTTAGCTTATCTCTTTTGCTAGGAAATATATAGAAGAGCAGCACTCTCCATTGAAAATCAATGACAGAGCCCTGGGTGTGCTGGGACAATATACACTTCAGTCACACATATTTGTGTATAAGTGGGAATACGTCTATGTGCTTCTGCCTCGTCGATATAAAGAGAACTAAAAGCAAGTGAGTGGATGCAGAACGTTCCAATCGAGTATATAACTTGGGCCAACAAATAAATGTATCTGCCAATGGATTAAGAAAATGTATTTTAAGATTTAAGACAATTTGTCTTAAATCTTAAATTAAGGTTAGCTTTCTTAATCCATTGGCAGATAAATTTACTTGTTTTTTATGTCTTCATTTAAGACATTTTTGACTTATTTCAAGTCAAACTAGATGTACCGCAGAGCGGTACAAAATATGACCGCCGCCCAGTCCAGCACATTTTTTCCACAAAAATAAATCACGCTGAAAGGCCTATATGATTCTAACTGTCTCACTAAATTGCATTATCCACACTCAATTCTCACTGGTATCTGCTAGACAAGTACCAAAACATGATTAGTTCATAGATTTCACATGTAAAATTCATTTTATACAACCCCACCCCCATCTTGCCTGTTCATAATTCTGAGAAATTCTTGAATTGTGTGCATGTACATGTTTATGTTTATGTGTGTGTGTGTGCGTGCTTGTGTGTTTGCCTGCGTATGTGTTTGTGCATGTGCATGCATGCATACATATGTCTACTGTGTGAGTATGTGTCATACGTATGATTACTGTGAATGTATGTGTGTGCGTGTGTATCTGTTTATGCACATGTGTGCACATAGAATGGGTGAACATGACCCCTGGAGGCAAACATACGGAAAAAATTGGTCATCCTAGGCCCTACGGTTCTCAAGATATTCACAGAAAACTGTGTCTGCCCTACCCTCCTTTCGGTGGGTCCAGTACAGCGGGGGGGGCTACAGATCAAAACAAAAAACGATGGTTCCATGCTATCCATGTGGGGTCACATGCCCACCAAGTTTCGTGTACCCCGGTCTTTCATGAAATAAGTGGTAATGGGATGGGTTGACATGCCCCCTTAAGACCAACATACAAAAAAAAGGTGGACCTCCTAGGCCCTACGGTTCTCGAGATATTCACAGAAAACTGTCTCCGGCCACCTACAGGCCAGTTGGTGTATAGTAACATAAATTAATTTATTGTGTGGCCCCCCATTAACGGAATTCCACGAAACTTGGCGTGCATTCAGAGGGTGTCATAATGATCCTACACTTCCAATTTCGTGCAGTTTTGACTATGTTAGGTCACAGATACCTGCGATTACAACACCTCATTTTTACTTTTTTGTGTTTAACTAGGTGGCGCTATACATGAAATGAGTGGTTATGGAATGGGTTGACGTGGCCCCTTGAGATCAACATACAAAAAAAAAAAGGTCCTCCTAAACCTTACGGTTCTCGAGATATTCACAGAAAACTGTGTCTGCCCTACCCTCCTTTCGGGGGTGCAGTCCAGCGAGGGGGCTACATATCAAAATGAAAAACGATGGTTCCATGCTATCCATATGGGGTTACATGCCCACCAAGTTTCGTCTACCCCGGTCTTTCAGTGTCCCGGGAATCTGCTTCGCTGTGCGGCGGTCATAATAATCTTACAAGAAAGCTCAAAGTAAGTATCTTTATACTTAAAGCAATACTAACTAGATTTTTTTTTTCTTAATATAAGATTATAACACTTGGTAAGATATCACTTTTTAATGACATGACTTCGCACCTGCCTGCTGCTTTCAGGTGCCGATTTTCGATGTTCCCACCCTCCCTCCCACCACCAGTTTGGCCTCGTCCAGCCCAGAGGGTAGGCACCACCGCTGCCATCTCATTCCAGCAGGTTCTGCAAGCGTCTGCACACTCAACCTGGACTGAGGACAGGGCCTATATGCCAAAGACTATCTCATTGTTGCTTATGTCTTTTGTAAATCCTTTTATGGATTAAAACATTTGTTAACTTTCATTGTACTGGCAGAAGAGATATTGTATCTCATTGGGACCTTCCTGGATAAATAAAATAAATAGATCAAATAAAATATGTGTCAAAGTGCTCCTCTACCAAGTCTCTCAACCACACAACAGAAGCAGCCTGTCCATGAACCACTTTTACATCAGCTAAGTACACACTAGCTCTCATACTGGGACACTGGGACAAAAGGCTGACAGAAATCAATGGATAACAACCTTACAGCAGGCCACTGCACGAGAACAACTAATTGGTCCAGCCATAATGATTTATGTCTAGTGTTTACTCTCTCTCTCTCTCTTAGATGTCCTTCATCCCCCAAGATGCATGTCTGACATCAAAGGTCTTTCGATTCAATCCATCAACTTCAGTATGGACTTAGCGCCGGCCTTTGCCGTGTTTTCATGTGTGCGTGTACTTACATGCGGTGTAAGGCTGGGAGGGAGAGTGAAACTCTAAACGGAGAGGCTGGAGGGAGAGAGAGATAGAGAGAGAGAGAGAGAGAGAGAGAGCTTAAGGCTCGTCTGATAACGCTCTTCGTCCCTTTCACACCACGTCTGGGTAAGATGCAATAACAGCACGGCTGAAAAAGAAGTTTTGTATTGTATTTATCTTCAAGCACACTGAGGGCCTCTGTGCAGTAATGTGTTTGTGATGGGAATGTTGGTGTTGAAAATAGGCTGTCTCTTTTACAGCCTATTTTCTACTGGGAGTGTGCAATTCTCATATCATGACATAACTGGGACATATACTGTATGTTTACTGTTCAAAGTGTCTTATGTGCCAAGCCAACAATGACCTGGCATGGTTGCCTATGGGGAGAATAAAGTACCTATATCTTTTCCCCTCCCTTTCTCTCTCTGTCCACACCCCAAAGGGCAAATAAGTGACTAAAGGGGGGGGGGGGCAAAGGACTGGACTTGAGTGACTATGTAGAAAGGAAAAAATAGATAGAGAATGAAAGTGAAAGACATAGACAATGAGAGAGACAATGAGCCACTGAGCAAGAGAGGTGGAGAGAGAGTTGTCATATTTTTTGACAATGTGCAAGGTGACTGCAGAGTGTGTGGGTTGGCAGATGGTATTCTCATCATACAGTACATACTGGCATCCCTGCAGGGAGTGTGTGTGTGTGTGTTTGTGAGCCTCCAGACTCTACCTACAGCTGCTGCTGCCACTGCTGTTGGACATTGGAGTGTGCAAGTCTGAGAGTTGGTGGATGACTCACCACTGCAGAAGCACCGATACTCAACCACTACAAACACATGTGCATACACAGTCAGACACACACTCTCTCTCTCTCAGACACACACACACACACACATAGAAAAATCATGCAGTCTTTCGCACACTCTCAAACACATGTGCACCCACCACACACACACACACACAAGGTAAAGTATAAAGAAACAGTGGAATGTGTTTTATTGTTCCATTGTGATGTGTACTGGGATATATGCAAATTTTAAGTCTACACACAGACACTTGGATGTCTTATTCTCTATGTCCCCCATACTTTGTGTGACTGCTTTGGCAATATGAATGCCTTATTTGTCATGCCAATAAAGGATTTTGAAATTGAATTGAATTGAAATGAATGAGAGAGGGAGGGGGAGAGAGAGAGAGAATGAAATGAGGGAAAGGGAGCATGAGAAAGGCTGGTAAGGATGATAGCAGAGCTCAGTGACTAATGATGGTTGTGGTAACCTGCTAGGTTGTCTGGATGGGTAAAGTCCTGCACCATTCTCAAACTCGCAACATTAGACATGGAGGCAAAGAGGCTATGATCTATATGAGATAGTGTCTGTGTCTAGCACACGTCTCTTAAAGGGGTCCAATGCAGTTTCGGGGTTTTTTGCTACTGTGCTCCGAGTATTTGTATTTTTCAGAACTGTTGTAAATACCACTCACTGGGAGACAAGCTCTTGCAGATGGGTGTGGACGCTCACCTAGTATCCTGGATTACAGATTACCTGACCGAGTGGCCACAGTTTGTCAGATTGAAGAACGGTCTCTCAGACACTGTGATCAGCAGCAACGGAGCTCCACAGGGAACTGTGCTCTCTCCAGTCCTGTTCACCCTGTACACATCTGACTTCTGCTACAATACTGAGTCATGCCACATGCAGAAGTTTTCGGATGATACTGCAATTGTGGGGTGTGTCAGGGATGGGCAGGAGGATGAATACAGAAGCCTGGTGGAGAACTTTGTGCAATGGTGCAAACTCAATCACCTCCAACTCAACACTTCGAAGACCAAAGAGATGGTGGTGGATTTCCGCAGGTCTAAGCCCACTCTGCTACCAGTCTCCATTGATGGGGTCAATGTGGAGGTGGTAAATACCTACAAGTATCTGGGCTTACAACTGGACAATAAACTGGACTGGTTTAGCAAATACTTAAGCACTCTATAAGAAAGGGCAGAGCAGGCGATCCATCAATGTCTGCAGTAAGCTCCTCAGGATGTTTTACCAGTCTGTTGTTGCCAGCGTCCTCTTCTATGCTGTGGTATGCTGGGGAGGAAGCACAAAGAAGAAGGATGCTGGGCGACTAGATAGGCTAGTAAGGAAAGCTGGCTCTGTCGTGGGAGCCGAACTGGAGTGCATCACTTCAATATCAGATAAAAAAGGAGCCTGAGCAAACTGATCAACATCTTGGACAATGAATGTCATCCACTCAACAGCACTATTATAAAGCAAAAAAGTTTGATCAGCTGGAGACTTCGCTCACTGCCATGCACAACTGACAGGCTGAGGAAGTCATTTGTCCCCAGGGCCATTGATCTGTTCAATGCTTCACTAAAGGGAAGAGAAGAGATAGACTTCTCTGCATAGTCTGTCTGCCTCTCCACCCTCTCCATGTTTGAGTACTGACTGTCCACTACTGTGTTACTACTGTCCACAGCCTAATGTTTTACTGCTACACTGTTTCTCATGCTATATTAGCACACATGACCAATGGCTTCTGCTACAATACTGAATAGCTGTAACCCTATTACCTCAACCTATTCTTGCACTGATATAGTTTTTATATTACCTTGTCTACATTATACATTACTCGCTTATTTGTCCATATTTATTTATGCTGGTCTCTAGACCATATTCTTGCACTGTTGCACTGTTGCACTGTTGTACTACTGTTGGACTACTTTTTGCACCTTCACCATGACGCTCACTTTCTTACAGCACCTTACCATGCACACAGAATCACAGGCCCAGTCCCGGCCCTATCACTGCAAGTGCCTCATGCTTGATCATCCTTAAGCACACTGTGGATTTTTTTAATTTAATTTATATAGTATAATTAGTATTTAGTTTTTTAGTTTTCTTATCTTCTACTGTCTCTATTGTACAGTGGAGTTTTGTCATATATACTTATATTTACTCTTTCTGCTGTAAGTGCATGTTGTGTGTGATGTCTGTATGCTACTGAGACCTTGAATTTCCCCTTGGGGATGAATAAAGTATCTATCTATCTATCTATCTATCTATCTATCTATCTATCAATGCTCACACAATTTAATGTAACAGTACATTTGGATGTGTTTACAAATAAATCTCTGAAGAACTGTGTCAACTGAGAAGGTAATGGTACATTATTTCATACAAATAGTAGGGTACTGCACAATTGCCATACAGCAGTTTGTGTTCCTCCGGGTCATGAGAGAAAAAATGGTAAGGCTGGTTCTCAGTAGATGGCTAGGCAACGGATGCGGAAGTCATGCAAAGCTCCCCTATGGGGTCATCCCTATGTTCCCCGGGTCCTCTGTTCCCCGGTCCCAGGGTTAGGGTTTTACAAACGGGTCCTACAGTATGTTCCCCGGTCCCATACAAAGCGGGGCACATAGGACCCAGGGAACATCGGTAGGCTCCTCTCCCTTATGTTAGTAAACATAGTTTACCATCAAAATGACTTTGGAGCTGTTATATTAAGGTAAAAAACACAGGCACTGTCAGGATGGCTGAGTGAGTGAATGAATGCTATCCATGACTGGCACTTAGGGAAGAGTATTTGAGGTAAACAAAGCCATGAGAACGTCACATACTGTGGCTGAAATGCAAGACAGAGAGAGAGAGAGAGAGGGAGGGAGGTAGAGAGATTGATGAGAGATTAAGAGGGGAGATTAACAAGTCTTAAACAGACGGAAGCAAACAAATGAGGGAGGGATGGGACCCAAGGAGACGGATGAAAGGAGAGGTGGATGGGAAAGAAGGAGGAGAGTGTATGGGACTCTAAGCTTTAGGCGGGTGAGGGAACATCATACAGTACATGTAAGTAAAGGCATGGATGAAAGAATGAATGAATTAATCTATCAGTGATTGAAGGGACCACGCTTGAGATGAGGAGGGAAGGATGACGTGTGTGTGAATGAAGCAGACAGAACAGCGAGAGATGGACTGAGAGAGAGAGAGAGAGAGAGAGAGGGAGGGGAGAGCAAGAAAGTGTGTTTGTGTGCGGGGCACCATCTGTGTAGCTATTCAGACAGACTGATACCCATGGTGAGTACAGGCTGTCATTGTCACTCTTACCAGACACACAGACACACACACACACCGGCGTACACACACACACACACAAACATGCACACACACACACACCGGCTAACAAATGAGCCAAATCAATAGTCCTGCCACCTGCTCTGAATGTGCATGCGTGGGCCAAGCACTTCAACCAAAGCGACAGTTAAATATAAAGTGTGTTAAAATCAGCTGAGATGAGCCTGGACACTGCCAATGGAAAAGTGGAAAAAAAAACTCCATTCGAGCATAGAGAAGAGAGAGAAAGAGAAAAAAAGGTGTGACAGAATGTGTGAAGAAGAAGAAAAGATAAATAGTGACACGACACAAATGACAATCTGGCAGAGTGAGAGATAAACACTGTTATCTCTCCATCTCCGTCTCTCTCTATCTGTCTATCCATCTCAGCAGCCTTCCATCCATCCATCTCCACGTTCCATCGCTTTCTTTCCTGGACCACCATCAGGAATCCTCTGCCCATTTTGTGTGTGTGTTTGATTGTGTGTGTGTGTGTGTGTGTGTGTGTGTTGTGTCCCGAACCAGGGGCGCCAGAGAGCTGTGATTACAGAATTCAATGGCCATTAGGAAGAGGTGGCTGAGATGGCCAAGTCTATTCACAGTGCCAATGTCGCGCCACACGCTTGCCACTTAGCGCTACGTGCGAGGAAATCAAGACTTGTTATGCTCCATTTGACGAAAGAAGGGAAAAAAAGAACTTATTAGGACACTCTAAAAATAGCCGAGGGGAAGTAGCGTAAAGCAGCACGTTACGGTCGCAACAATAACACCCCTCATTAGAACAAACAGGATTCATTGACTGGATGGTGGTGATTTATGTACAGTATAGGCTTGGTATGGCGGAGTAAGGTAGGCCAGGCCCAGGCTCAGAACATCAGAACCTCGGTCTTCAAGGCTAATTTACACCACAACCATTTTTGAAGCATCCATCAGAGATGAAGGCAGTAAATTGATTAATTTATGTGTCACTCACGCCTACTGTACGTCTTACGTGCTGTGAAAGTTCCTAGTACATTGATCTGCCATGTCTGGAATCTGCAATGTAAATTCCACTGGGCTTAGTCTCAGCACAAAGATCAGTAAATCCAGTATATGATTACTGAACAAAAATCATTCAGAGCAAGACTACCACAAATGTGCATTTTCTGAATAGATGCCTTCCATAAATTACCTTTATCCCATGATTTATTTTCTCTATAATAATTGTGGCATGTGTGGGTGCAACCAGTCATACATAAATGGCTATCAATAAAGGCCATGTTTTTGTGCCATTTATGTTGTGTCTGTACCTCAGGCTATTTCATAGCTCTATAGATATTTCATGTAAAGAGCCATACAGTAAATATGCCGAAACAGAATACAGTACAATCTACTGTAATGAAAAGACTCTGGTCGGATGGGTATGTATAAGCCTACTGTCATTGACACATTTCTTTTAAAACAAGGGACTAGAGAAAAAATCTATTCCACAATAAATGGACCACAGCCAAGAGAATACCAAGGACAACACACACAAATTGAATCAACAAAATAAATAATACATAAAACATAATACATCATGCATACAAAAACATACAGTGGGCATTACTTCAAATTAGCCAGCTTCCCTCGCGGTCTGCACGTAAAATCACGCGGGGTCACGCGACTTTAATTTGTATTTTTCCAGTGACGCTGCAACAACCCAAACAACCGGCAGATGTCTCTTGTGAGCAGGGTGTCTCGTAAAAAGAAATGGAGCCTGGAAAACCCTACACAGACTTCACTACAGACTTTAGCAGACTGGTTTAGAAATAATTTAATAGCCAGAAATATGCCTGCCCTGCCCTAATAAAGAAATATTTGGTTAACTGCGAGTGAATCCCGTTTGCTGCCGTAGAAGAAATGTATATGCCCTGGCTGTCAGTAGACGGAGGAGCGCACAGTCTATGAACACCCAATACTGCAGCTAAGCGATTTATAATGGCTCAAAACCACTTTGTATTAAGTTTTAATGACTCAAAAATTACATTTTTAGAATCAGAGAATGAAGAACACGTCAGGTTCATTAAAAAGTATTTTCTATGTGTCACGAAAGGCTTCAGAGGGTGGGTTACAGTTAACACGATATACCCAAATTTCAATAGCCACTGAATGGACTTCGTATATGTTTTAGGAATCATTAGCCTACTTTAGGCTACTTCAGGACATGGCCGCCGTCACCAGTATTGCCACGGCAATACTACTTTTCAAAGTAGGCTAGTATTGCCTGGCTAGTTTTCATACATTAAGGTTACACTAATAAACAACGTCACAAACTGCTGCTGTGCGGCGCTTATCATCGAAGTCTTTTTCCCCATGCATTTATTCTAGGCTACTGTCAGTGACTGCCGCGAGAGAAGTGGGACAGCAGCAGGACAGGTTGAGCTGGAAATTTTTGGGTTTCATGTTGACCGCGACTTCAGAGCATTGTTACGTTGTGTCAGTGTAAAGTTAGCTAGCCTAGTCTAACCAAATATTTGTCTTACACATCTAAACCACAGGGAGACATCTGTTTTGTCTTGTGACAAAGTTGAGACATCCGTTTTGTCTTGTGACAAAGTCTCTTGGTTCAGTTGTTTCCAGTTTCATGTAAACGAGGGTGTTACATTTGCAGTAGCCTAACTACAAAATCCAACCTAATAACGACCCCCACTCTCCGGGGCTAGGTGGAAGGTGTTACAGTAATTGCCGATTGGCGTAGCCTACAGTACAGTGGACTAGGGCTGTCAAAATTGCTCAAAAATGTAGATGTATTCGAATATATTGGAATATCTAGGCTATATTATTTGCACATTATGTCAATGACGCGCATCACGTCATCTTCTTTTTAACTTTTTGGAAACTTTTGAATTAACTGAAAGAAGATAAATATTTTTCGTTAGTTTTGGAAGAAATTACTCCTTTTGAAACAATGAGTGCAGGCCGCGCATTTGTATGGTTTTATTGCTTGACAGGGGGGGATCCCAAGCAGCACAGAACATTTCCTAATTCACCCGGCACTAATATTCAAAATGTTGAAAACTATTTCGGCATAGCCTATAAGCAGTTTAATTAAATGTAATGTTACAGTAGTTGTAAACAAACAGGCTACTTGGTGAGGCTTGGCCTCACAGATGCGCTCGTGCCTTAGATGGCAAGAAAAATCTTCACGATATAGGCCATTGACCGCCCGATTCACATTGGCTGGGGGGCAGGGGGGGGCATCAGACATTTGTGCCCGGGGGTCTATGAATTGTTAATCCGGCCCTGCCCCCAACAAATCACACCTTTCCACTGTGACAGCTTAAAAGAAGTCGAGAGGACTCCTAACTCACAGACCTATTCACAAACCGTTTTTTGTGGCATTTTGCCATGTTTTGAAATCCTATGTGGCTACAGGAGCTCCCAATCGTGAGGAAGCAATTTTGCATTGTAGGCATAACTAACATGCAATAACGCCACCAACAACAACCAAAACTAGGCTACTCATTGTCAACTTGTAAATTGAATGTAACGTTATTGTGAATTAAATTAAAATGTTCTCCTCTTTGCAAACGTAGGCATAGGCATAGTAACAGATTAATTTAATAATGTTACAAAGACACTACATCAATCCGTATGTTTCATTAGGCTACTAGGCTATTTGTTTGGCCTTACTCTTGATTCATTAAGGCTAGGCCTTTTTATTCAGTTATTCATCATCTTCCGTCCTTGTGTAGCGCACTCATTCTCAGACCTGTCACCTGTCACTCATCATCGTAAGGGAGGTGTTTGAAATCACTCCCGCGTTACAATCATCAGCCAATCAAGGTGGTCACTTCAGTCAAGCTCGTGCATGAGTAATAACGTCATCCATAGCAACGAAGACTCACTCTTAGTTTAGGAGTTGTCATTTTTCCTTACTAAGAGTAGGTCTGAAAGGCTTTGTGAATAACTTAATAAGAGAAATTCCTAGCTAAAATCTTTTATTGCTATTTAGGAGTACTCCTACAGTAGTGGTAAGATAAAAGGCTTTGTGAATATGGCCCCAATGCATAGCCCATTTCAACAAAATAACGGTCGAATATTGCTGATGATCATTGTTATTTAAGAACATGCAGTGCGCGTTGGGCACCAAAAACATCTTGCTCGTAAAAAATCATCATACCGCACATTGTGGCGGGTCTGTTATTTAGACTACTTACTGTAGGCTGCGCAAACCACAGGCCTTTATTTTGGGCAAGCCTGCATTCGAGGCAGGCCTTCTGTTGAAGAATTTTATATAAAGCCTGCGCTAACAGTAATCCTCCTGCCCCCGCTACCACAGCTGTGGATAGTGTGACATGCTCACACATTATGTCTCCTTGCAAACTTGACTAGGCCTATAGCGCAACCATTTACGTCTTCATAAAATAACAACTTGCCAGATATGCCTTCATAGCTTTGGGCTTCATTCAGCATTTTGCCTGTGCCCGTTCTATAGGCTGGCCAAGTGCGTAATTCTGCGGCATGAAGCAGATGTATTTGTTTATTGTACAGAAAAATAAAAATAACTGTCAAGCAGTCAATTGACTACATTGCAGTCAAGAAGTAGGGCAAATTAATTTAAGAAACCAAAACGTGGGTCATAGTTGTCTAAGCCTCTATTGCGTAGCCTGTTAAAAATGTCGCTAGACAGTATTAAATCGCCAACAACATTGTTTTCTGCAGAAGCCTACCCTAGGCTACAGATTAGTTCTGAACAGTTATTTCTCTACTGGCTCAATTATCAAAAAGGTGCTTTCGTCCTCCGCTAATTAAACAGGTTCCGTAGAGAGACGTTAGAATAAATTAGTGTTTGCGATTGACAACGTTGTGATAAGTAGGCTATAACACTAACTTTGCAAAGTTAACTTGAATGCATCAATTTTGAACAAAGTTGTGTAGGCTTCACCGCGCCAGTTGTAGTCTGCATGAACAGTTCTTGCACAAGACACTGTTTTGATTTGCGTAGGGGAGGTGCGGGCTGAAGCCAACCTGTTTGAGGGAGAGCGGTGCAAGGAGAGAATGTGTGCTCTGTCCTGCGCATACCTCTACCATAAAGAAATGTGTCTAGGCTAATCTATATTTTCAATAATAAATCACTGCATGCCTATGGAAACAATAAGTCAATATATTAGAGATATCAAGAGTAACGCAGGAATGGATGTTGCAGTTATTCAGTAACCGTAACGAATTACTGAAATTTGTACTTTGTAACACGTTACCCCCAACACTGACAATAACGTAGACAGCAAATTAAGATATTTTTTCGTTTTGTGGAGCGGCACCAGTACCACTGTGTAGCCAAGCCTTATGCCATAGGCTACCCAAGTAGCCTAAATCGAGGTAATGTTTAATTATGCATGATTTATTTTGTTATTGAATTTGTAGGCTGGGATTCCTCTTGGCAACAATTATGTTTAAAGGTAGCCTCCTGCTTTTTCAGAAGGGGCGGCAGGCAGGCTACTGACAGAGCGTACAGTGGCAGAGCGACGCACAGTGGCTGAAAGTGGTACTAAAGTTTCACGCAGCTTCACGCCGCGTAATGCGCGACTGAAGTGGCTATTTGAAAGTAATGCCCACTGTAATAACACAGCATGTTTGACTAAGCATCAATAGCATTGTTTTGGCTGAAGACTAAGCTACTTGTAACTCTCTGCATGCCGTGCACTCTCTGCATGTGTAACGGATGCCAGCTAGCTTAGCTGTGCTTGTGGAACGTTGGTAAACCTCACTCCCCGACGCCTCAAGAGTGCTGCTGGCATGCGAGCCAGTAGCCTGGGCTATTGGCTCAATTGTTAGCGCGCTCGCCTCCCGATCCGAGGTGCTGCTGTTCGCGGGTTCGAGTCCGGGCGTGTGCAGGGCTGAATCGCGCAGGTTCAACACAACGCAGGTTACACATGCTGCAGTCAAAATACAGTATCAGTAGCATGTTGAAGCTATATCATTAGAGGCATAATTATCTACAGGAAGACAACTTGGTGGCAAAATCTGGCAGCTTGCTGAGGCACTGCAGAGATATCACATTTTGTGTTGTATGGTAGAGCTCCCAATACAGAGACAGGTCAGGATTAGACTAATAAACTGGAGAGCATTATGAATGTCTGTAAAAGACTCATTGCTTACAGTGCAGGACCGCACCCAGTGTTTCAAAATGGGTAAATGGACTCAACTATTTAGCTGTTGTCAGATCAATATCCGTTAACCCAGCTTATTGTTCTCTGTGGGAACTAGTTCTAAGCTTACAGTAGAGAGTGAGAGTACCGGTACTTATTTTCTTTGGTAGTAAAATATATATGCATCTATTTAAGAATATGTAAAACTATACTATGTTATACGTATTGCTGTGTCATTACACATTACACATCACGCATTACAGTATATAGTAGCATGTTTAACACATAATAGATTTTTTCATATTCTAAATTAGATCTCAAAGATTCACAAAATTAGATTTCATAGATTCACAAAGTTTCAGAAAGTTTCAGTTGAGTTTTGACATTCACTGTCAGAAGGCCTTCATAAACCCAGATGGCTGCCTTTAACCTTGACATTGAGCAGTAATATGGTAGCACTCAGAGCTCCGTTTTAAGCTGTGGCATGTTGTTTTGCCGAGGACACGGGTATCCAGATAAATTCTAACTCATGTTAGCACAGGAACTCAGCACTGATAAAGCACTGCTCCTCCAGTTTAAAGCAGCTACAGCGCCAGCCGCCATTTCTCTGACTTCACAGGCACTCCCAGGAGGGCGAGAGGAGATGAGAGGAGAGGCAGAACATATACCATGGATTTAAAAAGTTTTTCTCTTTTGCAGCAGAGGAAAATACAAACAGCGAAAAAAATAAAGGAAAGAGAGAAAAAACAGCGGCAGCAACAACAACAAATCAACTCGGCTGGACTCAGTCGGAGCTCCGGCGAAGCGTGATAAATGCTGGGGTCAGCTGCGAGGTCCGTCTGGCATTATGTTATTTTGACAAACTGGTCCTTTTTGCGAGCCGAGCGGTGTCTCAGGCGCGGCCAGCGGGAGAGAAGCGTTTGCTTTTTAATCTTTTCCCCCGCACCTCTCCCTCTTTCCACTCCCCCCCCTCTCTCTCTCTCTCCACCTCTCCCTGCTCCCCTCTCTCCTTTCCTGCCATTCTACCGCTGCTTTTTTGTGGGTCATAAAACAAACTCAAACAATCCTTGTCCGATGACAAGATACAGAAGCTCGGGAGAGGAGCACTGCTTTATCACACAAGAGCGAGGCGAGAGGACGACTCTCCCCGAGCTCTGCGAGAAGCCGTAACTAGCTCCCGCAGTCGTGCTGCAGTAACAAAGGGAAAAGTGAATAAATATCACCGTCAGCCACCCCCCCCCCCCCCCCCCCCCACCCCTCTTTTAGCGCTACTTGCCAAAGAAGCAAAATGGGAAGACACATGTCAGATGTGTTTACAATAGAAAATGCTGTCAGGTGGCTATGAGGTATGTGGTGTATACTGTCATCTCAAGTTTAGTGTGATGTTCCACTGGGCTACAAGTTGGGCTACAAGTTGTCATGCAAGCAAGAACTAGTGCTATGTTTGGAGCGGGAGAGCAAACTTGACTTTGATACGACAATATACTATACTATAGTGTAATCTATTTATTGTTATTATTAGTCCTTTCTTAGGTCCGGGGCTTATGTCTGGTTTTTGTGGTCCTAAGCGGATGTAGCCTAAACTCCCGCTAGATCGGACCCTAGTCCATCACACGAGACCTAAAGTCTAAACCGCGGCCATTTTACAGCTGGGTGGACTGAAACAATGCAGATGAAGTGCCTTGTCCAATGGCACAACGCACAACATCAAGTGCCCATCTGGGATTCGCCCCTGGCTGTCTTCTGATTGCCAGCCTAACTCCTTGGTCCACTGAGCTATGCACTCACTCAGCACACAGGTAAACACTGAGGTCATTGAAATATCAAGAAACAATATAAATGATTCGGAAACTGTGATGGTGTTGTATACAAATAATATGACAGGGCCTGCCATAGATTGAAACAATGATTCCTTTACAATAAGATTTACATGAGTTTCCAAAAAGTACCTACACATAGAAGATGGTTACAGCTACATAAAATCAGTTTGGGCTTCCCTGGAGTGTATGTGAGTGTTAATATGTAAGGATCTAACCAACATCTCCATGTCAAATAACAAACAGAAGCGAGATGCCTTGCTAGACAGTTAGTAAGCATGTTTAATGGCCCTTTCTCCATTTTTCTTCCTACTTTATGTACCGCAGGAGCTAAAAGCACCTGAAAGAGACTTTAATGTGCACCTTTCTCTGATTACTTGCATACTACTCCCAGCAACTCCATTACTGCTGCCGCACTAAGCGAGGTACTGACAAAGGCACTAAGAGAGGCACTAAGCTTCCTGTGCTGTGTAACTCACCAGTGTTCCTGGTATTGTGCTGATTCAACAACAGAGTTTGGTGCAGCCACAGCTGAGGCCTTCACACACACACGCACACACACACACAGAGAGACACACACACGGAACAGCAGGGGGAAGGTGAAACAACAACAAAAAAACATAATCACGCAAAATTCTCTCTCCTCTTTCTTTCGCTCTCTCTCTCTCTATCTCTCTTTCTCTTGCCAACAGCGATAGCCCACCGTGTCTGATAAAGGATTACAACGCAAATGGACAAAAGAGAACACAGGCAGTGTCTAAATTAATACTTGTGCGATAAGACAGAGGAAAAGATACTTTTTCTACATTCCTAGTGAGAAGCTGAGGGAGAAGGATAAAGGGGCTATAAATAGGCCCTTCATGCACATAAACCACTCAGTCACTGGATCTACAGTAGGCCTAGGCCTATGTTTACAAGACACGACAGACCAAAGCTGTATCATAGAAATATATTTTAGCACACCGAAACTTTTAGAAATGGTTTCTTCCCATTAGATCTTCTCTTGAAAGAAACTGCTATCTCTTTGATATCTCTGTTGCGTATTAAACTCTACAGCTGCAGTAAGTGTGCTGTGCACCTGTTCAAGTCTCTATATTTAGATATTTGCTCTCTCTCTCTCTGTGGCTGTCCAACAATCCTGGAGTAAAACCCCTCATCGCTGTCTGACAGCACTGAGGAACCTCAAGAAGAACAGCTTAGATTGAGTCAGGGGAGGAGGGAGGCAGTTTTTGATGAAAAGTGCTGACTCATGTCTTCTCCTGTTGAGACCCCACTGGGAAAGTCATTCCCTGAGCGAAAGAATAACATCCCATGGATGCTCCCGCTATCTCTGAAAGTCCTCTAGTCTGCTTGTTTGACGCCTGTTTTGCAATCTGAAAGCGGCCCACTTGCAAGCTGGGTAGTGTCCCCCTACCACCCAAGCCCTCTAACCTCGTCTCATCCTTCTCCTCTTTCATCTTCTCCCCTCACTCCCTCTCTCTCTTCCTTCTTTCTTCTCTTTGGCATCCTCTCCTCTTCACAGCGTCCTCGTCTTGGCTTTCACACTCCTTCCCATGGGCCTCGCTCCGATTAACATGCGTGTTAGCCGCAGCGCGTTGTGAGACCTCGGATATTATTCGCTGTAATCTCGCTTTTCGCTAAAGTGACTCGAGGCCTTTTTGTGATTCTCCGTTGTGTGACCCAGCATAACACTGGCAAGGGGCCGCTGCTGCTGGTGGTGATGGACTGAGAGCTTCTGGCGGAAAAGCTGAGAAGGGATGACAAATTGTTCCTGTCTCTCTTGCTGTCGTAGGGGCGCTCCGTCCAGTCAAGGGAACTAGACTCCTTCCCTCCCTGGCCGTCTGCCTGCCTGCCTGCCTGACTCTTTCAAACACACGCTGAGCCCCGTCTTAGAACAGACAAGAAAAAAAGGGGGTGAGAAATGGAGCTCACCGCTAGTCATAGCAACGCCAAGGCAAATTGCTGGGCACCACAGGAAGTGTATTTGTTCAATCAGGGTCGGATAATACTGAGGGCAGAGTCGAGAAGGAGGGAAAGCCACAGGAGACAGGCAACATATGGTGAGCATGTGTGTGTGTGTGTTTCCGTGAAAGAAAGGGAGAGAGAAGAGAGAGAGAGAGAGAGAGATGTGAAGTGTGAAAGAGAGCCGAGTCTCCATTCCTGTTTCCTCAAGATATATACCTTCCACCTTTAGCAAGAAAATTCTAAACATGCTAGATTTTGGTTCTTACTGGAGTGGAGAGGGTGGGACTACATGTGAAGAGAACCTCCCATGTGGGGAGCACATACAATAAGCCAAATCAAATCGTAGTGACAGTCAAGAGTGCTCAGAGCTCACTAGGTTTTGATGACAGTTAAGAAAGAAGCTATGCTGGGGGGCGCTGTGGCGCAGCAGGCTACAGCGCCCATACCATATACAGGCCCGAGTGCCCACGGGGACCCAGGTTCGAATCCAACCTACGGTCATTTCCTGATCCCACCCCATCTCTCTCCCACTTGCTTCCTGTCACTCTCCACTGTCCTGTCCAAATAAAGGCAAAAAAGCCCAAAAAATATACTATATAAAAAAAAGAAAGAAGCTATGCTAGCCCATGTAAAGTTTTAGGCACATATGAGGCCAATTCACTTCACAATTTTTTAGCATGAAAGTCTCCCAGAACAACATTGTTATGCTGCTGGAAAATCCAAGTGATTGTACCATTTGATACCAGTCACTCCTATGGAAACACTGGTAGAAGTGTCTTTTTTTATTTATTTTCCTGTCGTGGTAGCCTGGCTAGCGCCACCACTGAGACGTGGTCTGGGAACCAAACGTTCATTTTCTCGTATTTGAAAAAAATGCCCAGATCCGTTTATTGGGTGCCACGGATGTCTATCAAATCCGTCTGTGCATAGCTCATCATCGTCTTGCTTTCCCACCTGTTCTGTGATTGGTTCCCTATCTCAGGCGAAAATTTGCTCCATGGTCTCCAGGCTGCCTTAGCAGCGTGAATCAAATCGCGCGCAAGGCAGCATGGGAACACCCGGGCTACTGTCGTGGCCTACTGGGGCAGTCGTGGCCTACTGGTTAGGGCTTCGTGCTTGTAACCAGAGGGTTGCTGGTTCGATCCCGGACCAGTAGGAATGGCTGAAGTGCACCTAACCAGGTTAGTGTGTGCTCTGTGTGTTCAGTAATTCATGGATGGGATAAATGCAGAGACCAAATTCCTTGTATACACAAGTATACTTGGCTGAGTAACTTTTTTTTTTTTTTTAATATGTATGTTGTATGTCATGTCTGTGTTGTCTGTGTCTTCTAAATGGACCCGGAGTCTAGCAATAGAGGTGATGATGAAAATTATGCTTACCCTAAATTATACATGTAAATAGCTAGCTTATTATCCTTGTAATCAGATATTGTGAGCTTTTATCTGATGGCACAACAGCACAAAAGCCTGGCCTTCGCCTCTGAGGCTCACTTAACATTACCATGCTTCTCTGGTGCCTCTCACAAGATAGTTTAATTAACTAACTAGAGATAAAAAAAAAATGACCTAAAGATTGTCTCTCTCTTTCTCTCTGAAAGATAAAGATGTCAACACAATGAAAAGGCCAAGGGCACAATAATGATTGTGTTAATTAGCCAGTAGGCTAGTTTCAGCCCAACATGTGACATGCGTTCTCTCAGTGTGTTCCCACATTCTCCATTGTGGCAAGCTGTTTTGAAGTTGTGTTGATTGCCTCCTTGCTTATAGGATATTGGGCTCAACGATCAAACATGATACAATGTATGCATAAGTGTGAGTGTAAAAGAAAAACTACATTATTGTATTGCGGCAGCTCAAGAAAGAACTCACACTGAGATTGATGATGTGTGTGTGTGCGTGTGTGTGTGTGTGTGTGAAAGAGGGAGAAAGTGGAAAGAGAAAAAGGACATTCATCAGGTTATGAGCAGTTACACTCGTAACATGCAAAATGTCAGTTCTCTGTACACTTAAGACCAACCTCCATCAATGGCACAAAAAGTTAAATTATTCCACTGCAGTTCTATTCCTTCATTGAACCACAGAAATGAACCGCTGTAATGATGACAATGTGAATCATGTAGCAAGAGCCCACAGTATTGTGCCATAAAGAAATAATGATGCCGGAAATGTAGAAAACACACCACCTAACTCACTACCCAAAGCAAATGACAGGGATGTGGAGACTCTCAACCGAGGATCAACACACAGCGAATGCCAAATCCAATTCCCTTCCAAACTGATAATGATTCATACCAATTTACAACAGCCATTGCTGGTTCATACACAATTGTTGAATATTTGGACAAATCAGCAGATATTCTAAAGTTCATCCAAACATAAAGGACCCAAAATAGCTTTTAATTTAATGGGCAGCGATGGTCACGCTGCTTACAGGTCCGCCTGGGCAGAGAGAGTACACTGATCATGCAGTGAGTGCATCCCTACCGCGAGTCACCCCCTCAGCCCCACCAGCCTCAGCCTCGGACCACTTGAGCAGCAATTCAATTTGACTCACTTCTGTTAAGGGAGGGGGCGATTTTAACACAATCGGCTGCAAATTTAACAGACAAATAAATGCTGTCACGGTCAAAGGATCGGGTGTCTCGTTTCAGTCCGTAGAGCAGCATGCTCTCGTTCATTCATGCACAAAAAAAGCTCAGGACCTTGAACTGCAAGTCAATTGATCTTTCATGCGAATGGCACTGATTTATTGTATTTACTATGGGGACTGCTTTAGTGTGGAGGGGGTTAAAAGTGTGCTAAATGTTTCAAGGTTTCTTTGCGTCAGAATAAAAAGAGAAGGAGACTGCTCCCCTTTCATCAGCAGATGAAAGAAAATCAAAAATGAGGAAAAAACAGAAGCAACAAAGGCTTACTTCCCCCCCCTCATAGCCCTCTTGTATCATAATGTTGTTATTGTTGCTGCTGTGGTCTGTGTGTGTTGTTTGTGTGACTGAGTGAGAGAGAAGAGAGAGAGAGAGAGAAAGAGTGAGAGATATGGTATGTGTGTGTGTATGTGTGTGTGTTGTCTGCCCTACAGCTCTCCATGACACACTGCCTCAAACACAGCTGAGAACAGAGGCAGGCAACATTCACACACACACACACACACACACACACACTCACAGTTATGAGCAAAAACAAACACAGCCTACTTAACCTCAAAACGCAAACAAATATCCGAACACCCAACCCGAATTATGACCGCTTCGCTAGCTTTTTTTGTTTTTTTCCCGTCATCTACTTCCTGAATTTTTGGTCAACGATACCCGGGACACCGAAACACTGGTGCACATGAAATTTGGTGGGTATGTAGCCCCACTAGACTTTTATGGAAAAATTTTGTTTCTTCCCCGGGGGCCACTAGAGTGGGGGATGGAGTAAAAGATGGAGACAAATTGAAGTGTGATTTATTTTCGCGGAACGGATGTACAGGACTGAGCGGCTGTCATATTTTGTACCGCTATGCGGTACGTCTAGTTACATTGGCATCTGCAAAACCAACACAACAGTATGCGCTTCTCCAAAAACACACACTGGTGACCTCCAACCTTCACAGAGGACATCTCCATTTCTCCTCCCCCGTTCTTCCAACCTTCACTGAGGCTATCTCTATTTCTCCATTGGGTCTGTCACAATAATTACGTTATTGACTTATCACACAATATATAAAAATCAATATCAATATATTTATTCAATATCGCCTGACTGTTGTGTACAAATTCACTCCGTTGGTCTTCATCATATTTGTGTCATTTGTATGTTTGTGTTTAAAGAGATGTCCTAAAATATAGCAACTAACCTAACCTAAACAGGTATTAGACCTTACAGTTTTACAGTGATGCATTATTGATGTCTCCACAGCATACTCACAGTTACTTACTGTCTCAGCAGCACAAGCTGTATCACCCAATCACAGTGTTTGAGTTGGGAACAAACAAAACACACTTCCAGGTGGAGATAGATCTGGTAGTTGCATTATTGTGCAGTTACAGTAACATTTGTCTCAGACAATAATATAGTTTATCACAATATTTTCTGAGACAATATATTGTCCAATGAAAATGAGTTATTGTGACAGTCCTGCTCTCCACTTCTTTTCTTCCAAAGTTCTCGATGTCTCCCTTTCTTCCCTTGTTTTCTCTTCCCTTCCTCCAGAGAGACTCTTCTCTGATGCACGTGGCCTCCGCCATAAATGTGACAAGACTCTCTGACACATGGTGCTAATGGCTTCGCGGCTGGCACGGCAACATGCTATGGTTACCATTATGGGCTGTTAGGGGAAAGTGTCATGTTGTTAGTGCTCCTACTGGAGAGGGACAGAGAGAGAAAATGATAGAAAGAGAGAAGGACAGAGAGAGGGAGAAAGAGAAAGAGAGAGGGAGAGAGCAACAGAGAGAGAGGGAGAGAGAGAAAGAGAACTGTCAGCTACTGGAACACTTAAAATGTTTCAACTGTAATCATTAAAAACAACAGACAGGATGTTAACCTCACCCTTGCTTAAAAAAGTATAAATCTGCATCTGCTTTTCAGTTCCTTGACAGCTGAAGAAGCCAAGCTAATTCCATCTTAACCACAAGGGAGATGATGGTATTAACTGTGGTTTTGATTGGAATTTACTTTCAGGAAGATGATTAAAAAAAGAAAAGAAGCTCAACATACAGGCTGTAATCATTTCAATCTAGGAAAGACATGACCTCGAGTCATCTCAAGCACTTTGTAAATGATAGCATATCGATGCCAATTTCAAATATTTAATCAGCCGACATCTACCATCAACATGAAAGATAGCAAATGCTTCCTGGGTAAATAAGGGGAACACAAGACAGTTTGACTGAAGACGTGACACTGATCCTGGTAAGCTGTGTGTGTGTGTGTGTGTGTGTGTGTTTGTGTGTGTGTGTGTGTCTATGGGTTGGGGTGAGGCGGGCGATGAGGGCACCCTGGCACAAGCTCTTTCTTTGATGCCCCCGTTGGCAGCAAGCTGAGTGGTAAAATGGCGCACATGCCAATCAAAATGGCACTGATTGATGAGGCGGCGTCGAGGCGCTGGTCTCAAAGTGACGAGGACTGACAGCGGAGGTCAGGAGAGGTGAGCCAGCAGAGCGGAGATCACGTCAGAGATTAAGGTAGCGAGACAGGCGCAGAGACAGTTGCATTGCTCCGTGTTAAAAGATCGTAGTCCGCGATCTTTGCCAATGAAATTACACCCTCTCCATTTTGTGCTCTTGAAGAACTGCACTGATTGGCTAGGAATGTTTATGTTTATATCAAGCAACTATGGTTCTTTCCCATTTACAGAGCTGGGGCTGGGTACAAACACTAGAGGTTTCTTCAGTGCAAACACTGAATGGACAGCTACAAATCGCTGAATTTGACCAAATTAATTCGGGGAGTAGACCTGAAGAAGAAGGCAAGCAAAACACAAATGTTTGCTCCTAGCAAAAAAAACAATCAGTAAATTATTCTAGAGTGTGCTGTCTATCATGACTTTCTGACTTTCAAGTTTCTGTAACCCACCAGCACCTGATAACCTGAAGTAGCTGTGTACAGGGATTTCTGGGATTTCAACAAAACATACAGTAGCCTAGTTAGACACTAAACATGTCTCTCAATGGTCTAAACCCAGTTCATGCGAACTACCCAACACTTGTCCTTTTAGTCAAGTCCCTCCACTCGGTGGCCATATTGCAACGCTTTTTGGGCACTTATCGGGCATCTATTTTGGCAGAAATGCGCGTGCGCAAGGATTCACGACACCAATCTTGCTCCAGCGGCGAGATCACAATAACATGATTGGCACAATGTCTTCACATCACACCACATGATTGGCTCAATGTATTCACATGTTGACGTTTTGCCGCGGAAGGGGTGGGATATGTGTAGACAACTGCCATATTGGCGTTACAATCTAAACCCATGCATTTCTATGGAGGATTTTTTGAGTGCTGTGTCTCCTCATTAGAAAGTCTCTGATTCAGATTCGAAACGACAGGACTCACAAACACTGATGGACCAAATAGGGATGTAACTATGACTAATCAGCCGCCGCTATCACAAAAGACAATGCAAGTGAGAATTTTAAACTCTCCTGTCAGGTGTCCATGATCAAACCAGCCCAAGATAAACAAAAGAAATGAACCCACTCTGGTTCCTCCTCTGGTGCACTAGGGTCAGGAAACCTTACATTTGCACATCAAAGCCAAGAGGGAAGCTGCTTATGTGCCGGAGCCTGAGCTGGAAAAACGGCACGTTCTTCACCGGCTCGGCTTCTTTCATATGTACTGTATCTGCTGAGCATCTTTCCCTCCCTCCCTTCTCACGTCTTTCCTCTCACCTTCCATCACACGGTCATATCTCCATCCCTTTCCATCTCTTTCCTGTGTTCCGTCTGCCTTTGAGTCCTGATAGATAACTTCCCCCTGTCTCCTCTCCTTGCCAATGACCTGTCTGCAGCTTCCCCTCTGTTTTTTCTTTACTACTTTCACTCTCACTTTTCTGAATTCTCTTGGCCCCTTTCTAACACACACACAAAACACCAAACACACACACACACACACACACACACATAACACAAGCTACCTTAAGCTGTCTCGTGCCCTCTACTGAAATATGTATATACGAGACACTCACTCTACTGCACACACACACATTGCTCCTCTCTGATATACACATGTGGACAACACCCACTCTCCTACACACACTCTGACTCTGTATGACAGAACACTTATTCTCCTACACACACAGGCACACACACACGCACACACACACATACACACACACACACACACTCACACTCACGCACATTCTGGCTTGGCCCATCCCTCTCTGGTCTCACCCTCTGTGTTTTGACCTACATAGGCCTGATCCTCACCTCTCTCTCTCACACACCATGGCTGACTGGGTCTCAGGTCTGTCTGATAGATGCCCCAGGATCCCAAAATGCCCTCTGCCTCTTAAGGCAACAAACACACACTCTCTCTCTCCTCTATCTATGATCAATGATTAGAGGGAGGAATGATATCTCAGATGTGTTTCCTTGTGTGTGTGTGTGTATAACTGTTTTCAGACATGTCCAAAATGTCAAACGGGTGTCCGACCCTTTGGGTGATTCAGACATGATGCTTACATTGACGGACATTATGTGTGAACGACACCGACGGACATGAACAGAATCTCCGCGTGGTTGAACAGGTTGAACGTGGTTGAACACACACATGAACAGAATCTCTGCATGTTCTTTGCTTTGTTCAGACATGCACTCATTTACATAATGTCCGTCGGAAATACTAGGACGAGAGTAGTGTAAGAGTCGGCTATGTTCGGAGTTCCAAATGTCCGGTGACGTTGTTCAGATATACAGCCCAACTGCTTGATCTCTGCAGAACATGCTGACTTACACCTATATCTGAAAGCAGCTTATGTGTGTGTGTGTGTGTGTCTCCTTGTGTGTGTGTGTGTGCATGCATTAAACTGTGAATGCAAAGGTGTGAATATGCTGATGTGAACACTGATGCATGCCTGTGCAGTTACAGAGTGTGTATGTATGTACTTTAGTAAGGCACACTCTATTTGTGCATTTGTGTTTTCAACGCCACGTGAGCGTGTGTGTGTGTGTGTGTGTGTGTGTGTGTGTGTGTGTGTTTGTATATATTTGAATCCTGTCTATTGTAATATGATTTGTGGATTTAAATAAAGAATTAAAATGTGTGTGTGTGTGTGTGTGTGTGTGTGTTTGTGTGTGTGTGTGTGTGTGAATGTGTGTGTGGCATGTGTGTGCGTGTTTGTCTGACAGCTTAGAGTTCACTACCATCATCACTCAGGACACACCTACTCTATCGGTGCCAAATCACTCACCCACCAGCACATGCCAGAGGTGCCAGCCAACAGGTCACATGACGGGGGCATGGAGGGCAGAGATGGACAGAACAGAGCAACCCCTTACAACTGCTGCTGAGAGGGTCCTTTCAGCATGGACACAGTAACACACAAACAGGCACGCGCACAGCCACACACGCACGTACACACGCACGCACGCACACAAACACACACAGACACATACACACGGGCCAATACATGAACACCTTAACATTTTTAAATACAGCTGAAAAAGAAAAGGAAGAGCACATTTCCTAACACACAACATGACAGTGCAGCTCACTGGAGGATGCTACAGTTGACAGCTG
Organism: Alosa sapidissima; assembly: GCF_018492685.1. NCBI lineage: Eukaryota > Metazoa > Chordata > Actinopteri > Clupeiformes > Clupeidae > Alosa > Alosa sapidissima. Next base: position 16,051,526 of record NC_055962.1, read on the forward strand.
GTTAAAGAAAACTAAAGGTATCTTAGTCTTAGTCAGTTTTAGTCAACACATTTTAGTCTTTTTTTTTATAACAAATTATTTCTGATTACCATTTGAGTCAAATAGTGTTTCACACATCTCAATTTTCCAACAATATTGTGTGTCCACAGGGCTACTCGTCTGTTATAATTACTCATTATGATTTTTTGTCAGTCAGTATGTTTACATGCACAGGTAAGTCGAGCTACAGTTATAGCTCGGCTGGGATTTGACCATAGACAGTAAAAGATTTGACTGGACCACTGTCATATTCGTAGACCAGTGTTTCTCAAAGTGTGGTCCGGGGATCACTGGTGGTCCGCATGCTATCCCAAGTAGTCCGCAAGCAGACGTGGTAAAATATAATATAGATGAGTTGTTTGCAATATTGAACCAACTTGTATGTAAAAACAGTTCTGCAACACTGTCTATGTAAGATATGCCAGTTTAAATCACACAGTATGAATCCACACAATAAGCAAAGTACAAAGACAATAAGCAAGGTGGTTCAGTGAGTAGGCCTATTGTGTAGACTAATTATAGGCTACTGTTGAAGTAGGTCTAATCTTTTTTTTTTTTAGCTAGGGTTTGTTAAGTGGTCCTGAAACTGAAAAAGTTTGAGAAACACTGTCATAGGCCAAAGTATTAATGTTTTACTCCGCCTCACTAGATGGCGATATGCGCCCAAACACAACACGTTCCCCAAACAGACTCTCCATCTTAGCCATAGCTAACTTGCTAGCAAACTTTCCATATTAGCTTACTTGCTAGCAAACTTTGCATCATCAGTCTAACTAGTTAAATAGTTGACATTACATGATGAACATTTTCGTATGGACATTCTGGGGGATGTTCATTTGTATGAGAGAAGCTTCAACTTCTGGGTATGTAGCATTGTGGCATAAAGCTTAGGTAGTTAGCTTGCTAACTCTGGCAGAAATCTCCAGTGTACTTGTTCCATGCAGTTTCGTGTTGCAGCAACAGCACGTAGACTAGCCTACAGGAAAGCTGTTGTGTATGAACTCATTCGGAATATTTTGAAAACATAACAGCTAGATATTCTGTCTTCTCATTTTGTAGAAGAAAATGAGAGATTTTATCTTAGTTTTTATTTCATGCAAAACATTTTAGTCTCGTCTCGTCAACAATAATGCATCTTAAGATAGTCTTAGTCAGTGTTTCAGGACATTACTGCCGTCTCGTCATCATCTCGTCTTAGTCATGAAAAAAAAGGTCATTGACGAACATATTTCCTCTCGTCTCGTCTGACTAAATTAACACTAATCCGATTTCATTGTTTTCAATACAAACCCGCACACCAGCATCAAAATTTGCCACCGCCAACGTATCAATTACGATTCAGCACTATTTTTGTCAGCCCCACTCAATAAAATCCATTGTTTATCCAGTGCTTGTCAGTTAAAAAATGTTGGCGCTGATGTGCGTGACAAGTGACAGCACAGTCATGTCGGAGCCCATTTGTGGAGCACTTCACTCCTTCTCAGTGATGCCTCCCCGGCTGCCTGACTAAGCACATCCACCTCTGCGTTCAAACTCCAGCAGAGGCACAAGGCCCCTCGCACTTGGCTTTTGTGACAAGGGGGAAGCATGGGTGGGCATCTCTGACTCATTGTTACGATTTGTAATAAAATCCCCCCTTGAACTTCTCCATCGGACTCAAGTAGGTGAGTTTATGGGAGTGAACAGGTGTTTTTCAATGTGGGATTACGGAGATTGTGTCCTTTTGGGCTAGAACTTGCACCTGAATAGGAAATTGCAGCCCTCTATAAAACACTGTCATAAAAACTAACTAAGGTGTCTAAGTCATTTTAATAAACCAGGAAGTAGTTTATGTGCAAGCTTGCCTGATGCTCACCATGGCAACTGAGGTCTGTTTACAAAAGGGAAATTTAGCAATCAAATCCATAATGTCACTTCATTTATGTGGTGCCTTCATGTTTGCTTAGTGTAAATATGTTTTTCATAACTAAATAAATAAATAAATAACAACCAGATAAGTATATTAAGCTAATGTTCTTCACTTATCACAATCTTTCACTGTATATGTCACCTGCTTCAAGGTTACAAACAATGCATTTGGATGACAAAATGAAACAACATAGTATCTGGGAAGCAGCACTATGCAAAATGGCCCTCGTTTTAGAATTCAACAGCACTGCGATTTAAAATGTGACACCTACTACAGGAAGTTGGTGCTAGTGTAGTTTATATGCAGTAAGGAGTGATTTTGTCCAAATGTAGGCCACCATTTTCTGTTTTTGTTCTTTTGCTTTGCCATCTATTCACTCGTCACCCTCTCTCTCTCTTCTCTCTGTCTGTCCCAACTCAACTCTTTCTAATGTTTCCCCTTGCTGTTTTCTATCCTTTTCTTTCACTTCTGTTTTTTTGTCTCCTCTTACTTCCCTTGTGGTCCCCCTCCTTCTCCGAGTCCGTCTTTTCTCCAAACTCTTTCCTGTGTATCTGTCTGTTCTCTGCTCTCTCCTTCACAAGTCCTCTATCCCTTCCAAGGCCTTAGTCATTCTCTTCCATTTCTCTTTTGGTCTCAATTTCCTCCCCATCATGCCCTGACCATCCTGTCCTTTTTCACTGTTGGCAGTGAACAAATTCAATCCAGTTTGATTGATTTTTTTCCCAACAAGGGTGTCTTTTTGATTTTATGGACTTACTATAGTTGAAGAAACTACTTTCAATGGGCACACCTGTGCTAACCAAAGGGGTCATCCAAAAGCGCTCACCTTTTTATTCTGACTTATTGATTCCACCTGAATTGTCCAGTTCACCAACCGCTTGTATTTATCATCCAACTCCATGTTAACAACAAACACTGAAACACTGACAACTCAGTTAAAAAAGAAACTCAAGAACTCTAAGACCATACAGGCTCACCCAAAAGAGTCTTTCTTTACTCTGACATATTCCACCTTCGGTTTTACATAGCTCGAGTTGCTACAGCCAGGCAGCTACAGCGCTACACTCTGGGGGCATGTACTGTACATGGGAGCTCACAGACATGCCCCCAGAGTGTAGCGGTTTTTTTTTTATACCGTATTCGGTGACCTCGAGAAAAAGAGATCTGTGTGAAAACTCACCAGATTTCTCCTTTAACAACAAACACTGAAATGCAGTGAAGTATATACTGTATAAATAAAACTCAACTTAAGAACTCATAAGAACTTAAGAAACTCCAGTGTCTTGCCAGTGGGGAAACAATGGGGCACTTATTATGGCGCTTGTCTGTGTCAATTGGAGTGAAGCCTGGTGTGGGAATGGGAACTGTCAACACGGATCACTGAGGCTGCCTTGTGCAGGAGACTGGCCATGGCAGGCCGCGGGGACCTGGGGCGGTGGCACAGTGATGGGCACGCTCCTCAGAAGCGTCTCATCACCCCTCAGAGAAGCCCTCGCTGCTGCCAACCAAAGATCTCTGTGTGCACTCTCCAAAAATCAAAATCACACACACACACACACACACTCGCCTGTACGTGTGTTTACACCAACAGAAATACACACTTACATGCATCCAACAAGCAAAACATCTCTGTGTGCAACCTCCAAACATACCCCCCCTTCCCACATACATATGCTTACACTGACAACCCCCACATTGACAACCACCACACTGCCAACAAAAGATGTATGGGTGCACTGCCCAAAACATCCCTCTTACACACACACACACACACACAGACATACTGTAAAGGCTTAAACAGGCACAAACAACATTCTGCCAACTGAAAATCTGAGTATGCACTATCAAACGCACACACACACACACACACACACACACACATACTGTACATCTAAAGTACACACACAAATACAATAGACAGAGAGAGACTCCAACCCCCTTCCATCGCCACCTGAATTGGAAGATAGCCCCTCGTCACACATGGACAAAGCATCGTCTAGGGGCCATTACGGCAGCAGAACATGGCGGGGACCATGCAAGGCCATTATGAGTACAAGAAGAAAAGACATGTGCGGCCTGTTCCTTACACAGCCAAATGGCTCCAAAGGTCATCGGTTGCCTCTACCTCACATCCACTCTGGGCCACACTGCGCCATTATTGTAGAACACAGGGGGATAAAGACTTTAAAAGCAACACAAAAGGGGAAGACTATGACTTTTATCAGTTGGAAAGAGGATGCAACGTCTATTTCTGGATCCTTTTTTTCTCTCCCTCTCTCTCTCTCTCCTTGTGTCGCAAGAGCCACAGCAGAGAGAGAGAGAGAAAGAAAGAGAGAGAGAGAGAAAGAAAGAGAGAGGGTTTGGAGGGGGTCTTGTTCTCCATAAAAGGCCTACATTCGCTCTTGGCTATCAGGCAGAAAAGACGGCATTACTCAAGGGACAAAAAGAACTAGGGCACAGCAGGGTTCTGAGGATGGACGGTTGCACTTATCACCACAGGGGCAGATCTAAGCGTCGGGGACCACTATCTACACCCAGTCGTTGATTACAGTGCTCCACCACCACCACCACCAGCAGCAGCAGCAGCGGACGGACATCCAACTCCTCAGGCCAGAGATGGTGTGCAACGGCACGCTGCGCCACTCGTCTTGCAAAACTCATCAGAGACCGCTACGTGGCATGCTGTGCCACTTTCTGCTGAACCGCTTGCAATCTTTGATTACAGAGTGCCACTGGCTGTAACGGTCCTCTTGAGTCATATAACGCTATGGCGAGCTCGGCCAGTCTTTCCTGATATGCACGGTTTCAGTTCCTCCTTCATATGTGTTGCATTCGAGCCCAAATCTATGAGCTCCTGTCATTAAGATTAAGACAGCAGAGACATGATACATAACTGGTGGCCAAAAAAGTTGCCCTCAAGCTAGCAAGCCATCACCAGGAAGTAGAGCTGGGTTATGGTGCTGCCTAGGTGCCTGCTTTACCATGGAAACTAGGTTTTGACACATTAGGCTAAAAGCCCTAACTGATGGATTGTCTGTCTGGATGGCTCAAGACTTCCAAAAATACCACCACATACAAGGAAACTGGAGTCGAGACAAGTGACAACTTCCTCCTTTTTTCATGTACCCTTGTCTATATAAATTCCCTTTCCTCTCATGTCTCTATCCTCCTGACAGCAACCAAGGAAGGAACCAATGTGCATTCAATCCTTCAGAACTATCTCATCTGAGGGGATCTGGTGCCATCAAAGATTTCTTCCAACAAACATCAAAGGCCGACGGGAGGTCAGCTGTAGTCCTGCATCATCTCTGGCTCGCTCAAAGCTGTCTGCTGGCGTGCGGCATGTCGGGGAGAAATCCGTCAAAAGCCACTCTCGGATGAAAAATGCCATCAAAATGTCATTGGCGCACGAGGACTCTTCTGACCCTCCTCAGACCACACACACATGGATAGATACACACACACACACAAGCATGGATAGATACACACACGCACACACAAGTACTGTATGGATAGATATACACACACACATAAGGCACACAGACACACACACACACGAGTGAAAAAAGTTTTCTTGAAGTATGTAAATATAGCAGCACAATGTCAGTACAAAAAAAGGAACTACCTCCCCAAACACTGAACAGTGAACTAAGTTAACTTTCACACCCTACTGAATGAATACAGCAACAGAGAATAGCACAACGGAGAACAATAGAGAACACACACACACACACACACAGAAAGACACACGCACACAGACACCTAGAGAGTGGGCAGTATACCTGTACTGTCTTTCTGACCTGCATGACCCTCCCGGGGGCTAGACTCCCCTCCCAGGCTACTGCCCTCTTGCTCTGGCTGGTTCTATTGATTGCATTGTGCAGCACAGCCAGCCATTGTTTCCCATCCAACCCGACGGTGCCCGCAGAGCCATGCCTGTCCTGTTCTACACTCTCACACACACACTAACACACACACCATCCCCTCTGCTGCAGTGTCACTGCTGATGCACAGGCACACAACCACATACACACACATACACACCAACAAACACACACACACACACACACACACCAACACACACTCACACACACACACACCTACACACACTCACACACATACGCAACACTTTCATTGTCTTCCTCAAACTCCACAAGGACGCCTCCGTCTGCAACCACGAGGCCCCGGCGGGCTCTGCTGCTCCTACATCGTCCTTCAGGAACTTTTCTCCTCTTCCTTCCTTCATCTGTCTGTTTGTTTGTTTGTTTGTTCCTTGATCTAATCCCTTCCGAGAGTTATGCTTGAGGGGGTGTAGATATGTTTGGTCTTTTTGGTGCTGGGGTGCTGCCCAGGCAACAACAGACTCGACAAACAATGCAGGGGAGCTGCTCTGTATGACTTTGGTTTAAAACGTTTTTGTTTGTTTGCAGGTACAACGGAATGAACACTGAAGACACCAACCTGGATGCATGGCCAACCAAAAGATGCACTGAATGCTAGTTCCACATTCCAATTTTAGATGGAACTTTACAATGCTAAAACTCTAGACAAAAAAAAAACACCACAACAGAAAGCAATAGCCAGAATTAGCTGTAGTAAGCATTTTGTTCTACGGAGTGCTAAATGTATGTGGTTTGGTGGGAGTTTATGTGGCCTATTTGTATGATGGATGGGGGAGCCTTAGCCACTGCTTGTAGAATTTTGAACATAAATGGGTCAGCATGAGGGTTGCCTTCATATGAACATGTATGTGTTCCCTCTAACACCTGCACAGCCTTGCCTGTCAAGGTTATATCATTGTCAAAACTACAATACCCAGCCACAAGCACTGGTATTTTAAAAATATTTAAGAAAACATAACAAGATTGTACAAAAGGCTTGGAACAGCAAATAATTTCACCGACAATATTTATTTTCAGCAGGTAATGAATCAATATGGATAGAGAGATGATTCCCCTGTGGCGCTGAGTGGAACAGTTCCCTTTCGACAGAGACAGACTGGCCTGTATAAACGTGGGCACAGAGAATTAATGCTTAGCCCCAGCGCACCCCCGCAGCACCGTCAGTGCGTTCCCTTCTTTTAACTCATTTACATCACTCGGGTGTTTAATGACTTCATCAGCCGCGAACAGGCCTGTAGCGAAAGTGGTGGGAGGGGCAGTCAAACAGTAGCATCGTCAGTGGCGGGGAAACAGGCGGTGGGCGCACACCTGTTGATCTGCGTCCACCGAGGATATCAAGAGAAAAGATGCTGCCTAATATGACAGAAAACTACTTTGTCCAAGCTAGGCCCATTTACAACAAGAGATTAGCCTATCAAAGCATTGTTATTGTTAGAAGAGATTAACACTAAAAGCTTGTTTATTATGTAATGTATATATTTAAATTCGTGGGAGAGGCCAACTGGTGGAGAGGTGATATGACTGCATGTGTGAGTGAGAAATAGGCTACTGATCAACAAAAGCTGAAGACGCAAGGGGCTTAATCATAGACACGAAGCAATGTCTGCAAATGAAGTCTCATTACCACATAGCCTACTCTTCAAGAGATAGCAGGATGTGGGTCTGTGGAGAGAGTAAGCATAAATTACGTTATCTGTCCCTAAAATAAATGGGTGTTTACTTATTCATGTGTGGATTTGGATACTTACTCAATCAATTCGCGTCGTCTGCAAGGCCTCAGTTTATTAGATAACATTAATGATTCATTAGTTGTCCGAAGGCGTCGAGTTTGCCATTCTCGCAACCCGCAGCTTCTCTCCCGCGATAAGGAGTCGGTCCCTGTGCCAACCGCATTCGTTAGAAGAGCTCATTACCGATTCACCGCGACAGTAAAAATCTAACGGCTGTCCTCTTACAAAACAGATGGGACGCTGCGGCAACTAACCGCACTGCAAGCTTGAAGAAATGTCATATAGACCAACCAAGAATAAAAAAAAAACACATGAAAACACTGACAGCGGAGATAAACAACCGACTGATTGTGAGAACTTCAATTATGGGCAGGCTGATGATTGTGAGAACTTCAATTATGGGTAGGCTGATGATCTTTCACTTGTCCAAAGCCAAATAGGGACTATTGGCCCCTAATCTAACGGACCACCAGCACTTCCAAAGCATTTGCCTGTTTAGCTTTTAACCCTGTTGTAAAGCGTCTCTCAGCAGGCTCTTTCAAAGACATGTCAACAAATGTTTCAGATTATCGTGGCCTTGAGCGTATATGGGAAAGGGGCGAGCATCAAAGAAAGTGTAGCCTACCAACAGACAGCTGCCTGAAGACAGTAGTGCTCTCGGTAGCCTATGTCTCTCTCTCTCTCACACACACACACACTGTCGCCCAAAACCTCCAGGGAAAATGCACTGTTACTCGATAATGGTTAAATAACTGGTGTGATATGCTCAGTTTAGGGAGCACATGAGCTCTACGCTTGATGCTCTTACAGGCTTGGAAGAAAATGGTCATTGATGGCGAACCGATTAAAAAAAGTATCGGCGGCTAGATTAAGAAGAGCCGTTTATGTTTGCTGTCGCATTAAATCCCTATCCTGTAGTCGATGTAAGATGCATCACTATGTTTCATAACCCTGTTTGCGTTCTCCAGCCTAAATGAACTGACTTCAGCTCTTGCTTATACATACCAGCGTGCCATATCCAACAGTGTAATGCAAAACAAGACCATTTCTCATATTTGGAAACCATCAAAGATTAAATGTCAACCGATATCCAGTCTAATTTGTTAATTTACGCATGTAACCTGAATAGTGTAAGTCTAACCTATCCATCCAATGTTCTCTTAACACAACACTACTGTAAAAGTAGAGTTCGCCTGAAGTGTCTGTAGACACTGGAAGCAGCTACATAAAAACACTGAGCGCATCACAGCCCTACAATAACACAGTGCAGGCTCCGCGTGTCTACCAGCGGGCAGCTATCAGCTTTGTGCATCATGACCGCTATTTTGACATCGTGATCTCTGCAGCGACGCAGCAGGCAACAGGCCGGTGGACTGGACATTGGTTCCCGTATCAGGGCATTGTCTTGTCTGGTTGAACACAAAACACTGGTTATAGGAGGCAGTATACTCCCAACCTACCTTGCATCAGCGCGTTGCTGCTCCGCAGGATGGCCGGGCCCCGGTGAAGTTCAGCAAGATGCTCCGGCGCCAGAATAGCATTGAAAATAAACCTGTCGAGGGGCGGAAACAGGAATTGGGACTGAGCATATGTGGTCGCTGATGATGCTTACTAGCAGCCTGTTATACTGAGTAGACACGGCGAGAGCTGTAGTGCGCATGCCAGTGTCAGACTGCCGTGCTGCTGCAGCCGCTGTGATCGCCGGTTGGTGCTTTGCCTTGGCAGCGGGCGCTGTGCGCGTGTCACCCCGCAGTGACACTTATCTCCCCGGCTGCGATGTGTCGGCTGAACATAATGAACACTCCGCCTCTAAGTTACGGGAGTCCACTAGAGCCAATGAATCTTAATTTAAACACGTTGTTTTTAGTGTTGTATAGGCTTTACTTATTCTTTCTAAACTGTAATAAATTGTAGAAGTAATGTTTTTGTGGCTTACAAAACCTAATTTTATTTCAAATGGTCAGTTAATGAATTGTACAGCTTCTACCTGCCCATTTGGTTTAAGCTCATACAATCGCCTATCACAAATATCACGCACGTAAATCGTTTCCAATTGCAGGCTATGGCCGTTTATTTCGCAATGACCTGGGCCACCTGTCCAAGTCAACAGCGGGAAGTGGGATCATGTCTGCAAATCATTTCTTGAGTACTGGGCACATAAATAACTAATAATAAATAATTATCAGTAATAGTTGTTTGTGATCTGTGAACTAGTGTTCGTCATCGATCAGCACATCACAGTTGCTAATTCTTGACTCACGAATCTTCAGTAAGTAAAGGCAAGGGAATGAACATCAAAGGCGTTTTGTCCCACAACTGGCCCCAGATTAATGCCACAATCACAGGTCCTGACTATCACCAGAATCACTCAATGCTGATTCTACACAGCGCAGTGAGGAAGTGCTGCCCCCTAGTGTCAGATATACAGTAGAACCTCATGTAAGCGACTGCATGAAACATGAGGGGCCCCATCATGCACCGTGCAGGGTGGCGCAAAGCGCGACACAAGGCTTATTTTTATCTTACACCCAATAAAGTGAGGAATTTTACGCTATGCGCTCCACTTTTATTAAACCTTGCGCCCAAAGTGTGGCAATTAACAACATAAGGTGTGGTCTGGAGCATGATCCTAAAAATCATTACGCCACCAAGAAAAATAAGGCCCGAGGTAGCCTCTCAATTCCTCCTCTTGTTCTTTTGCTCCCCGGCATTGATTCTGTATTGACAATTATTGACTATGAAAATCAGAAGATGGGGCAAACCTAACTACAGTAACAAATGGCTTTTTCATCTCAAAGTAGACTAAAGATGACAGGTACACACAAAAGTTACAAATCCATACAGCAAACAATATCCATAAAACAACCATGTTCAATTAAAAGGTTTGAATCATTCTTTCATTAATATTTCTCCCCCTCGCTCGGTCTGAAGCTCTTTTCCTTTTCTTTGCGTCTTCCGACAAGGGTTTTCGCTGCTTCTTCACTGGCTCTGCCATTATACACACGTTTGCAACAATCTCTAGCGTTTCGTTAGCCTGCCTCTGTGCTGTAAACTGATCCTGCTTCGGTCAGCGGGTAGGATACACCGAACTTACAAGTGGGATATTCTTCCTACAGGCAGTAGGGGCGGGCGAGAGAGCCTTCATTCGCCCTATAATGAGTCATTTAACCATATACCGACTTATGAAGATGATTAATTAACACGAAAACGTTGCCTGGTGTCCCTTTAACTTAAGTAGTTTCAATTTCAACTCCAATAGTCAGCATTCCCCGCTAGCCTACTGTCTAAAGATATAGCAACATACATGGGCAGCCGTGGCCTACTGGTTAGTGCTTTGGATGCCGATTCGAACCCCGACCAGTAGGCCACGGCTGAAGTGCCCTTGCACCTAACCCCTCACATCCCCGAGCGCCGCTGTTGTTGCAGGCAGTGGAGGCACTCACTGCGCCGGAATTAGTGTGTGCTTCACCTCACTGCGTGCTGAGTGTGTTTCACTAATTCACGGATTGGAATAAATGCAGAGACCAAATTTAGTATATACTTATACTTACTATACAAGACTCTGCCAAAGTCGGCACCTTGTATTTTATATTTGCTATAGTAATGCTATAAGGACCATGTGTTAATTTCTCACTAACTTTATTAGAATATACAGAGAATATAGAAGATATATTCACACAGTATTTAAAAACACATACAATGTATCTTCTGTTCTGGTTTCAATCCAATTTCAGTCTTAAGCTACCACTGAATTTGTTGTTCTGGCCGTGTTTTAATGATCAAATTGCACAAGGGGGAAGCTGTTGACGGGGCTGTAGTTCCCCACCCTGGCCGCTGACAGACATGCCTATAGCCTAGGGTTTCTCAACGGGGGCGGTACCGCCCCCTGGGGTGTGTTCGTACAACCTAGGGGGGCGCTGGCAACAAAGTTTTTACATTTTAAACTTTCATGGTTTTCGAATATTTTTGGTGCAAAAATAGGCTACCTGAAATAAATAAGCTATTTTCATTCATGGGTTTCTAACCCCTCTACCGTCCCAGCTACATTTTACTGTTTATCTATGCTCAGCGATCATACAGTGCAGTTCGGGCATGCACACGCCCGGACTCACGTCCCCCAGCCCCAGCCCCAAGTTGGTGGCGTCTTATAATATTGCTTTATTAATTGCCAAGTCTGGCTTACCGTTCACTGTGAGTCTCTGGTAATTCCGGCAATAAAAGGGCCTCCAGATCTCCACTGTCCACACATTTTCTTATAGTTCCAAAAGAAACCAAAACACCACCGAAATGGGCTCGTTTTTTTATTTAAGCAATATAGCATGAGTGTGAGTGGCCTATAGCCTACCCAGGGTTGTAGTTTTTTTTTTTTAATTGTGTGTGTGTGTGTGTGTGTGGGGGGGGGGTTGGGGGGGGGGGGGGCAGAGGATCAAAGTAAGGTCTGGGGGGCGTTGGCTCAAAAAAGGTTGAGAACCACTGCTATAGCCTGTCAGAAGCTGCTGGCAGATCCAGCTGTGATGAGGACCTCGAGATCCGCTGCTGACCTCACCGTGCCTCCCCAAATGCTGACCCTATATGTGCCAAGAACACCTTGGCAGGGCACGAGATAGAGCCTTCCCAAAATGTACTGTATGCCTACTGTATGTTCCTGATGACCCTCTTCATAAGTATAAGTATATATACTCTTTTGATACTGTGAGGGAAATTCTGCATTTATGTCTCTTTCTCATTTATGGTCTGCATTTATCCCAGCAACCCTCCGGTTACAAGTTCAAAGTGCTAACCAGTAGGCCACAGCTGCCCCCATTGTATGCCAAGATGGGAACACGGCCTCAATTGACGAGTTTGAAAACGCTCCCTCCCCTTCCGCTATTTGGCCAAGATGACGTCCGTTGAGGGCGAAAAGTGTCCAGCGTTCCACACTTAGCTTTTTGACCGCTATGAGTGCACCATCCGGGGACTTGCAGCACCCTTCGTGTCGTTGGAATTTTCAGTGTGAACACCCTCATGCCCTCAAATTAGGTATTGTAAGTGCAGAAGTACGCGATTGTAGACACAGTCAAAGTGTCATCATCTCCTTCACACTTCTGATACCAATGCGTCCGAGCCAGAACCAGAACCTACTGGCTCCATCAATAGCTTCCCTACTGCAACTTACTGGTCATTAGAACACTGAAAACAATATTGAAAACAATACATCTAAATGGTGGCCTAAGATCTGAAAAAGAACCAGACATATAGATTTTTGTATTTTTCATATCTCCTATATTTTCTGTCTCTATTCTAATAAAGAGAATGACGAATAAATAAATAGATGTGGTCATACATTGCTAAAACAAGCAAATCTAATGGGTGACGACTTTTGCACAGTGCTGTGGGTAATATACTTTTCCCCCCTGAAAATTACTAGTGTAAACCAACCATTTAAATAAAAATGTCAACCCACGAGAGGGTAAATGCAAGACACAACACTCTTACCAGATAAGGGCAATTGTAAATGTGTTTGGGGACTCTTCTGTGTGTATACAGTATATTTCTCACTGTTTTTCATACCTAAGCAACATTTTTTTCCCTGTGTGATCCAGGTATAATTTCAGTATATACAAATATACAGGCAAATTGTTCTCTCCTTTACAGCAGGGGTTTTCAACTGATTGTGCACCAGGGACCACCATTCTGACTAATTATGTAACGCCAGGACCACCACTGAATAAAAATAGATTCCCACATTGCAACTACTGGTACATTACTGAATCTACATGTATGGTCAGGGACCAGCAGCAATGTCCTCACGGACCACTGGTTGAAAACCCCTGCTGTACAGCACAGTGCTTGTGCAATTTGTCCCAAAGGGGTTGAAGAATCTTCATCAAACGTTGCAGTTAATCACTACAAAGGTTAGATGGATTGATTAGCTACTCAAAATGATGGGGCCAAAGATCAAGGTCACATGGGGTCTTGCATGTAATATAGTGCTTGTGTGTTATCTATCAGAGGGCTGGACAACATTGCATATTCCAGCACAACTGCACTGACTAGGTACTCAATGTTGTTGGGTCAAAGGTCAAGGTTGCTGGGTCAAAGGTCAAGCCGGTGACATGTGCTCAGAGGTGAAAGTCTAGTTTGTTCCAGGGCTTACAGTCTCACTGAGCCATTAAGTAAAAAGCAAATAAGCATCAACCAGAAACATGTTGATGCCGACATGTTAAAAAATCTTTGTTGCAGTGGTGTATCCCATCGTTAATTACTTTCTATTGTGTAGATCTATGTTTTTATTGTAAAGAACATAAATTAACATTAAAACTTCCTCACCCATTTCATGACACAATTTTCTTTCTGTTATATGATTTTCTCTAATGTAAATAATAATGGTTGTTTTGAGATATTGTATGTCCTTATGTCTACAGATATTTTGTGTCAGTGTATTGTTGTGCATTTATGGTTTTCATTGTCTAAGGTTATGTTTAAGGCTATGTTTAAATAAATGAAAGCTTCGGTGTAAGTTCTACCAGGAAGACTCTAATACTACGTCACTCATTCTTTCATTACACCTGCCCTGACCAATCAGCTGTCTCCACCCATCCCAAAATGTGGCTCCTGTTCAATACACTCACCAATTACTGCTTAATACACTACTTACCAATATGACAAGATGCTGCCCTCCAAACAAAGGCACTACACCTAAAATATTTGTTTAATAGCCAACTAAATTATATTCTAATAGGTCTCTATTTTACTAGACGAGAGTGGTCCTGACAGAAAACCAGAGGTGTGTTCAAATTAGGCAAACATTGGCAAACATTTTTGGTGAATGTTTTCTCTAAACAGTTAAATTTGAATCTATTACGTCCCACGCCTACTGTAGCTCCACTGTATGTTTGCATAGAACTACCTCCTCAGACTGTTTGCAAGTGTTTGCAAACGTTCGCCCAAAATCCAAGGCAAACAGAAACCTGTTTGCAAACGTTCGCCTATGTTTACAAATTTTGCAAACACACCTCTCAGTTCTCAAAAGGTGATGCACCCTGTTCCAGACTGTACTGGAGTTTGCTGTGGTTGTTAGGCCTCAAGTCTCCAGCAGATGACAGCACTGCACCATGTTTCCATGCTTAGGTGTGTTACCTCATACAGACCCAGTGCCTCATTGAGGCCTCAGTTGCCTTAAGCAGTAACATGAATCTAAGATGAGGACGAGCGGGAGCAGATCTGGCTAGTAATGGAGAGCTGTGATAAAACTTTCATGCTCGCTTGTTTAATGCTCGCCTGTGTAATGCTCACCTCTGCTCTTATGATCAAAACACAATAAAGTATGAAAGTACATAATAGCATACAAACACATTAACACATTCACTGTGCGCAACTGAGTTATATACTCTGCTTTTACGTGTGACCCAAAAGTAATTTGCAATACTAAAAACATAATGCACAGTGTGCACACAAAACACAAACACCATCAACCAATGTTCTTTTAAATGTGTTGTATATGTTGTTCTCATGCATAACAGGATGTAATGTGCAAATTACATGTAACGTCACATAGCATGCATAAGTCTTGCAAAGTTGATAAGACTGGATACATTATAAGAAATACTAATACTAAATTAGGCCCTCTTGACCAATGGAAGCATTTGACTGCTTAATTTTCCTTCCCTTATGTCTGCTTTGTTTGTCCTTCCTTCTTTCTCTGTGTGTCCTACAGAAATCCAGTTTATTACAGTATTCTATCTCTCCTGTGTCTTCCTCCATCGTTGTGCGTTACATGTGTGTTTGACTCATACTATATGGCTCATGCTCAAGAGGCTTTTGACATTTACAGTAATGATGAACACGAGAGCCAAAGGTCAAGCAGCCATAGAAATATGAATATACACTGAGAGTCCTCTGCATATCACTACAGAAAGCAAAGTGGCCTTTCAGAATGATGGAATGGCAGTGAAAGGGAGTGAGGAAAGAAAGATGGGGGAGAGAGAGAGGGAAAGACAGATAGAATGATAGGGAAAGAGAAAGATGCAAAATCTGCTATTAAGCTATCTCACATGCATCATCCAGTGTATGACTTATTTGGAGGCAAACCAGCAGTGCTCCAGTGTTGGCATTGAAGGAGAAGCTGAGGAGTGGAGCTGGTTTGTGGGGGTGGCAGCAGGGGGAGTTGTGTTGTGATTAATTTGATGGCTTGTGCAAGGTGGGGTGGGATGGGGTATGGGGGTGAGTGAGGAGTGAGTGTGCGGGTTTGGATTGGGGGAGGAGAGGTGTGTAATAAAAGACAGCCAGAGATCCAAGGTGATTACAAGCCTCTGGCTGAGGTGGGGATGCCTAGCTGCCTGGCTGCGTATTCTAATTTGCAAGATAGCACTCCTCATAACTATCTGGTGGATCTCTGCAAATGGAAAATCAAATGTGTGTGTATATGTGTGTTTGAGAGAATGTGTGCATAAGTGTCTATGTGTGTGTGTACATGTGTGCGTGTACATGTGTGTGATTTATGGAGATTGCATCTGCATCTGACTGTGTGGACATTTAAGGGCATTCATGAATAGCGTTGTTGCTTTGGTGATACGCATTTCCAGTATGTTAATTATGCTGTTATGAGTTGCAGGTATGTGTCTAATGTGATTACATGAAGATTATGAAAACTGGGACGATAGACCATCATGTGTTTTAAGACACCCGTTTACAGGATGTGAGATTATACCATGCATGCATGGCTGATTTGGATGTGTAAGTGTGTGGATGTCCTCTAAATCAATATGTGGGTGGGAAGTTTGTTAGATGAGAGCAATGTGCCTGTGTGGACAGAGAGAGCTAATGCTCTGTAATATCTCTGCTAAGGAAGTTATGTTTTTGGTCTGTCCGTCTGTGCATTGAACTACTGGCCCAATTTTCATGACACTAGGTGGAAAGGTGTACCATGGACCACAGAAGAACCATTATAGATCCAACACTGTGTGACTTGACAAATTTAGTTTCACTTTCCCTATGACAAGATACTGTACAACATTGGGCTTTGGCAGAGGTCTGAGCTATCAATGGCCCTCTGATGTACATGTTATGTTATGTCATGTCTCAAGGCAAGGAAATACAAAAATATCCACCATTACCCTCTGTAAATAGAAATCTGATTTTGTCCACCAGACAATTTAAATATTTTATGTGTTTTGGAATCAATTTGAATCATTCTGCAATCTAGAGCATGGCTATACACTGGATATCAGCGCAGCTGTGATTTGATCATAAACGTGAGCACAGCTTGTCTGCCAAGGATAAGCCTACCACAAGAGAAAATCCTCAAGTGTGTAGTGTTTGTCAGCAAGAGTATCTATTAAGAAACACATTGAAAGAACTAATTATGTTTAATTGTTTATATCCCCAAGCTCCTAAAAACACCTCAGTTCATACTACATTAGTAAACAAAACAATTTCCTGGCTAAAAGATAGCAATCCGCTTTAGCAGTCCAGATTTTCCTGTATTTATATGAAAACTTACATTGATAGTACACTGTATGAAAGACTGTCACATTGTTGTCATGTCTGGTAAGATTGATAGTGTTTGATAGTATATTGTTGCAAGTTGTTGCAGTGCTTCCTGCTCTCTGGGGGTTGTCCCCATGTTTTTCAGGCATCGCAGGCCAGCTACATGACTGTAATGGAAAACACATTCAATTTCAACATTTCGGTACATGTGTCTACTCCAGTCAAATTAGTCAATGTTATTTGTTACATATTATTTATAGGACATGTCACATTTGGATTTCCTTCATTCATTATTCGATAATGACAGTGTTCAACTGTTAGTTGTAGAATATGATTTCCCAGGCACCAGTTTAGCTAAACACCTGTAATAAAAAGCAGTAGATTCATTTTTAACCCTCATTAATTTCAATGTATTGTGCTTATAGAGTGCCAAAACATTACACATGTATCATGGCGCTTTACAGAATGTAGGCAATCAGAGAAAAAAGGAAAGAAAGGAAGAAAAGAAAAGAAAGAGAGAGGCCCATGGGTAACAGGGGCGAGGAAAAACTCCCTAGAATTGGAGATACATATAGGAAGAAACCTCGAGCAGATCCACGACTCAAGGGCCTGACCCATCTGCCTAGGGTCAGTACAGGACAGTAAGGTCTGTATACATGACAAATGCATATGATAGTCAGGTGTAGAGAATAAGACATGGTGTTAAAAGCACTTGAGCTGAAAGTTACAAGAGGTGGGATGATTACGTATCCGGTATGATAAATCATCAATCCTGATTTAGTGACAGAAAGTTCAAATAGTCCAGCGTTGGAATTGTCCAGGGGAAGGGAGTTGTCAAGGGGCATGTGGTGGGTCGGCAGACGGGCCAGTAATCCGGGCAGAGTTGTCATAGGCAGGTGATGGGTCGCTAGGCTGTACGGGCCAGGAATCCAGATAGGGGGACAGTAATAGGGCAGTCGAGGATGGGACTTCAGGTGAGATGGGTGAGAGGAGGGCCAACACACGGATGTTTAATGACTGGTAATGATATACCTCACAAGTGAGGTACAGTAAGGGGGAAGAAAGAGAGATGTAGAGTGGGTTAGTATTAGTGAAAATCAAAATGGTTAATGTCAATAAGTAATCAGTGGTACTATATATTGTTACAGTATACCATTGTGAGAAAAGGCAAGAGAGGGAGAGTTGAGAGAGAGAGAATGTGTTAAAATGTATTAAATGTGTCTAGTCCTGATGTACAACTCAGGGTTGTTTGTAGGATATTTATTTATAACATGTCACATTTGAATTTCCATCTGTCATGATTTTCAATAGCATTCTTCCATGTTTGTCAAAAATCCAGGGACTTACTTTCCGTTTGGTTGAGAAAAATTTGAAAAGTAAGGTCAAAGAAACTTCAAGAGACATATTTTAATGAGTAGCCTTGACCTACAATATCAAAAAATGTTCAGCCTTGTTAGTGAGTATTAAAACTGCAAAAATCTCAGCGTTTGCACTGAAGACAGCAACAACCTCACTCCTTTATTTCATAAAACGGCCTCTTCAGCATGTTAACCTAATGCTGGTCCTCCACACCAAGAAAATGGCCCACAAAGACCACTTCATCACCAATAGCAATGGACAGATGGCCAATAGCACACAGTAAATAGGATTAGAGGTCATCAAACATAAGTCCCATTAAGCCATAATGGACCCCTATTAAATGTAATAAAGCTTCCTCAACAGGGCCTTCTCTTTTTGGGGTCCTGTTCATAAGTGGCTAAAGGGCAGAACTCACCCAGTTGTGAGGTGGAATTGTGGGGTATCGTATGTCTGTGAATAGGGAGCAGAGAGGGGTGGAGCGTAGCGGTGTGGCAGGTCATCTGTTACCAGCTTCACCAGAGGGACTACTTCCACTAGTGCTTCTGGTTTCTGCCGAGTTAATAAGGAAAGAGGCCTCCTCACTGGAAATCAATAAAGCCTTCGCGGTGGAGCCTCGGTCGTAATTGAGTTAATACAGATGTACTCAATTGTGTGCAACCAGGATTGTGGTCTGCATGTGTTAGTGAGCACTCAAACATACCAACACACTCTCTCTCTCACACACACTCACACACATATTAACTTGTGGTGCTCACAGACCATACCTGTCAACATTTAGCTTTCCAAAAACGGGAGATTTTTTGTTTTTGTTTATACCGGATCTGTGTTTGCATATTTAATACGTTTCATACACGTGTTTCAACTGCATTTCGGTCGTTGCTTTTACCTTACCATTACCTTACGCATGCCAGTATCCACCAGCTGCCATGCCTGCATCCTACTTCCAAAACTCCAAAGCTGCTTGCTGTCAGATTTGGTTCCGAGGGAACAAGTTCAGTGTATCAACAACACTCAATAACAGTTTATATGATGTGTTAATCAATTAAATTCCCAACAATTTCACAACAGCTCTGGAGTAGGCCATTCATCTAACCCGCTTGCTTACGACGAGACTCAGGCTGCGCAGTTGGCACCCGCTTCCTTATTTGGGTTTTGGGTTGCCAGGTTTTAGCCTATGACAAAACGGTTGAAATTGAAACTAAGTGATCGTGTATGTGTAGGGTACAATACACAATCTGGCAACTTGAATGCATCAATGATTTTAAAATGAAGTTTGATGGCCATGCAAATTACGGGAGTTTTCCGGGAGAAATAACAAAACGGGAGGGTGCTGGGAGATGACCTTGAAATACGGGAGAAACCCGGGAAAAACAGGAGTGTTGACAGGTATGTCACAGACACTTGCATTGAATGCAGTGCTAGAGACGCATTGTGGTTGCGTTGCTCCCATTGCCTCCGTAAAAAGTTAAGAAATGTTCAACTTTTGCTGCACCGACGGACAGCATCGCAAGGCACCAGCCAATCAAATTACGGTTATACTTCAAGGCATTTGCATAGTACACCCCCCCACACACACTCACTCACAAAACTTAACGTCTCACTGCTGTTAAGAGTTTTGTTCAGAGGAGAGTGGGGTCTGACCCAAACAAAGAGAATAACAAACTTGTAAGTGAGAGTGATGAGAGTTAAGTTCACCTGCATCACACAGCACGTCTAACCCCCAGCTCCCTCACCTCTCACACACGCTCCGATCCTCTCTCTCTCTGTGTACCCTGGCCCTTCTACCTCTCTAGCACACATCTCCTTTCATCTACACTCTCCAGGGCCTTTGGATGACTCAGCTCAAGAAGTATACACTCTTCATAACTGCACACACATACACACACATGAACGTACAACACACACACAAAATCAAACACACAAGTATATACACTACTGGTCAAAAGTTTGGGGTCACTTACAAGTTTCTATTCCACTCCATTATAGACAGAATACCAGCATTGGATTTTTTAATTGCAACAGTTTTTAGATTACATTATGTGTTTAATTGCAAAAGGGTTCGACTGTAGAAAGAAATGGCTGATCTTTAATGCAATATCATTTCCCATGATCAGCAACCATTCCATTTCCCATGATCAGCAACCATTCATCCAATGTTCCAAAGGCACATTTACTAATCTGATATAATTTTAAAAAGCTAACTGAGAAAACATTGGAGAACCCTTTTGCAATTATGTAAGCACATAATGTAATCTAAAAACTGCTGCCCTGATTAAAAAACAATCCAACTGATATCAGCTGGTATTCTGTCTAAAATGGAGTGGAATGGAAATTTCTAAGTGTGACCCCAAACTTTTGACCGGTAGTGTATACACACACAAAACCAAACACACAAGTACCGGTACATACACACAATTGAGTCAGGAAAGTGTACACACACACACAAGTGAGCCAGGAATGTACACACACACATGGGTGCAGGTACATCAGATACTCTCTAATACACACAGTGAGAGATATAAGCACAAAGAAAATAACAATGGATTGTATCTCTAGAGCAATTTACAAAAATGCTTGAATTATAAATGAGCACACAACCTTCTCAATCCTGCTCTTCAGTTTCACTTTGGGTTTTTTTCTGACTGTAGTGCCTTTCAAATACACAGGCTAAATCAGCCATTAATAAGATAGACCCTTTTATACAGGTTTGCTTGGGTCTTCACAAAGATGTAATCCTCACACATAGCAAGCAGTATTGGGCACACACACACAATCAATTTCATAAATACACTTTCAAACATATGCAAATGCAGGCTCTGAGAGACAATCACAGACAGTGCACACAAAGTAGATCTATTTCTTTATCACACCTGCATGCACACAAACTTATAATACACACCAATACCTATTTATCCTCCCCTCCCTATCCCTCTCTCTCACACACACATAAAGAGGAGGGATTGTATGTCTTAAATGGCAAACTCCTTGTCAGCAGTGCATACCTGACTACAGCAGACATGAGGCCAACCATCAGCTTTAACATGACTTACCTCTTCATGACGGTAAAGTTGCTGTAGCCCATAACTGCCAACGCTACCGTTTTTCCCGGGTTTCTCTTGTATTTCAAGGTCATCTCCCGCCCTCCCATTTTGTTGTTTCTCCCGGAATTTGCATGACCATCAAACCTCATTTTAAAATCACGGATCCATTCATGTTTTCTGTTAATCTGACATTTCCCAGGTTGCCAAATTGTGTATGAAATGGCAACCCAACACCAAAATAAGGAAGCGGGTGCCCACTGTGCAGCCTCTGAGTCTCGCAAGCAAGTGGGCTAGTTGAATAGACCAAGGTTGTGAAATTGTTGAAGAAGAAATTGTATGATTAACACATCACATTATACCTGTTATTGAGCGTTGTTGATATACAATAGGCAAATTGTGTCCCCGGAACATAATCTGACAGCAGCTTTGTAGTTTTGGAGGTAGGCAGCAGCATACATACTGTAACTGACATGCATATCTGTTATGGTAACGACCAAAAACGACAAGTGTATGAAACATGTTAAATATGCACCCCCCCCCCCCCCCGAGAAAAAATCTCCCGTTTTTTAAAAGCTAAATGTTGGCAGGTATGCTGTAGCCCCTCAAGGCAAACTCAAGAGCGATGTCTATGTCCCTTGAAGAATTGTGCACGATGGTCAATGTATCATAATCATACAAGGAGGCTAAAAAGCTAATGCCAGTTTGTGAGAGCTCAGATGGAGACGGCTCAGAGAGGATGAAGAAAGCCTGGAGGGTCTAGAGAGAGAGAACAATTTGAAGTGTGTGCTGGTAGGGTGAATAATAAAGTAGAGTTATATGATATATTAATGAGTGTTGAGCAGCTCGAATTTACAACAGCTATCAGCGTGCAAAACATACACATACAGTACACTCACACCAATCTTTTGTTTTTAAAGAATTACATACTAGGACTGAGGATGACACAGTGGGGGGAAGTTTCAATGCTGCGCCTGAGGATAAGTTAGTGGGCAGAGAAGGATGTTATGCAAGAGCTTGTTTTTGTCAACACTTGGATTATGATTATGGGAATGGTCTGTCCTTAAGTCATTGAGTGCCAAAAAACGTAATATTACGTTTTTCCTTCCCATGCGTTGAGTGCCAAAAATGTAATATTACGTTTTTAGCTTTTTTTTTTATTACGAAACTAGACACTCTAACACACCTTATATGTGATTTTGGGAACTCTGTGATGAATGGAAATGAAATATATGACGATTGAAAACTCATGAAAACGCACAATCTGGACATTTTATCATAACTCTGTTGCCGCTTTGGGTCGAATCAGTGACGCATGCACGTCAGGTCAAAACCAGGCCATTTTCATGGGTCTATCACTAGGTGGCAGTCTCGCCAGGTCTCGCTGATCACTTCCCGGAAAGTTTACCGAAGTTTACAGGCAACACTTCATATTTCATGAAAGACGAAGTCCATTTCTAGAAAAAAACAGCGATTTTGATGAAAACTAGCCACTGTTTAGCTTGGGATTTCTCAGGAACAGAGGCGTGTAGAAATACACGGTTTGCACCCACTGAGAGCTTAAAGTCTCACCTTTTAAACGAGCCATTGTATGTGTTCATAGCTATAACACAGAATATGCTGTGGCTGTACAAAAATCATCAACAATGATCTAGATTGCTGGCACTCTATAGGACAAAGCTTCCGAAAACAGCTTGGCATTCAATGAGTTAACTGGGTGAAGGAAACCCACAGACTATTCAAAAAAACACAGCGAAAATGCACAGTAATGCAGCATCATGCCGAAGAGCTGAGAGCCATGAGTTTATGAGGAGTTTTTTTTACAGGATCTCCCTAAGGTGCCCTCCCACTACTGTCGATCATCAACATCCAAACAGTCTGGTCTTTCAATCGATGGTTGATCTGCATACAGGTATTTTGTTGTGCTGCTGAGATCTTTATCAAGCTAAGTGTTCTCAGAGCACTTTAAGTGGGTGAACCTGGGGCTTTATCATCCTAAGAAGGACCAATGTAACACGGTTCAAGGTTGGCAACTTGCCAGATGATGAGTTGCAAGACCACGTCCATAAGAAAGAAAAAACGGGGGGCGCTGTGGCACAACTGGCCATTTCGTAATTGGGTCCTGTGACCTGGGTCATTTCCCAATCCCACCCCATCTCTCTCTACCACTTAATTCTTGTCACTCTAAACTGTCCTATCGGATTAAAAGCATAAAGCCCCCCCCCCCCCCCCCCCCCCCCAAAAAAAAAGAAACCTGTGCCGCAAAATTGACTGACAAGAACAATGCCAGTGACAAGACCATAGTCATCTGCATGGATCTGCAAGCCTTCCTTCTGAAAGCAGCAGCACTTTATTACAAGACAAAACTTGCTCAAGTACAACTCATGTACAACTTCACAAATAATGACATATCAATGCACAAAGCCACCTGCTATGTGAGGGAGCTCTGTCTATCAGTGCATCTTGTGTCACAGATTTCCTCTGTGAGCACAGGGAGCCTGAACAGTTCATTCTGTGGAGTGATGGCTGTGGGTACCAAAAACTGCAATTCAGTGCTCTGCAATGAAGCACTTTGAGTGTTGAGAAAAGCTATATAAATGTAAGGTGCTGTTGTTGTTGCAATGCTCTTCTTAAGCTTTTTATCGAGAAGAAGGTGGTACCTAAAGAAGGGACACACCCTGATGGAATGTGACTCAGTGCCTTTGTGCCATCTGTGAGGCTGCAATGATCACAAATATTAAGCGATGGGTGCGCAATCTCCACCTGGATACCTATTATTTGTTCTTGCTTGTGTTTGCGCTAATAATGAAAAAGAATAATCTATGTGCTCCAAAAAAAAAATGAATGGAACATTCATCACTGAGCAGCTCAAAGTATTTCGCCTAGGTCCACTTTCAGGCTCGTTGTTACATTTGGCGAAAGGTCTGCGCTCCCTGAGGTTATGTTTTGCAATGGTCCATGTACACCGGACACAATTCTGATGATGATGTTGATCATTTAGGTGCCACCCACCTTGTTGTTCGTCAGCTGATGGCCCCATACACAGAAAAAGGGGATGCGGTGTACATGGACAGTTACTAGCCTACACATCACCAGCCATAGCAAACAAATTAGCAGAGAATGACACAGGTTTGTATGGGACAGTGAGCAGCAACAGGCAAGGTATGCCAAGGTGCCTGAAACCATCTGAGTTTCCTATGACAAAAGGAGATGACCCTGTGTATGAGACATGACAAACTGTTAGCTTGTGCATGGCATGACAGTAACTATGCTGTCATCTGCATGGGAACTTGTGTGTTCAAAAAATAATCTAAACTAAACACACAGCAGGTTTCCGAGATATAAACAGACCTGTATGTGTGGACAGGTACAACAGCTTTATGGGAGTAGGTACAGCTGATCAGAGGATGAAGGCCTCTTTCCACACCGTTCTAAAATGGTACAACCGCATCTTCAATGCGGTTCTAAGCATCAGTGTGGTCAACTCCCACATCATTTACATAAGCCACTGAAGGCCTTCATCCAGGATATAATTACTGCTTTACTTGAGGGCTATTCAAAGAGGTAAAGCAAAAAAGGAGGAAGGCCTTCAGCACAGGAGGGAGAAATACCATTGAGGCTAACTGAACGTCACTGGCTCCACGATGCTGTTGACCGTCCAGATTGAGCAGTTTGCTCAGATCGCACCCGCCCTAAAGGTCGCCACCAGACAAAGTACAGGTGCAGTCAACAGCCAGCTTCAGACCGTCGAGCCAGGCCAGGCTAATAACCACCTAGTGATAGTATCCCAGGTCTACAAGCCTCATAACCCTGAGACCTTTGTGTTCAGACTGTCAAGCCATTAGCCTCTCCGCATTACACCTCGACAAGCCCTCGCTTGAAAACGTCACCAATACCACACATTTTCAAATAGGATAACCAGAAAGTCGGGTATCTCTTTCTTGTCCTGTATGCTATTGAAGTCAGTCACCTATTTCTGTCCTTGTTATTTAGAAGTGCACTCTTTGCAGAAGCAGAACATTCATGCATGGCGGGCCATCTCGACACAAATATATATTCATAGGCTTACGCCATAATAGCAAACTTGAGTTTGACACTCAACAATTAGACCTAATACCATAAAGGCTATTTAATAATTATTACTTAGATTAATTTGACTACCACAACAACATAAACAATAATAAAATTCTGAATAACATGTTCGCGATTTTCACAAAAACACACAGGTTGAACTGCCTGAGCTATTATTCCCAGTCAGACAGTTAGTTAGGAGTGTGAATTTTGTGAGTGTGAGGAGTTTTCGTGATTTTGTTTTCGTATTTATAAACATGAAAAAAAATCAGCGAGTAGACTTTGACTGATGATTGCATTGCACCATGTCAACAGCGGTTTACACCACGTTAGTTTCAGTTTTTTTAATAAAAAATGAAGACGATCTATTCTCAATAATTGCTTCAATCATCGGAGAGGCAAACTGTTTATCCATTTGCAAAATAAACGTTCCTTTTCTATAAAACTTTGGTCTGGCATAGTATTTCACATTGTTAATTCAGTTTTGGACAGAGTCTTTTTTTCCCCACAGATCTTGCTTGTTTTTGATCGAGGTAGCTGCTTCATTGTACATTTACAAAGTTGTCAATGCCTCGTTTTATGTTTGGAGCCTCATTATACTAAATTAGTGATCTTTTTACCATGGGAGATGCCCTATCGTTACCAGTGTTAGCATTTTGGAAGCATCGGCTAAAAATAGGCTAGTTTTTAGAATGTATCGGATTAGCGTTTTTTGCTCCCAAAGGAACGCATCATGCTAAGCATATCCAAAATCCATTTTACACCCGATTTCCCCTTTAAAATTGGAGGGACTCTAATCGAACGTGATGCAGATCATACATTTCCTCAGTAACATTAAAATTACTTTGGTGAAGGCAGCGGTGCCATGTACAGTAATTTCTCCGACGCTCCATTGTTCTGACCTCTCAATAACCCGAAAAATGCCCTTTGGTCCTACAGCCCACTAGTCCGACATCCCTTTCGTTTCGAAAAAAATAAACCCTCTGTTCCGACATCCCATTATTCCAACCATAGGCTAAAATCTAAAATCTAAATCAACAATAACAAGCGAAATTACTTTTCTCTAGCTTATTAACAGATTTAAATGCATGCTCTCAGCGTGCATGGAATTTTCCCACATGCATTTTCCCACCAGCGGAGCTAGTTGGCTAGTTGGTCAAACTTTTGCCAAATTAAGAAAAGCTTAACTCGAATTGCAATTCAAAGACCGCTGTTCGCCAGCAGCAGAATCCATCTTCATTGTTTTCAAGTAGCAGGGAATTCACACGAAACCGTCGCCGACTCTATACAGATGTGATTGGCTTGATTGAAGTTTCATTTTTCCCGCTCGCAAGACAAGGATAGTTGCTAGACTACCCTGCCTGCAAATTACATTTGCTGCCGCTAGGGTGCGTCTAGATTTTCTATTACTACATTGCTAATTATTTATAATATTTCTTTAAGATTTTTGCCGGGAATCCCGAAGTTTCCTGTTTGAAACAGGCAAGATGAGGCATCTTCTCACTGATCAAGTAAGTTTCACATTGGTTATTACAGGGATATGCCCCATTCCTGTTCATTATCATTGCAGGCTATGGAAATATAAATACATATCCAATCCCAAACTAACTTTACCCTGTTGGACTTTTTTCAAAGATAGGCTAAATGTGTATTGGCTAACATTTAAATGTGTTAAGCTAGAGTAATTTCACTTGCTATTTTTGATCCAGATTTTAGATTATGGGAGGTGATCAACAAAAGTTGGAACAACGGCGCAGAGGGTTTATTTTTTTCGAAACAAAGGGATGTCGGACTAGTGGACTGTCAGACCAAAGGAAATTTTTCGGATTATTGAGAGGTCGGATAATAAACAACTTAGTTAGCACAGTGTTTATTACAGAAGACTGTTAAGAACGCTATCCGGAGAAATTATTTGGTCACCTCTTTTAACGATTTACGGCTCCCCCATTGTTTACATGTGTTGAATGGAAGTCAATGGGAGCCGTAAATTGTTAATAGAGGTGACCAAATAATTTCTCTGGATAGTGTGACTGCGGTGCTGGGGACAGTTGGTAAGTGTTCTTAACAGTTTTCTGTAATAAACTCCGGATTCGCTAACTAGGTTGTTGGTGGTTCGTTTTATGTGTAGAGGCCCTAAGCAAGCTACTTTTGGTGCTGTTTTGAACAATATTAGTGGTTAAAAAATGCTATTTGGGAAGCGTTTAGCTAACTGCCCTTAGCTAATCCACTGTTTGCGATTTGGGGCTATAGCATACTAGGCCAAGCTCTGTAGTGGTTGATCAACGAAAATGACTGTCTCCACGACTTATTTGATGTGTTTTAGTGCAGAAAAACACCCTTGGGTCAATATTCGCTGGAATTACTCTTTAATGTTCTCAAAACACCATGTTGTTGGCTGATCAAATAATCACTCAGTGCATCCTCCATGAACTAAGCGAAGAGTGTATTAAAATACGGGATAATAGAGTACTAAAGCAGAGAATGTCTAATAAGGGGAGAACTGCCACTCTCGGAAAACTTCCGGTTTCTGAACTGGTTGCAGTTCCTTCTGTGGTTCCACATGAGGGCGCTCGTCCACGAGTGCAGAATGCATGGAGGTCTATGGAGCTGTACCCCTCAAAATCCACTTTTCTCGGGATATAATTTTTTTTCAAGTAATTTGAGTATTGTATTCGAAAGGGGAGGCAAAGAAAATACACTTGGTTGAGTATTATATTTTTTAAAGTCACTTAATTGTTCTTAACCCTCTAGGCGCCACAGGCGACTATAGTCGACAAGATGCGGTACTGAATAAAACGGCCGATTTAGTCAAATAGGGTGTCATATTTCGTTCGACTTCCACTCCACTAGATGGCAGACATGTCATACGTCATCCCCGAGTCGAAAAAAGGACACGCTTTAAACAAAACTTTCTAGCTACAGCGCATTGAATCAGTGTATGAAATACCGGAGCTAGTGTGCGTGTGAGCCACTTTGTCAGAGCGATATTGTCAACGTCAGCGAGTATTTGCATTAGATTATCGTCTAATGGCATCAAAAAAGTTTACCTGAAATGAAGTGTTGGGTCTTCTATTCGCGGACCCTGATTCTGAAGGGGAATATCTGCCTTCAGAAAATGACGGTGATTCGTTTAGTGAGGCTTCAGATGCGTCCCTGCCTTGCAATGATGCAGCTGGACAAAGTGAGAGTTTACTCCATAGTTTAGCTTACACCAAGCACAAACGTTGAATCGTTTGCCCAATGTCACTGGTGGGAATAATGTTTCACAGGTTCGGAGTGTTCATCGGGAAGTTAGCAGGGTGTTAGTGGTGTGGCGAACGAGGCTGGAGGTAGCCTAATATCCATAGCGCTAGCTTCTGTCTTCTGAACGTGTGCCTCTCCACAATCGCGGCGACAGTAACGTGGTGGAGCCTTTGTCTAATGCCACTGGGTATGTTAGACGAGGTCGAAGCTCATAGGACAGTTAGGGGGGAACGTAGTGGCAGTGTGGGGAGTCGCAATGAGAATGACAGTAGGCCTAGTCCGAGCTGCGCAAATTCTCTCCACTCGGCGCCCGCGAGGCAGATCTGGCCATGCTGCTCGCATGGTGGAGGTGGTGACACGCTCTCTCCCTCTCCCACACACACACACACACACACACATTAGGTCATGCATAGTCGATCACAAGATGATGGGAATGCCGGCCCTGTATGGATAGGGATAGGGAGTCATTATCTCTACAGCAAAAGGCCTGCTACATAAAAAAAAAAAAGTCAGCCATTTAGTAATGATTTACACTGTTGATTTGCTATCTACTTCCCTGATCATTTAGGACATACAGTACACTATGTGTTCCTTTTTGTGTGTTCATGTCCTTGTGATGTGTGTGTCTTTGTCAGCTAAGAAAAAAAACAAAAAAACATCAACAAAAAGAAAAAAAATACTAACATTGTCTCTTGTCTTGTCTCGTCATCTCACTCCTGATCTGTGCCTTGCCGTGGCAAATGAGCTTTTGAACTAAACAGGTCTTGTCTACTTGTGTTTGTGTGTCATCTGAATAATATATATGTGCCCCATACATGGAATCAGAGTGCCTACTGTATGTAGTAAATGGAAAATCTCTACAGCAAAAGGCCAGTCTACCGCTACATGCATTTGGTTTGTTTCTGCCATTTATTAGTAATGATTTACACAGTTTGTTCACTACTTACTATTTACCTGAGCATTCAGTATTGTGCAATATAGCATTCAGAAGGTGAGGGACATTTTGGGGGGAAAGAAGTGGTGCATTTATCATTCAAACATGCAACTTTTCATGAAAATTCTATAATCCAAGATGGCCGCCACCATATGACGTCATAATATGCAAATTAGATATAAACATTTAATCTCTACATACACTTTGGGTCATCCTTAATATTTCTCTAATTTACAGAAAGTCTCTATCTCTTATCACTTTTAAGATATAGCCTTTTGAAATGAAGATGTCAAAATTGATCGTTTCGGAAAAAAACCTCTGGCGCCTAAAGGGTTAAAAGCCTTTCAAATGTGTCAATGACGTCATTCATTAGCACAATGCTAGCGTGTTATGTGCAACAACGACCCAACCTGTAAGAAATCAAAAGGACATAAGTACTTGTTCATTCAACTTTTGACCTATAACCCATGTTGAAGTTATACAAACTACAATCAAATCTGAGATTTGTCAACGACAATCAGGTGAAAGAGACAATTTTAGTCGTCTAGCTCCATTGACTCCCATTCATTCTGCACTCATGCCGATCGCCCCCAGTGGAACTCTGGTGGAACTGCATCCAAAATTTGGTACAATGGGACTTAATACGGAGTGGCAAGGCTCTCCGTAGACGGGCTCTGACTAAAGTGTGACATCATGTTTCCGTAGCAACCAATTTTCTGTTCTACACAAACCAAATTAACAACGTGAAATACTATGCCAGACCAAAGCTTTATAGAAAAGGAAAGTTTTTTTTTTTTTTTGCAAATTATTAAGCAGTTTGCCTCTCCGATGATTGAAGCCATTATTGAGAATAGATTGTCTTCATTTTCTATTTAAAAAAACTGAAACTAACGTGGTGTAAACCGCTGTTGACATAGTGCAATGCTTTCTGAATGCAAGTCTCATAGCTTACTTGCCGATTTTTTCAGGTTTGTAAATAAATTCCAAAAAAAAAAATTAAAGTGTCTGAAGCCACCCCGGTTGACAGTAATAACGTTATGTAATCAGAACAGATTAGTCAAATTTACCGTATGTTATAACTTTATCTTTCATACTAGCGCAAACTTTTCCTTACCCCGGAAAAATACATGAAAGCCTCCACATGTTTTGATCTAGTGATTTTCACCTCTTGAAGTTCGGTGGTTTAGAACAGAAAATATGGTTGCCAGGACAACCCTATTAATACCCTATTACAGGAAAATACTAAAACGGGAAGGCTGTGGGAAATAAGTCAAAATAAGGGAGAATCCCAGGGAGAATAGGAGGGTTGAAAGGTATACAGGTAGATAATGATATCACTTAGCTTAACAACTGAACAAGCTGCAACTTTTCTGATCGATATAATGGGAGCCTGACTCTTGCATATGCATGTTGTACAACCTGTAACCTGTTGAAAGGGAATATCTCCGATGTAATGATCGAACCGGCATTCTATTAAAGGGAAACTTCTATTAAAGGATTAGCTATATTTCCCCCTCTGCTGGAGAAATTGTGCATTATGCCATTTCAAACTGTGGAAAAAGGTAATGATAAAGCACATGGATTTGTTTACAAGCTAGCGAAATGGTTAGCATAACTTCGGCAGAACAATGTGGATGTTACAAGGTAAGAAACACGATTTAAAACAAGTTTCTTGTTTCTCACTTCTCTTTCCGGGACGGTAGTCTCAATGTTGCAAGGTTGGTTTTCCGCCTTGGTTTTTCTCCTTTTGAAATGAATTTCTTCTTGTTTTCGAAGAAAGAACACAGCTAGGTTCGGTTGTTTAGAACAGAAAATCTGGACGGACGTCACAAAGCCACAACCAAAAATCTTAGCACTCTAGAATCTTTGCGCACAACCAACGTTTGTTATGGGCACAGCAATCAACCAACACAAAGCTTGGCTTTGTGGTCCACTGAAAATGACAAGGTTTAGTACCTGCGAAATATATTTGTAAGTGAAGGACATATGGGTAATATTGAAAATTGTTGGTGTTATTTTTTTGTAAAGTCACATCAGTTTACAAATCCTCACACAAGACTGTTCTCATCCCTGAGGTGGTGCAAAATGTTTGCCTGCAGAAAATAATTATAACTGTATAACAATTTTTGTGTGTAGAATATTGCTTTGTAATTTTAGAATATATTTGTAATGGTATTTGTAAATATGATGATTTGTA
Source organism: Alosa sapidissima (assembly GCF_018492685.1). Taxonomy (NCBI): domain Eukaryota; kingdom Metazoa; phylum Chordata; class Actinopteri; order Clupeiformes; family Clupeidae; genus Alosa; species Alosa sapidissima. The sequence goes on from NC_055962.1 coordinate 16,083,416, forward strand.
GCTGTAAAACCAATCCGTATTCGTAGATTAGATTTGTAAGTGTAGGGCTCTAACGCTTGCCTAAAAAGTAGTCTCTGGTTCTGCTCCCATCTACTTGAATGCCCTCATACAGACATGCTACCTCCAGACCATTGCGCTCCTCAGACGAACAATGTCTAGCTCTGCCACCGGTACGCTCAGGCCAATCCAAACTTTTCTCATATATTGTTCCTCGTTGGTCGAATGCACTGCCAGTTCCTACAAGGGCAGGCAAACTCCTGAAGTCCCAGCTCTTCAGAGAACATCTCCTCTCATAGTACTACTTACAACTAGTCTTGCTGATCCTAACACTTACCACCTGTCTTGAACTGATACTTTCTGTTTAAAGACAGCACTCACTGATGCACCTTTTTTAAATTGTCCTAGAATTGTTGAGAGAATTGCTTTAAAACTTAAACTGTTTACCATGTTGTTAGTCGCTTTGGTTAAAAATGCGTCAGCCAAATGTAATGTAAAGTAATATTGACAATTACTTGTACAGATCATTTCTGCAGTTTCAAAATGTGATACACACGTATAACGTTCTATTTTCAATTTTACCTCGTCAAAGAGACGGCCGTATGTGTCTGACAAGTTTGCCATTGTGTGTGTTGGGAAATCTTATTTGAAAGACTCCCATTATCAAATAAAGAGGCACAAGCATAGGGGGTTGTGGCGTGAGCGTTCATTCAATGTGTATCTTTGCGCAACGAAAAACAATGAACGAAGCGGATTCTTGCTGTCCATGAAAACAGCATAGAGACTAGCTAGTCTAATCCAAAAAATAGTAATAGGTATTTGAATTGACACTAGGTTACTACGACATTTCCTTACAAAATAGATATTATAGAGTAGGCCTATCATGCATTAATAACCCAGTGATACAGACATGGGTCTCACCTAGGCTACTCGAAATTAGCCTGTTGTAACCTGAATTAAAAGTTGAATGAGCATAAGTCACGACTCGCTGGCATGAACACAGAACGGACTGTTGCGCTGACATCGTCCGCACCCCCTCAGAAAATACTTAAAACCTACCTGGTCCTCTTGTCAGTGTGGCAGCTCTGTTGTAAATGTTATCAAAGGCCCTCTCTAATTTCATGTCATCTAGGATTTGCATGAGGTTTTCTATACACCTTTTGCAATAGGAAACGTCCATTGACTTGTGTTGCAAGATATCAAACACAACATCAATGTGTGTGAACAGTTCCTCGAAAGTGTAAGACGCGAGAAATTATATATATAGCCTCGGAAACATAGAGACATCGAGCTATAGGCTATCCTCGCTTGAAAGAGCTTGTGTGGACAAATAGGGTGACAAGTTAAATGGCAATGATATTATTACATACTCGTTAATCTGACTCCATTTTATTAATAATTTGTATCACCAATCAATTACCAAGTAACTAGTTTATCAGCTATGGAAGAGAATGGCATGGCGGCACACTAGAGAACTGAAGATATTACGATTGATAGGCAAATTAACAATTTATTAGGCATTAAAGGAATTATCCGGAGTAAAATGCACTTTAGATCGATTTATGGGAAGGAGAAAGACCATGTGGAGGTGGAGGAGGAAGTTAATGATGAGGAGGAGAAAGACCATGTGGAGGTGAAGGAGGAGGAAGTTAATGATGAGGAGAAAGACCATGTGGAGGTGAAGGAGGAAGTTAATGATGAGGAGGAGAAAGACCATGTGGAGGTGAAGGAGGAAGTTAATGATGAGAAGGAGGTGGACCATGTGGAGGTGAAGGAGGAAGTTAATGATGAGGAGGAGAAAGACCATGTGGAGGTGAAGGAGGAAGTTAATGATGAGGAGGAGGAGCTGGAGAGTGAGGAGGGTCTGGCGCACCAGAAAGAGGATGGGCAGAAAGAAGAAGCGGATGTGGAGAACGAGGAGGGAGAACAGGCTGTCATGGAGATTGATGATGTGGAGGTAGCGGAGGACAGGAAGGACAATGGAGGAGTGGAGATGATGTCAGCCGTCTCTCAGGGTTAGTATCACACTAGCAGATGGTACCCTTCACACGCTCTTCATATGAACGGCCAAACATATCAATACTGACAGCTGACTAACAGAGTAACTCCATTATAACAACTTCACTTAAATATATCTTTGATTCTGCAGTGACTCTACATGAGGAGGACCAAAGGAAAGGACCCCTGAATGTGAGTATTTCACACGTTACGATTAAAACCAACTAGCGTTGTGTGAACTTTATTGAATCATGTCTTTGAATGTGGTGATTTCACAGTGGCTTTAACCGACTCTCAGGAGATGAAGACGAAGAAGAAAGCAAGAAGGGGAAAGGGCAGAAAACGACAGAAGAAGACAGCTGAGCGCACACCGGCACTGGCCATGGAGACTGACCGGCTCAGACAGGGGCAACCTCAGCATAGCCATGTCCAGCAGGCACAGGCAGGACAGAGGAGAGCCGTCAGAGGAGGAGGACCTGCGCCCAGGAGGGGATCCTGGACATACGAGAGTCCAGAGCACTGGTACCAGGGGCAGGACAGCAGGGGACGGAGAGGAGGCCAGATGTGGTGGCCGGGGAGAGGAAGTGGAGGTTTCTACGGAGAGTATAAACCTGAGAGCATAGCTGAGACCAAATCACATTAAACCCCAATGTGAGAGCAGTTAGGGGTCCTCCAGCCTCCCAGCCTGTGTGCATGGGGTTAAAGATGGAGCTGAGACCAGGGAGGACTATCTGGCAGGCAGCACTGCGTTGTGCTGCTTCCTCCCAAGGCCATCTGAACAGTGAGAAATCTTCCTGATCACATGGAGGTTACAGTAAGTGCCTCTACCCACCGTGATGCCTGAGCAGGGAGGTGAGGGGGCATCCCCTGGGTCTTCATTATCACCATCTGAATTATTGTTCTCAGAAGTCCCAAGAACCAGATGAAATGCTTACAGTCTCTTGATCTCGCACACACACATACACACACTCTTTCTAACTCTTTGTTTTGCCTTTTTCCCTCCCTTTCTCCATCTCTCTATCTGGGTCTGTTTGAAACGGAAGGCATCACCTTGCTGTCTCGCTGCCATGATAGAAAGCTGTCATATAAGACATGACTTTGGAGTGAAGGCATCTTTTAAGAATGGTTTCAAACTGTCTCTTAACAGAACTTGGACACTACGGTATGACGTTAACACAAGCATAGAATGTTAAAATTGCTAATGGAGACTAGATGGGTAATGGTAGAAAGTTGTCTGACAAATGGTACGTAAATAAGACCAGGCACCATCAATGGTTACAACAATGGTATAATCAAATAGTAGTGTTTATTTCTCGCTAGATTTTTGACAAATCGAAGCAAAAAAAGTGTAATTTGACATTTCAACACAATCAGCAGCGGTCACTGCTGTTTCAGACGCTGCCACACAGATTTGGGGGTCGTTATGGGGATAGTCCTAAGGTATCTTAGAAGGCAGGAAGAGAGAGTTTATTGGTTTCGAACAGCACTTGTAGAGGGAGAGGACCTGCTCCTGTTAGATGTCTTAAAAGGCAGCTGTTTTTCTCTTTCCGAACAGAGATATGTCTCCGTCTCTTTCTCCATTTTGGTTTCTCTCTCTCTCTCTCCCCCTTCCCCTTTTCATTGGACACTTTTCTGTTTCAGCTCTATATATCTACGCCAGTCCCAGCGCCCCCCTCCTGCTTCTCCTCTCCTCCCCTTCACTATCCCTTCTTTTCCTCTCCTCCTGAATTCCACTATCCCTTCTTTTCCTCTCCTCCCCTCCACTATCCCTTCTTCTCCTCTCCTCCTGAACTCCACTATCCCTTCTTTTCCTCTCCTCCTGAATTCCACTATCCCTTCTTTTCCTCTCCTCCCCTCCTGCACTCCACTATCCCTTCTTCTCCTCTCCTCACCTGGCTCAACACCTCTACACTCTTCTCACCTCACCTCACCTGGCTCAACATTGATATGAGACGGGCCTTTAATTCCTTTCGCACAAAACTTCCTCTGCAAAGATGGGAAATATCCCCCCCCCCCTCCCCCGTCATCTACTTCCTGAATTTTTGGTCAACGATACCCGGGACACCGAAACACCGGGGCACATGAAATTTGGTGGGTATGTAGCCCCACTAGACTTTTACGGAAACAAAATTGATTGCGCGCCCCCCCCGTGCTGGGCCCCCCAAAACCCCAAAAATTTCAGTTTTTCCTAAATAACTACCTGAACCGCGGCACCGAGGATGAAGAAATTTTTATGGTATGTTGTTCTCAAGTAGGGATCGACCGATATGTTTTTTTCAGGGCCGATACCAATATCAATTATTACCAAAACAGGAGGCCGATAACCGATATGTAAAACTGATATGTCAGTTGTCAAAAAGGGGGGTAGATAGTAAAGGCTATATGCTGCAAAGATTGAATTAAAAATCATTTAATTATGCAAACTTTTCTTTCTTCTTTTGATACACAATTGTCTATCAACTTGCATCACTTTGCAAGTGTAAATCCTGTGTATCATGTTAATCCAAGAGCTGAGTGATAGCAATTATTTTCATAGAGTAGGCCTGCACAATCATTCTGATTTTTTGTCAGTTAGTATGTTTACATGCACAGGTAAGTCGAGCTATAGTTATAGTTCGGCTGGGATTTGACCATAGACAGTAAAAGATTCGACTGGACCACGGTCATATTCATAGATCAGTGTTTCTCAAAGTGTGGTCCGGGGATCACTGGTGGTCCGCGAGCAGACATGGTAAAATATAATATAGATGAGTTGTTTGCAATATTGAACCAACTTGTATGTAAATCCAAACAGTTCTGCAACACTGTCTATGTGAGATATGCCAGTTTAAATCATACAGTATGAATCCTCTGACACAATAAGCAAAGTGCAAAGATAATAAGCAAGGTGGTTCAGCAGTGAGTAGGCCTATTGTGTAGACTAATTATAGGCTACTGTTGAAGTAGGTCTAATCTTTTTTTTTTTTTTTTTTAGCTAGGGTTTGTTAAGTGGTCCTGAAACTGAAAAAGTTTGAGAAACACTGTCGTAGGCCAAAGTATTAATGTTTTACTCCGCCTCGCTAGATGGCGATATGCGCCCAAACACAACACATTCCCCAATCCATCTCCATCTTAGCCATAGCTAACTTGCTAGCGAACTTTCCATATTAGCTTACTTGCTAGCAAACTTTGCATCATCAGTCTAACTAGTTAAATAGTTGACATTACATGATGAACATTTTCGTATGGACATTCTGGATGTTAATATGTATGAGAGAAGCTTCAACTTCTGGGTATGTAGCATTGTGGCATAAAGCTTAGGTAGTTAGCTTGAAATCTCCAGTGTTCTTGTTCCATGTAGTTTCGTGTTGCAGCCACAGGGTTCCAGCAACAGCACGTAGACTACAGGAGGAGCCTACAGGAAAGCTGTTGCGTATTCCTCATTCGGAATATTTTGAAAACATAACAGCTAGATATTCTGTCTTCTCATTTTGTAGAAGAAAATGAAGAGAGATTTTATCTTAGTTTTTATTTCATGCAAAACATTTTAGTCTCGTCTTTTTTCGTCAACAATAATGCATCTTAAGATAGTCTTAGTCAGTGTTTCAGGACATTACTGCCGTCTCGTCATCGTCTCGTCTGACGAAATTAACACTAAACAAATCAAAGTGTTTGTATCAGACAAAATAGCACTTTTCATTCTTTATCCATTTCAATGTCGGCTTATCGGTGGAAAAAATGACCGATACCGATTATTATAAAAATGCTAAATATCGGCCATAATAATCGGCCAGGCCGATAATTGGTCGACCCCTAGTCTCAAGGGCCCACATCAACCTAGCCTATAATCACTTATTTGTGATATGCACCCCCCCGGTAAAAAATGAAAATGCAATATCATTCTACCCAGTACATTCCCCCCCCCTATTTTGAGTTTTTCCTCGAAATTGCACACCGCCTACTTAAAATGGCCCTGTTGCCACATACTTTGACTTACAATCAAGTGCCTAACCTCTTTGGAAAGCTAAGGCCTTGTAGAATGTTTTGGTACCAATAGATTGACTGTGTGATGAACTATCAGAGAGTGGCAAAGGGTAGAATGATAGTTTTTTTTTATAGGCGGTTATGTACATCTCTAGAAATGACCACATTCTGCCCTCTTTGTCACTTATTTTCTCTTGAAAACACCACTGAGGCCCACTACCAGGTCTTGTAAATCTGTATGTCAAAGTAGATTCCTATAGGATGAAGTATGACTGTGTGGGACCCATATTTGTGTGGGCATACACATGCATTTTGCTAAGTGTCCATTTGGAGACTCCAAAAGGACCTTTGGTTACCCAAAACTAATACTGTTCCTATACAAGAACCCTTTTATGCAGAACCATGATCTTGGTGTCAAATGAAAGGTTACAGTCTGTGTCTCATGATGGAGTGATCCCTGGAGTGCTTTGCAGTGGCTGTGCCATAAATCCAGAGATGTATTATGTGACCTGGAACTCTTACTTTTGCTCCAACACCTTTGAGATTTCCATGAAAAAACAAGGTAATGCAGCAAACATTTGTATTATAAAATGAAAGGTAAAAATAGTAAATATGATAAATATAAAGGTAAAAAATTAAATGCAGTGCAAAAACTCAAAAATCAATGCAACAGTGCAAACATAGTATACAAGTATTTATAAAAACTATTTACATAAAACTAAAGTGCACAGCTATAAAATATAAAAACTATTTACATACAATTTCACACAGTTCACAGCTACATCCAATTGCTGGATGTTCTGTTTGTGCCAGTCAACGAAACAGTTCCTTGATGGAACAAAACACAATGCCACATGACAGGATTCACAGCAGACCGAGGTCTTCTGGTGGCAGTGCTTGCACCTCTGCTGACCCTCAGTGGAATGCCCAGCAATGTATTCGGGGAGGTGCATCCCACTCAGAGATACGGAGGGTGGTTTTGGTACAGTGGTGGGGGATCGAGTCGGCAAGCTGAGCAATAAGTTCCTCCCGAAAAGCCTTCTGGGTCATTGGCCTCTCACCTCTTTGTGAAGAATAAAGGCGTTGACAATGCCAATGTCAATGAAATGGTAAAAGAGTGACCTGTACCATTTTTTTGTTTTGTGCAGGACATTATAGCAACCAATGAGGGCATCAGATAGATCGACGCCACCCATGTGCCTGGAGAAACACAAAGAGAATACAAAGAAAATGTTATTGAACTGTGCAGATATTGTAGAATGTATATGCAATCCAAGTGCTTGATATCAAAATATGAAAACAGTACATACTTATTATAGTCCTTCACAGCAGGTGGGACAGTGTTTACACAAACACACACACTGCATTATCACTGCAACTCCCCTCCCCCCCAGGTACCAGAACACTGTTCACACCTCCACCAGGTCACACTATCTAAGGGTGTCACCCTCCCCCATGCACACTGAAGATCCACAGACATGTTTATGCACACACTAGAACTGCCTAAATAATAACTGAACAAAATCGTTTAGGAGAAAAAAACAGAACACATGTTCATGTACTGTTACAGGAGAAAAACAAATCACTCACTCACACACACACACGCACGCACACATGGCACATATGTTCAGCTAAATGGAAAAAACTATGCACTAGCGCATACCATGCAAAGGCGATCACGGCACATGTTAGCTAAATGAAAAACTATGTACTAAACATTACAAAAGCAAACAAAACTGTAACTGTATATGGATATAAGTAGTATACTCACGAGCAGCGGGAGAAATGTGACGCGACGGACCCACAATTCAGTTCGGCAACGGATCACGTGAGCCCATTTAAAGTGAATGGGATGCATCTCCAGCAACGCGATGCACGCAGCTGTGTGTGGGAGCCGTAAAAGAAATGGACGAACAGACTCCGTCATTTTCAATGGGAGGGGACTGGGTCAAATTGAACGATTTTTCAGTTGGTCCCCCCAGTACTGCGCAGACTCGAACTTAACTTTGTGACATCAGCCATCAAACTGAATCCTGTAACTCGTCTAATAGATGGGTCACATAGAAATTGCCACAGACGTTGACGTTGATTGAACAGCGGTGTATCAGTTTGCTTGGATCTTGTAAGTATAATCTGATTTTGTTTAAGTTATTTTTAGTTTTTGTGTGAATAACTCCATTTTGGAAAATGGCATTTCTGTACTTTTAAGTCAATGTATACGGTTTAGAAACTATGAAAACAATATTAATGAAGTGATAAGACCGTTGGAATTTTCTCAACCATCTCTGCTATTCTAGCCATTAGCAGACGGACTAACTTTTTACTGTGTATGGTATGGCTAAGTAGCAGCTAGCACTAATGTCAGTTTAATTGTAATGTCGTCCATCAGTGTCTATCAGTAGATTTCGTTAATTACATGTGTCATTTATTTAACTAGTGAACTACCTTGCGTGCGAATACAACATCTGCACCATTTATTTTCCATGCACTAAAACAGTTATCCCCAGAAAATGCATGGCTTTTTTTTTTGCTAGGAGCACATGGCAGGCGTTGTTTGATTTGTTTGTCTACATGTTCAAATGAGTGCTTGATAATTTATTAATTTCCATTTTTTCTTTTAGTTTGAAAAAATGCCTCAGAGGACCAAAACTGGTAAGTGTCTCATCATGATGTAATGTGATGTGAAAGCAAATATATTTGCATAGTGTTTTTCCTTTTCTGTTCTGTTCAGTCAGTGTGTCACATTAATTAATTCATTCATATAAGGGGAAAAAAATAATAATTCCTGTATCTGTTTCTTATTTATTTCTGTTCCAGCTCGCCCAGTAATCTGGGTTATGGGCAGCAGCTACATATGTCGTGGGAAAAGAGGGCGCGAGAGACCATGGGGCCCAACCTGGGCCTGGACGCCCAGGTCCGTTGGTTTGCCTGGGGTGGACTTCGTTGGCGAGGACTCCGACCCTTTTTCAACCTTTCCCTTCGAGGAGGAGCAGCACCGGATGTCCTGCTCATCCACTGTGGTGGGAATGACATGGGACGCCTCAAAAGCCTCTCGCCGCAGGATCTGCGAGATCTTCACTGCCCGAGTTTCCTGAGACCATCGTCTTCTCGGCACTCACCCAGAGACGTCGGTGGAGATCAGCCAATCCGGTGAAAATTGACAAAGCCCATAAGTGGGTGAACAATGCCATGGCCACCTTCGTTTCCGAGATGGAGGGAGTGTTTGTGCGTCACCCCCAAATACAATTTAGTCATCCTGAACTGTTTCTCAGGGATGGTGTTCACTTCTCCCCTGGGGGTTGTGACATCTTCCTTGGGAACCTTGCGGGAGGGTTGAGAGGCGTCATCCAGCATGGGTAAGGCTGGATGACAATTCTCAACACAGTTCAGGATGTTAAATTTGATTTGTGGTTGTGCTGTTGGCCATTACATTGTTCATTGTCATTGCTCCTCCTCGCCCCTCCCTTCCTCCCTAGTCCCATTCTTCCCCTTTTACCCCTCCTGGCCATCGAAGTCACCTTAGCCAATTACCCCATGGACTCTCCTCTTTTCCCTATGACGAATGTAGCAAGCAGATGCTCAGTGTTTTTTTAGTCCGGTTCAGAGTTGTGATAGCTGCTGTCGCCTTGCCTAATCACTTGACCTCTAAGGACTTGTCTGTTTCTGAGAGGGACTAGGTCTTGCCTCCGGTGCTGGGCCCACCGGAGGACGGCAAAACATCGGACATCTCCTGCCGCTAGACGGCTGATGTTGAGTGATTGCTGTTTGCACTCACGTCTCACTGCCACCAGCCAACGCTAGAGGGGCACATCTTGTTCTCTGGTGCTGGGCCCACCAGAGAGCCACCACTGGCTGCGACTGCTAACGGCCAGCCTGGAGGACCACTGAGGGATAGCCAATGCCCAGGTATTCTGCGAGCTGATTCGCCTGGTCAGGACGGTTGATTTTGAGTAATGCGAACCTACACTGACACACATTCTCTCACCTGGATCACCGGCGATTTGGAGGGCAGTTCAGCGGTTGCTGTCCTGCCTGCAGTTCAGAGAGCTGCCATCTGTGCACTAATGGGCCCCAACTGCGCACCTTTTTTTCCTTCTTCCTATTCTTTATATAATTTAACCGATGTGTTTGTGTTACTGTGTATATACACAGACTGTTTGATGTATTATGTCTTATATCTCTCTATGATGTAATTGTTTCACTCGTGTCTGGACCTGGTGTTTTACTACTTTATTTTTGGAAACTGCGCTTCTTAGGGAAGCATTGCTAAAGATTCATATTCCCTACTGTCATGTTTGCTATTTTAATAAATTCATTATTATTTATTATTTATCTTAGGGGTTGGCAGCTTATTCTCTGCAGGACAAACTGTGTTATTGAGGTAGCCTAGCCGGTGTCAAAGAGTATAGAATTGCCGGTGTTTAGTAATTAATACCTGCATATAGTAGCAGATGGTAGCTCCACATTCACCATTATATAATTAAGACTGTATTTGAATTCTGGAGACACATCCTGCACTAGCTTGAAGGTAAGTGTGGTATTTCTGCAGTGGAGGCAAATTTGTAATCACTTATAATTATTCATATTCTATAACTATTGCTATACTACTACTACAGTTATATTTATGGTGTCAGGAATTTCAGCCAGCTCACCATTCCACCGCTGAGAATTAAGGATCCTGTTGCACCATTATTTACCATTATGCACCATTAACGTTATTTATGGTCATTTAGTGTAACTCTAAGTACCATTTACTGTGCTGAGTGGCTAGCAAAAGGGGTTACACATGGTTATACAGCACACTAGTCATTCTATGTACTTCATGCTGCATTTCAGTGGTATTTCCATGTAAGAAAATACACAGTGTACAAACTATGTCATTGCTAATTTAAAGGAACTACACATCTTATTCTAAAATAGGAACAGTAACCTATTCTGCACAGGGATTTTAGGTAAGCATTTTCTGAAGACACATGCACCTTCTGTGGGCTTAATTCCTGATGGTTTGTTGAGTAGCCACTATGACAATCCAATACCTACAGTATGGCAGAGGGATGTTCAAATCTTCCACATGTATGTCTGAAAAAGCTCATAATTTCATCATTAAAAGCTCATCATTTCATCAACTTTATGACTATGCTGTATCTCGGCAAAGACAGATGTTTTAGATGTGGGCTTGGGTTTAAATGCTCAACCCTCATAACCGTGAGATCAACAACCCTGTGAAATCAGAGCAAGATGGCAGACAAAATTATTGTTTTCCAATATGGCATGTGTTTATTTAAAAAAAAATATTGAGCTTTAACATTTCCAAAAACAACATTACACTTTCTAAACAGAAATGTCATGTGTCTACTGTATACAAAATGGAATGACACTATACAGTTTCCTACACAGTATACACAATATTTTTGAAGTCAGCGTAAATACAATAGTAATGATCCTCCTTTACAGATAGTAAGTAACGGACTATCTTGGACTGTCATTAAGGCATGTAATTCAAAAAACTGTGAATTTTGAAGCAGTACAAATGAAAGTCTTTCTTGCAGTTTATCAGAAATACTGTCCAAATCCAAACATGCAACACTTAATGCAATGCAATTCCTTAATGACATTAAATATGTAAATGCATTGAAAGTAGACAGGGGAGGATGTCAGCCTACATATAATTGGATTATCACAAGTACGATGATCAATGCGATTTTTACTTGCTTGTTTGATTTAGTTAGCCTGACGAGCCAGACCCACATTAAAATGTAGGGTCTGGGCACTCACCGTTCGCAGTGCTCAGTCCGAGGGGCGGGATAATCAGTTGTCCTTCAAATTCCCTCTGCACGCAATAGGACAGCGGCAGCGCTATGAGTCCCATGCGTTTCCCACCAGCGGAGCTAGTTGGCTAGTTCAAACGTTTGCCTACTTAATAAAAGCTTTACTCATGTCACACTGTTCGCCAGCAGCAACATCCATCTTATTTGTTTTCAAGTAGCAGGGCTAATTCAAGCCAAACCGTTACAACTCTGCCATCAATCATTATGTTAAGCCCACCTAACGACTCTATACACGATTTCATTGGCCCGCAAGCCAACGGAGAGTTGCTAGACTAGCCCTGCCGCTAGGGGCGCATCTAGATTTCTAGGCTATGATTTAGTCTTACCCTTGGTGCAGTGGCGATTGCTCTAAGACTACAGGGGAAGCTCAGCCTCCTAAAATATCACAGAAAATCACATCAAATAACACTATTACATTAGCTTCTAGCCTACTATTCCAACTAGAACATGCTGAAAACATCTTCATTTTCATGGCTAGTTTGTTCAGCAATAAGGTTTTGCCAGTCATTTACCGTGATTTCGCACCCGCAATACATGCTGTGACGACACGATCCATCAAAAAACCCATAGACGCTCGGCTTCACTGGACTTCCAATGGCACTACAGAGTGGGCTGACCTCAGTGCAGAAAAGCTACACGTTTATTGGACAAGCGTCACAAAATCATCATTTCCACGGAAGCCCGGCGTCTCTGGGAGTGAATGGGACAGTGGGATGGCCCGGACGCCGAGCTTCTGTATGATGATTGGAGGAACCGTCATAGAGGCTGGACTCTTTTTGATTGACAGCATATGTCGCGATCTGACAGGAAGTAGTTCAAGTTCAAGGGATGCATTAACGTTAGCGTTGGCAGGTGAAGTCGAGCAAGTTGCAGCTAAAATTCTCATAATTTGGGAGCAATACAGTCGGTTTCTAATTGTCTTTGTAAATAGCATAATGTAAATAAAACCGTAATGTGGAGTTACAGAGTTTGTGACTTGCCTTTGTTTCAGTTGTGTATTTAGGTTAAGTTAGGTAGCTATGGTGATAGAAAAGTGCTCGAGCGATAAAACATGCATACGGGCGTATTATATTATTTCACACTCGTAAATATTCACTGCGAGCGTGCAAATACTCTCTGCGCGCACGCACTCAGAGGAAACTGGTCCCCGAGCGAGTAAAATATGCTGCGAGCGAGGAGGAATCTGACCAGCGCTCACTCGAAAATCACTCGGCTCTCTCAAAGTTGATTTCTGCTCTACTTGGGGGCGGTAACCAGGTCTGGTACAAGCTCTGCTGTGATTGGCCGTGTTTGAAGAGTGAAATTTGATTGACAGCCCTCCTCAGTCGAAGAAGACAACCAGACGAATCTTCGAGACAGACAACAACGGCATCTGGCAGTGGGCAGAGGTTTCTTCAGGTAAGAATCCCGTGGCTGAATTCGGGCATTTGTGATGACCGAAAAACTGGCTTGTGTAAAATTTCATCTGAGTATATTTCTGAGAAATATGTTAGTGTAGCTTAACTTCAACATTTGTCTTCTTTGTATAGTCTAGAACGTTATTACTTAGTCTGTAATGTTAACCGCTAGCGACTAGCTAACGTTAACTTTAGTTAAGGTTAGAAGCTAGTGTCGTGGAAATCATCCACTTCCCAAAACCTCCAATCCAACTAGCACTCTGATGTCAAAGACCCGAAGGAGAACACCAAGACGAGAGAAGCTGGAGACTGGAGACTTGATCCTTTATTCACCGTATTGCAGTGATAATACAATCCAAACAGCGTCAGGACTGGACCGTCAGGCAATAGAGTGGTGAGTGGCAGCTGCTACCCCGATGAGATCTGATCTGAATGTGTCTGAGCTCTCTCTTTTATGCTCTCGGGGGCCTGGGGGGCGTTCCTATCCCCAGGAACGTCACCAGGCCCCTTTTAGCCAATCAGAGCGTTTTGGGACTTGAGATATTGGTGGAAACTCCTTCTCGTGCAAACATTAAAAAATGTGTGTTGCTAGGCAGAATACATGTGTCCAGGTTCTATGTGTAATCTGTTGCCAGGCAGGGTACGTTTTGATTTGGTTCTATGTGTCACTTCAACTTTGGTTTCACTTCCTCTCTCTGGAAGTCCCTGCTTCTCCTTCTCTGCTAGCCCCTTCTATTTATGCCCTTCTGGTAAGCACCTTTCTCTCCCAGGCCCTGTCTTGTTTACTTCCACTCTTAGCCTTTGACCGTCCAGTCTCATGACTTCCAGTAAATGTTGCATAACAGCTGCACAAACAATGTTCTCATAGTAAATGGAAGGTCTCCTTAATAGACCAGTACACACACAAGTATTATTATTATTATGTCTAGATAAAATCACCACATATTCCCCCCTTTGAGGCTAAATTAGCCTCACTATGCAGCATAAGCATCATTTAAACAAAGGAGTGTGTCATAACCCCGTATATTGTCATGACACCTCAGGCTATGTGCACACGAGCGAGTTACAGGGGAATGGTGTCTACTACTACAAACCTTATTGCGTACGTAAAATCTTAAACCTTATGTCAGAACTAGTAATAAATGTGTTGGCATCACTGCCCTTACGAGAGTAAATAACATCGGTAAGCAAACCCTGAACGCCCAGATCAAGTGACAGAAAGACCAATTGCTCGTTTTAAGAACGCGCTGTGAAATCTCCCCATTTATGGAATAACACAAATGTCTGGAACCCGAAACGGATATGTCCCAAAAGTGGCCTGAAACCTCATATATTTCAACCAGTCACCTTAAGTACACGAGGTCAGGTAAAACCCCGTGCTTCATGGCACTCAATGCAGGGCATTGGTGCGGCCTGATCCGTCACTCATCTATACCCTACTCGGGCGCATGGGTCCTGCAGACCTTATGTATGCGAGTAAATAATAAATCAAGAGCCCCGGGCGCCTGGAGCAAGTGAACGACCAATTCCTTGTTACGAACATATGGCTAGGACCCGAGACGGATTTGTCCCCAAAGCGGCTAATGTGCTAGTCACTTTGAGCATAAAGAAATTTCATGCAACGGCCATTGGTGCCAAATCGGAGTTACATAACAACTTCATGATCCTATTCGTCACTTGCCCATCCCCTAATGACTCCTTTAGTAGTAAATGGTATATATGGCCCTTTTCTGGCCTTTAGGCGTCACAACACCCCCCTTCGTTACTCGCAACGTCATCCCCTTTCTCCTCCGGAGTCCTCCGGGCATTCACACTAGCGTGAGAATGGGTGAGCACACCGGCCGCAGGCGCGCTACACCGAGGGGACGGGCCGCCATGCTCTGCCTTAGGTTGCCCCTGCTGGCCAATGGGGTCGTACCCGTCCTCGAGCACTGACCGCGCCACACACCTGCCACACCACTAGGCGGGCCAGGTCCGGCGTGCGGTAACTTGGGGTGAGGTGATCACTTCTAGTAGCAAGCTTTGGTTACGTCTATCCAGGTTTGGATGGCCTTGCAGTGGAGGGCTAAACCTCCATAAAACCTAAGTTACCGTTTATGAATAGCGAAGCACTAAGATATAAAATTGAATCAAGATCACTTAAGGCGACTCATTCGTATCAGGTCACAGCCCGTAATATCCCTTGACTCTGTCACCTGGGCGTGCAGTCACGTGCCTTGTGAATTACCTGTCAGTGTTGTGTATGTGAGTGTGCGTCAGTGTGTGTGTAGAGGTGGGTGACTCGCAGGACCCCACCGCTACTCGTACATATCCGGGAGAGGAAACTCCGGGGGAGGAAACTCCTGCCCCTGCTTCCGCTCCTGCTCCAGCATCCGGGCGAGGAAGTCGCTTTCCATTATACGACCCTCGTTGAACTCGTTTTCCATTATTCGTCCCACACTAGTTTGTACTAAAAGGATCCTTTCACTCGCATCCTCCTCGTCCCAGGGCATCCTTGCATTTTGGACCACTAGTTGTCTAGCGACCACTTTGGAGCAAACCTTACCACAACATTGAGTAATACAGCAAAACATTCCTACCACTAAGGCTGCTCCAAACAATAACTTTCCCAGAAATGCTACAATCTTACCCCCCCATGACCCAAAGGTGTCCGTTAGCCACTGGGTTACGGGGGCAAAAATATCCGGGATTCCAGCAAATGTCGGTGCCAATCCAGAGTTCTCGTGGGCCTCCTTGTTGACGGCCTTGAGCCTGTTCATCGCGTTTGTGAAGTCATCCATGTTCTCGTCTTCACCTGGGACGTACGTACAGCACGAGTCTGTTCCGACGATTGCGCACACTCCACCTTCCTTTGCCAGTATCCAGTCCACTGCTATCCTGGTTTCCATTGCCATCTTTGTGGTGGCGTTCAGCCTCCTATCAAATGCGTTGAACGCGTCCATAGTGGCATTCATGAACCGTAGGGCGTTGTAGTGGATGTAGTTGATCCACTGAACATTCTTGGCGACGCCTACGGATGCTCCGTAGAAGGGGATGGCGGCTTCGAACCCGGCGAGCACCTCGTCCCGGGCCTTGAACTGTCTCGGGACGTTGTGGGGCTGCCCGAATACGTCCATATATATTCCATCGTCGGCGTCCCTCCGACTTCTCTTCAGGTTCCCTTTTACGGGTGCCTGCTGGTTGTGCCCCGGGCCGGTCGAGTTCAATGTTGAGTTGCGTTCTGACCAGGGGACTATGTAGGTTTGCTGGGCCAAGGTGACCCTGGCACACTTTCCTCTCCAGTATTTTGGAAGGGTGTTTCGCAGTCCCCATCGTCTTCCACAGGCCCACCATAAGTCTGCCAGCGGAATATCCCGTCCGTACATCCAGTTTACACTCAGCATCGTGATGTTTGCCTCGACTCCAATCTTCTTCCCGTTTTCGCTCCTCTCTACCAGGCGAAACGAGAGGCTGTTGGATTCGTGGACCCACTTTGCTGCACAGCGTCCTTCAAATGCTCCTACATCCGTCGTGCCCCCCTTGACTGTTTTTTCAGTTGGGGGTACTTCAAAGCATTCAAACTCTACGTCTTCCGGTATTTCATAGAGGCGGTGGGTTTTCCTTGCTACCCTGGCTCCTATGCCTGGGTAGTCCTTCGTACATCTCGCCTCATTTTCTTGGATCTTGTGCGTTTCTTTTCCTTCTCTTCGTTCTGCATATGAGGGGCCTATACCAGTCCACCCCTCGCGTAACTCCTCACTTCCCAATCGCTCAAGACATGCAAAAGGAGACAGCTTGTTTTCTCCGTATTGCTTTCCCGACGCTTGATATACCGCATCCTCTTCTCCAGTTCCCGGTGCTGGTAGTATGGTCAGCTTTGGTCTCACTGCTGAGCACACATAACACCCTCCTTCTGGCCTCACTGTCTTTGCTGTGTACTTGGCCCATTGCATCCATGAATTGTCCTCCCACGCCTCCAGAGCGCTTGCTGATCTCTTTCTTCTTTTCTTGGCCTGAGTCCCATCAGTCTGGTTCTTTGACAGGTTTTCTGGAAGCGTGCTTGTACTATTTACATCTTTGCTCTCATTCTTGCTTTGAGTCATTGCATTGTCCCGCACCGGGATGTACTCGTTACTTCCCGATGCTTCTGGCTCTGGTGTGGGCATCTCACCTCCTGATTCCCCTATGTACAGAATATTGTCCGTGTCTAGGGCACTGTCGTCGAGCAGCTCCTCTTCGTCCCCTCGCAGAGCGTCATTGGGGGTGGCAGTCCGTACCCCCTTCGTCGCTTTCGTCGTCCTCTGGGAATCTCCGGAGAGGCCAATCAATGGCCTCCTCGAAGCCCCCAGTCCAGTGGGCATCGAGGGAGTCGTCCAGGCCGATCCCTTGGAGTACTTGTCTTGTCTCTTGGCTGGTCCCTGGGTGGCTGTCCCCGAAGTGGGGGCCGCCCGTGATGTGCCCTGAGTCCGTCGGCCTCTCCACAGGCTCCGCAGGAAGTTGCGAGCCCTGTCGAGGAGGTGTCCGGGGGGGAGGCGTAAGGACAGCGGGTAGCCTGAGCGCGTCGAGGGCCTCGGCAATTTCTGCGGCGGATGGCTGTGCTCCAGTCTGGTCGTCAGCGGGGGCGTCGGCTGGGTATGGGTAATCCCAGTCGGCGTAGAAGTCCCCAAAGTCGATGGTGTCGTTCCCTTGCTGGTGTGGTGGTGGCGGTGGCGGCGCTTCTTCTTCCGACCTCGGCGTTTCTTCGGCGTCACTCCCCGTGAGGTCGGGTGTGGTCGCGGCCCGAGAGTGGGCTGTGGGGTTAGCTGGTGGATCACCGCTGGTTGAGGCGGTGGCAGGTCTGGATACTTGGGATTCGGGAGTGGCTCCCACCTCAGGTGGATGTCGCCTTCCCATCCTCGAGCCTGGCTCGGCTCCAGCATTGCCAGCACCTGTAGGCACAGATAGGGGAGGGAAAACAGCAGGCACCCTAGGTACATTGCGCCCAGGGTCATCAGCAGGAGCCGGCAGTATCCTCCGCCTCGTACTCCTACGCGCACCTGGTCCTCCCCTTTGTTCCCCACCACCATCATCCTCCCCGGGGGAGTCTGGTGGGGGTCCTGGCGGGCCCTGGTCCCCGTCATCGTCTTCCGCCTCCTCTGGACCTCTCGCTCCTTCTGGTGGCACCGCCCTGTAACAAGAGTTAAGGTGATACCACAAATCTGATCCTTGCACTCTTACCGCCCGGGGGGTAGCCTGGGTCACTCTGTAGGGCCCTTCTGCCCTGGGGTCGAGACACGATCTCTTAAACACCCTCAGGTACACCCAGTCTCCCACTTGGATCGGTCCGGGCTCAGTCCTCCGCTCCCGAGCTCTCTCTCTTCTCCTCTGCTCGTTGAAAACTGCCCTGTGAACTTGAGAAAGCTGTTTAATGTAACTGCTCACTTCTTGTTCTAGGATTTCCAGCGGAGGCCTCTGATCCCCCCTGAACCGTGGTGTGGGCATTGCCCGCCCCGTCACCATTTCGTGCGGGGTCAGATGCGTGGTTCGATTTTTTTCGCAACGCATTTTCATCAGCGCGATTGGTAGCGCGTCAACCCAATTTAAGTTCGGCAGATTTGGATCGTCATGTGCGCTTTGGACGATCTTCGCTATCTTATTTTTCAGCGTTCCGTTCGCCCTTTCGACCATCCCCTGAGACTGCGGGTGGTAAACACAACCAAACCGAGTCTTGATGCACAGCGCCTGCGCAATCTTTTTCCACGTGTTGGCCGTGAACGCTCGGCCGTTGTCGCTACTGATTATTTCTGGGATTCCAAACCTGGGTATCACTTCCCTCGCTAGGAATCGAATCACCGTTTTCTCGTCCTGCCCTCGGCTTGGACAGGCTTCTACCCACCGTGAGTAGCGGCATATTATCACCAGCACGTGTTTGTACGTGTTTACCGTTCGACCCATGTCGATGTAGTCCATTACCAGGTGTTTGAACGGTCCCTCTGGGAGTGGCACGTGTCCCAGGGGCCGTGGTCCTATGCCTATTGTTATGTTGTTTCTGTAATTGTGTGTGGCACAGGTGTGGCAATTTCTTAGCACGTAATTGATGCGATCTTGAAGGTATGGGGCCCAGAACCCTTTGTCAAGTATCTGCCGCTTGACCTCCCCCCTTGCGCAATGATCCACATCATGCGCATCATGAATGAGGAGATCAAGGAGTCTACTTGGGGCCACCACCCTTCCATCATGACTCCTCCACACCCCATTCCTGCCTTTCGACGCACCCCTTTCCTCCCACAGCAGTGTTTCGGCATGCGGTGCCGCACTCTGTGCGTCTTTGATAGCGCTAAGCGTGAGCATGGGATCCACAATTCTAAGCGTTCGTCCGTCAGGCAAGGTTCGGACCACTGGGGCTTGTATCACTGTGTTGGTTGCCGTAAAAAACCGATCAGTTACGCCTGGCGAATATCTGGCCTCACAGGGCTTGTCCCAGCACTCGGGGCAACTGGCCCTCTGGCATAGCGCGCAACAGACGGGATCTACCTGGTGCTTGTGGTCGTCATCACACCATTGAGAGCACCACATACATGTGTTGTAAGGGTAGGGGCATTTTGCGGGGCAGGGCACGCTGTGCACCGTCCTTTTGAGCAGTATTTTATGTGGTTCGTTATCCTGTGGAGATTTAGGGGCGGCGTTTGACTTTCTAGCCTCCAACGCCGCTTCCTTTGCTGCCTCATCTGCCTGTGCATTCCCTAGAGTAATGTAGTCCTGTCCCTTACAGTGTGCTTTGCATTTGCATATTGCCAGTGTCTTTGGACGCATCATCGCCGCTAACAACAACTGAATCTGCTCCAGATGCTGGATGGGGCTCCCATCCGATTTCTTGAACCCTCTCTGTTTCCACTGAGCGCCATGCACATGGCAGACGTTGTGGGCATAGGCGCTGTCCGTGTGTACGGTTGCATCCTGTCCCTCCGCTAGAGAGCATGCTGCTGTCAGCGCCTTTAACTCAGCTAGTTGCGCTGAACATGGTTGTGTGCATGGCTCGCTCATAATTGTCACAAACGTCTCGGGACCTGTCATCTGTACTACGCTAAACCCTGCATGCGTCTTGTTGTCATAGTTATGGCTAGAGCCGTCCACAAAGTAGGTGATTCCCTGTCCTAATGGCTCGCTCTGTAGGTCTTCCCTCAGCTTGGAGAAGGCGATTGAATCAGCCACGCAGTCGTGTGGCTCGCCCTCATATTCAAGTGGGATGAGATCCGCCGGGTTTCCTGCTGTGTCACATGCCTTTATGGTGACATCTGGGCAGAGTGACAGGTTGTAATACCTCAATTGCCTCTGAGGCGTCACACAGAATTTTCCTTGTTCCACCAGCTGTGCTATTGCGTGACTGGTGTGTATCACCACTGGCCATCCCATGGTGATGTTAGAGGCTTTGACGTAAGCCGAATATACGGCTTCAAGACCCTGGAAGCATGGTGGGTAGCCCTGGGCCACCGCATCCAGCTTTGAGCTGTAGTAGGCAATTGCTTGTTTGCCACGCCCATGGCACTGTGTTTGTGCCATGATTGCGGTCATGTACGCGTCTTTTCCTGCTTCCTTCCTGACCGACACGTACAGATAGAAGGGTCTCCTGTAATCCGGCAGTGCAAGTGCCGGTGCTTGCTGTAACTCTCCTTTGATGCGTTCAAACGCCTCGTTTCCGTCCACTGTCCATGTGAGACGATTCCTCAGGTGGCTGGTTCCAGCCTGCACGATCATGGCTCGTAGTGGGGCTATTTTTTGTTCGTAGCACTCCACCCAGTCGCTGCTGAAACCTATGAGTCCAATGAACGACATCATTTGCTTCACCGTGTTTGGCTTCGGTGCCTTGGCAATTGCCTCAGTGTGTTCTGGGGCGATGCCCTTGTGCCCATGTGAGATCCGGCGACCTAAGTAGATCACCTGGGGCTGTGCAAATTGTAGCTTTTTCCTTGATGCTTTGTACCCCCCTTCGGCCAGAACGGTCAGCACGTGGACCGTATCCTTTTCACACGTTTCCTGGTCCGGTGAGCATACCAAGACATCGTCAACATACTGCAGAATCGTGCTCCGGCAAGCGATGTGCTTTAAGTCCTCCTTGAGGGCTTGGTTGAAAATGTGCGGTGAGTGCTTGAACCCTTGTGGGAGCCTTGTGTACTGGAACGTCTTGCCCTGATACTTGAATGCGAAAAATTCCCTACTTGCGGGGGCCACCCGTATTGTGAAAAATGCTTGAACCAGGTCGATGGCGGAGAACGCTGTTGCACTTGCCGGGATGTTGGTCATTAGTACGTTAGCATGTGGGACGTCCGCCGGATAGTCCTCAATGCGTTCGTTGACGGGTCTGAGGTCCTGGACCATTCTCCATCGCACTCCATCCGCCTTCAGCACGGGAAATATGGGTGTGTTGCACCTTGCGCTTGGGACTTCCTCTAAGACTCCTGCTCCCAGGAGGTCTTCAATTGTCCCCCTTATCCCTTCAGCTGCTTCTGCTGAAATGGGGTACTGTGGCTGGAAAGGCAGCGTCGCTCCTGGTTTCAGTCTGAACTCCACAGGGCTTGCTGACTTGACCAGCCCTATGTCACCATCTCCTTGTGACCATACCACAGGCGGCACTTTTCTCAATGTTCTCTCCGTCCGTTCGGCGTCCGTTTCTGTCGCCTCTTGCAGCATCATCATTTTCCAGGGGGTCGGTCCCGGCCTCCCTGTCTCCTTGTCCGTCTCGCCGTCTAGGTAGTACTTCTTATATTCTTCCCATTCTGGGTCGGACTTGTTGATGGGCACATGGTTCTCCTTATCCCAGCATCGATATCCTGCTCCTCCCAGCAGGCCATACATGCAGTATGGGTTGCCATAGGGGCACCCTTTGACGTAGGGTATGTCATGAACCTCCTCCGGGAGATATACTGCTGATTGTGCTGCCCTCTTCTTTGGGCACCATGACAGATGTCGCATGTACGTGCTCCATTCCGCGTCTTCTTTGCTGAACGGTACATGTCTCGTTTTGTCCCAGCAGCGGCGCCCCGCTCCTGGGAATAGGCGGTAGAGGCAAAATCGATTCCCATATGGACATCCTTCAACATAGGGTATCTCCTCTCTCTCCTGCGGTTCTGTGTCCATGATTTCGATTATCTGTGGGACCCCCCACACGGTGACCGGGTTGTCCAATTTTATCCTGAACATTGGCTCTCCTCCTCTACTGACAGCCGTTTGGAGTCGATCATTTCCTGTGTCCTTCCACTTGACGCACAGGGCCTTGAGCATCACTGGGCCCATCTCTCTCGCTCTGTGACCTCTGGCCACTCTTAGAGTAATGTGTGGCATTGTTCCAGGCATGTCGAAGATCAAGCCTAGATCCCATCCTTCCGCAAATTTCACCTCAGCGGCCACTCCTTCCTTGGCCACCACCAGTGCGTGTATGTCGAGTGGGATGCGGCCCCACTTACTCACGTCCCTATTCCATCTTTCCTCTCTTTCCTTGCTTGGCGTTTGGTCGAATTTTATCGTACAATGAAAAGGGCATCTTGGCGTCCTTAGCCGAGCATGAAGGCTGTTTATTTGGAAAGCATACTCGTTGTAGACTACTCGCTCTACACTTGGCTCCAATTGTCCAATCCAGTAGACCTGGTGAGCTTCAGTTTGAGTTGGGGCACTTATCCTTAGGGCCATTTGGGTTGCCAGCCCTGTTATTTGTACTCCTGTTGGGGAACACTCAATTTGGAGTCTTAGGTTGCACAGTGCGTCCCGTCCCAATAGGTTGACGGGCGTGTGTTCTGCTATTAAGACTGGTATCCTGATTTCCTTGTCTTCTATTTGGATCGATACTGGAGCCGTCATTGGAATTAGCTGCGTTTTTCCCGAAAAACCCACTGTCTTCATAAACTTTCCTGAAGATCTGGGGAGGTGTTGGGCATCTTTTGGGTGAAGACAAGTATATGTTGCCCCTGTATCCACTAAACATTTGACTTCCATGCCCTCGATTAGAACCTGCAGCATTGGTTCTGCGTCAGCCCCCCTGGTCAGGGCGGGGAACTGACCCTCCCCTGGGTTTTCTGGGCCTCGTCAATTCCAGTTTCCCCCGTAAGGGGAGACTGGGCCAGAGGGTGCCTGCATTTGCTGTGGGGCTCTCCCTTGTTGGGGAGCATAGTTCCCTCCTTGCACTTGTCCTTGATTTGCCTGTCCTCCTTGGTTGTTCTGGCCTCCGGTCTTTGTCGGGCAATCCCTGGAGATGTGTCCCGTTCCTCCACACACCCAACATTGGATGCTGTTTCCTTGGCTCGGCTGGCCTTGGTATTGTCCCCTTCCATAGCCTCCTCTGCCTTGTCCTCCTCTTCCCTGGCGGAATCCTCCTCTGCCTCTTGGCTGGTACCATTGTTGTCTCTGTTGCTGTTGTTGTGGGGGTCCATATGGCGCTTGTTGCCATGTTTGCATCATGGGCTGCATAGGTTGCGGCTGCATCATTACTGGTTGTTGCACTATAGGTTGTTGCATTACTGGTTGCTGTACTACCGGTGGTTGTGGCTGTGTGGGAGGGGCTGTAGCAGGCATTACCGGAGCTTGGGTAACTGCCCTCTTTGCCCCCTTTGCCTCCTGGAGCTGCACATGGGTCAGCTTCCTTATCGCTTCCTTCTCCTGCTGCTCCTCCTTGTCTTTCCCTTGTCTGTACAGAGTTACGTGGTGTACCACTGCCAGTCTAAATTCTTCTTTTGGCATGGCTGCCAGGCGCCAGTCGCTTTCCAGCTGCGTCCTGACTTCTTTTGGCAGTGCGTCCATAACCGCTCTTCTGAACTGCATGGTGAGGGGACCCGAATCTTCTGGTCTTTGTTCCATCCTTATCGTCCATTCCTGCGCTGCCCTTTCCACGAAGGCTGCGGGATTATCACCGTGTTTGAGTTTCTCTATCCAGACGGCTGAGGAGCTGTAGTGGTTGGGGTAAGCTGCCCTTAGGGCCTTCCACACGTCGTTCCGGACGCTATCAAAACACAGGGCGTCTCTGCTGGCATCCATCAACCGCCCTAGGCTTTCTCTCTCCAGTACAGCCTCTGTGTCCGCCTTTCCCAATATCAGGCCGAGTAGATATTTTATATCTCCTATGGCCAGGTTTCGGCCTTGAGTCTCTGATTCTAGCCGACTTATCCATCTGCCCGCTCCCTCATGCAGGACAGGGAGCCGTGAAATGAGGCCATTCACATCTGAGTGGGTCCATGGCTGGTAGTGGGCCGTTCGGTTTTTTGTTATTAATGGTGCCATCACAACCGTTTCTTCCCCATCCGATTCCTCTGGGATGGCTTCTTTTCTTTCTTTTTCCTTCCGTGCCCTCTCTCTTTCTTTCTTTCCCTCCTTTTCCAGTTTTTCCAGCTCCTTCTTGTTTTCCTTTAGGCCTTTCTTGACTCCCCCTTCAATCTCGTTGAGCCCCTTTCGCACTCCTTTTCTGATCTCGTCCAGGCCTTTCTCCACTCCTTTCTTTACCCTGCTGATTCCAAACAGTCCTGTGGCGAGCACACTGGGTGGGATCATCACTGGGAGTATTCCGGCCCGCCCTCTACATGCCTCTGTTTGTCGCTGGTGGGCCCTCACACCCTTTTCTCCTTTGAACGTCCTTCCGCAGCCGAGACACACTGAGGGGCCCGCTCCCCTCGGACCCTGTGGCAGTTCTCTCTGAATTTGCTCTGCGAGGAACTGTTCCACGACTCCCAGTCCTACCTCCTCGTCTTCCGCTGACTCATAGTCCTCTCCTGAGCCAGCCTGGCTGTCTGCCCCGTCCGTATCTTCCTCCTCTTCTTCCGCTGTCGTGGTTGGGCCGCAGGTCAGTTCGAAGGTTAGTCTGCGGGTCCCCCTTCTGTCGGAGGACCCTCGTCTGGGTCCTTGACGGTTTTCCTTTTCCCTACTCTCCTGTTTTCTTCTCAGTTCCTCGCTCTTCTTCATCTCTTCTTCTCTGAGCTTTCCTTCTCTCTCCTCTTGCGCTTCCATGGCCTCCATTTTTTTCAGGACTTCTGTCATTTCTCTTTTCAGGCTCTCGCCGCAGTTCCTGCAAGCCCTTTTGTACTTGGCATGTTCTGGCGTGCTTCCTGGGCCTGTCCCCTTGTCTCCCCACTTCTCCATCTCTTTTAATTCCTCCATAATCTCCTCGGCCAGTTCTACCTCTTTTGATCCGATCTTTCTAGCGGCTTTCAACTCCTTCAGACCTTTTTCCATTCTCTCCATTTTTTCCTCA
Organism: Alosa sapidissima; assembly: GCF_018492685.1. NCBI lineage: Eukaryota > Metazoa > Chordata > Actinopteri > Clupeiformes > Clupeidae > Alosa > Alosa sapidissima. The sequence continues at coordinate 16,108,786 of NC_055962.1, forward strand.
TACCATTCTTCAACCCTTTGTTCCTCTCTTCTCTTGTTTCGGTATCTTTCTTCCGCTTGCCTAACGGCTCCTTCCACTTTCTTCCAGCATATCTGGGTGTACTCCTCGAGCTTCCGCCATGAATCCCTGCACCCCTCCTTCACCGGTTCCTTGTCTATCTGTGACCTCACCCAGGCCAGGGCTTTCAGGGCCTCTCTATCTCGGGCTTCTCTCTCTTCCTCCCCTGTTGCCTTTACCCACTTTCTCATGACTGTCTCCAGGTGGCCCCACAGATTCTCATACCATTGTCTCTGTTCCTCTTCTCCCTCCTCAGGGGCTTGTTCCTTCCTTTGGCCTGGAAGGCGTAGGGGTTCGCTTCCTCCAGCTTCTGGATCACCTGCACGCGTCTTCTGGCCCTCCCAACAGAGCTCTCGGGGGCTGGTCACTGGAGATTCGTCTGTTTCCCGGTGACCTCTTATGCTTGTGTGGAAGTCACTCACCACCCGCTCCTCCAACTCCCTTGCAGCTTCTTCTTCTTCATCCCACGCCTTTCCTCCACTCGGCTCTGTTCTTCCCAGAAGGTGTTCTGGGAGCGTTTCCCTGGTGGGGGATGATGGTGGCGATGACTGTGCGGACGCCGGTTGGGATGTTGATAGTCTCGGCTGGGGGTTAGCCTGTTCCCACCTTATTCTCTTTACTTCTTTCAGCACCTCCGCGCAGGTCCCTTCCAGTGTGATCCCCTTCACCATTAGTGGGGCCTGCACTGCCAGGTGCACCGTTGGGGCCTGTGACCCGTATCCCGGTGCTTGTATTGCCAGGGTCCGTGGGTCCCTCTCTTCCAGGCGCCGGATTATTTCCCGCACGTTGTCCTCTCCTTGCGGCACCTCCGGGTACAGCTTGTCCTTTTCCCTGTATGGGGGAGGACGCGGCTCCTCCATGGGCGGAGCTCCTGGCTCTGCTGCTTGGGTCAGGGTGTCCAGCTCTCTCTTTGTGGGCTGTAATTGGGGGAACTTCTCTGTGGTGGGCGTCGTAGGCGGCGTGTCATTCTGGTCCGCCCTCTGCCTTCTCTTTCTCTCAGATATCTTAGCGAAGGCCTCCAGAGTATTCAATTCCTTCTCTCTTTTCTCCTGCCTCCGTGTGCCTTTGTCATAACCCTTGTAGTTCATGATTTTTTCCCTCATTTGAGCAATTATTGTCGGGTTGAGTGACCCTTCTTTTGGCCATGCTGTGTGGTCTCCTTTGTATCTTAGGAACCATTTGTGGTTGATGCTCTTTACGTCTTTCTCAGCAATGGCATTCTCCCTTACTACTTCCTCCAGAGGTGTCATTACTCTGGTTGCCATTTTTTCCTTAGAGGTCGTTGTCTTCGGTGGAGTGGGGATTTTTGCCGTAGTCTAGTTCGTCTATGTCCTCCCGGTCAGTGCAGAACATGCGATAATCCCTTTCGTATTGTCTTCTCCTCTCCCTCTTGTATCTGTTCTGGTCTTTTTCCTCCCAGTCCAGTCGTAGGTCGCTCACCAAGTACAGTATAGAGTTCCGCACGTCGCCCCACTCCTTGAAGACAGTATTCAGTTTGCCTCTCCTTTCTTCAAATGCTTTTCCTCTATCGTTCACTGCGCTTACGCTCCACCCGTCACTCCCGTGCTCGGAGATTCTTATTGTCCACTTCTCTTTTATCTTCGGGTCACCCGATGTAGCCTCTCCTTTACTTCCGGCTGCTCGGGGCTGTGGTTCCTCCTGCTTCCTTACTGGCAGGCTATTAGGGGTTAGTTCCCTCAACAAAGAAAGTGTTGCTTTTAGGTCTATGTCGTCTCGATATTTGCACCTATACGGGAACTTGCACCCAAAGGGGACCTTACCCACGTATCCTACGTATTCTCGGCCCTCTCCGTCTCTGACGCTTGTCTCCCAGTCGTGTTCGTCGTATTCAACGATTTCTATGGCCCAGAGCACGTTCTGCTGTCCCTGTTCCATATACTTCTTAGAATCCTTCCTGTCCTTCTCCAAGGAGCCCTTGAGTTTCTGCCAGCCTGATGTGTCGCTTTCCTTTTAGATGTCAACGTCTCCGGTGACGGGGTGGACTTTATTGCCCCAGATAGGCTTGAAGTAGTCCTTTTCAAACTCCCTGTCCTCTTCTTCCCTTCGACTGCGCTTGAGGGAGTCCCCTCTATCCTGCCTCTCTCTCTCCCTCTGGCACCTGTTCTGGTCCTTCTCTTCCCAGTCTAGTCGGAGGTCGCTTACCGTATATAATATGGTGTCCCTTACCTCTCCCCAATCTTCAAGGACAGTATTTAGTTCAGCCCTTCCTCCTTCGAGCACTTCTCCTTTATCGTTTGTGGCGCTCACGTTCCACCCTCTATTTCCGCTTTCAGCGACCTTTATTGTCCACGTCTCTTTTATTTCTGAGCTGCCAGATGTGGCTCCCTCTTTGCTCCCAGCCGCTTGGGGCTGTGCCCCTTCTGGTTCTTCCTGAAGCAGGGTAAAAGGGGTCAGCTCATGCACCAAGGGAAGTGCTGCCTCCTCGTCTATTTCGTCCCGATTTCTGCACCTGAAAGGAAATCTGCACCCAGAGGGGAACCGCCCTACGTACCCCACTTGCTCCTGACCCTCTCGGTCTCGGATGCTTATTTCCCAATCGTGTTCGCCGTACTCAGTGATGTCTATGGTCCAGATCACGTTTTGTTGTTGGCGTTTCATTCACTTTCAACGTCTCTCCTGGACCTGCCTAATAGGCTTCTGAGCTTTGTTAATCCGATGTATCGCTGTCGTCGCTCCTTGTGTCCATAGGCGTTCCTAACTCTAACGGGTAAGCTTTCCCTATCAGATATTCTATTTTCTCTAGTAGCTCTGTATAACTGTGGCACCGATATGCTCCGTTCACGAGACCCTCTCGGTTTCTTGTAAATATGCACCACTTATTATCCTGTAGCCGAATGAAAGTGATATGCCACTTACTTTCTAAGTTCATTCGCTATCTGTGGGCGTTACTCTGCTTATTCTCTCTAGTCCCTGCTTTTATCTCAATATTATAACTATCCTTCCTATTTCACCAACGTTATTGTATCAGTGGGGGCTCTGAGTCCTTATCTTTTCTTTTCAATAATACTTCTTCACTCAAGATTACCTTTTAACCTTTTATTTTGCTTTTACAAAGTACATTTATTGGCTTTATTTCTTCTTTATTTTATTGAAGCAGGTACAACACTTTCAATTTAAGCAAAGTTAGCGGATTACAAGTTTTTTGCTAAGCCGTTACTGTGGGGTTTATTCAGTTCAAGCAGTTGTTATAGAGGCCCTGCAGTAGTGCCTCCCCCTTCACTAGCTTTCTATCTATATTCTCTATTTGTCCCTCTCCTCCTAGCAGCTGGGGAATCCCTCCCAAACTTGCGCTTCCTTCCCTCAGGTGGGGCAAAGAGCTGGTCAACCACTGGCCTTGTGTTCACCCCCACAAACTTTCCTACCTGTTCTATTACTGCCTGCAGTGCCAATGGCGCTACGCTGGTGCCTAGCCTTGAGTGGGTTCCTCCGTATTTGTCAAGGTGGTCAACATGGACTGAATATTTATCTCTAGTGCTCCCTTCCTTGTTCCAGAACACTGATACTGATAAAGACTCTCTCATAAAATCGGCCAGCCTTCCTCTATCTCGGCCAACTATCTCTTTCAGCACCTGTTCTATATCCCGCACTGGCTGGGGCTCAGTCGGGCCGTGAACCTCCTCCTGCTGGGGCACAGTTGGACTGTAGCTTGAGTTGGACCGGGGGTTGGTTGGGCTATAGCTTGTGGAGGGCGGTGAGCTATATCGGGGGATGGCTGGGCTGTTGACTATACGGAATGGGCTGCGAATCAGCTGGTGGGATACGGTGTTGCCTGGATAGGGAGTTGGAGCTCTCACTAGACCCCCTTGACCTGACTCCTGGCGCCCCTCTTCCTCTGACCCTAGGCTGCTGTAGCCTGTTTCTGGTGGGGCACTTACTTCCCCTGGTCCAGTGTCTGCCTCTTCCTCTCTCACGCTACTGTTTGGAGTGAATTCTTCTGGGGAGTCTATGTCCGGTTCTTCCTCACCTGAATCATCAGAGATTTCAAAGCGGTAGAGGACTTTCCCTAGGGTCTCTGGCCTATGGTCCCTCACAATTCTAAGCTTGGGCACCGCTGCTCTAACAGGGGGCTCGGGGGGGGCATCTGCATAGACCTCCAACAACTGTAACAATCTCCTTATGTTCAGACTATGGTTGCTGTGCAACCTTCTTATGAATATTGCAGCCGCAACTTCTATTATGTGAGTTTGACGTCCGTCTGTTAGCGTGGCGATCCTCCTTCCCTCGCCGAACTCCTCTACCTCAAATTTGTATGTGCGCTTGTCTTGCATCTATTGTGGGCCCATGCCCAGGCGGTCAAAAGAAAACACAACGGCGCACACTCAGTTTTTACAGAAACAACAGCAGATTATAATAAAATGTATTTTGTTCATCACCCTTTGTTCAGGACAGTTTCACACGTTTAACTCGCAGCTAATATTGCAGTCTACCTATTAATCCGTTCTTTTCTCTGAACCACACATATTTTAGGGCAGCCCGTGCTCCCCTCACACAAAATATTATTTTAGTTTTCTCCTTGAAAACTAGATTTCCTCCTTGGAAATTACAACACTATTTTTAGCTTTCTCCTTGAAAACTAGATTTCCTCCTTGGAAATGATTACATGGCCATTTAACTCAGTTTTCTCCTTGAAAACTATTTTAACCGGTTCACAAAATTACAAAACGCTTTTTAAGACCAACAGTACAACCCGATCTCTGTCTTGTGTCTCCACTATCCTTTTGAGGATTCAGGTTAGCGCCCCTTCCCGGCCTACCCACCGACTCCCACAGTACAGCTCTCCCTAATAATAAGCAAAAGTGCTTACCTTTTTTGGGCCCGGAGAGCTGCACTGGAGAAGTCTGCTTCACCCGGGACGGAACTGCTTCCCTTGTTGAATCCTTTCAAATCTCGGTAGGAACCTCCAGATCTGTCGTGGAAATCATCCACTTCCCAAAACCTCCAATCCAACTAGCACTCTGATGTCAAAGACCCGAAGGAGAACACCAAGACGAGAGAAGCTGGAGACTGTTGATCCTTTATTCACCGTATTGCAGTGATAATACAATCCAAACAGCGTCAGGACTGGACCGTCAGGCAATAGAGTGGTGAGTGGCAGCTGCTACCCCGATGAGATCTGATCTGAATGTGTCTGAGCTCTCTCTTTTATGCTCTCGGGGGCCTGAGGGGCGTTCCTATCCCCAGGAACGTCACCAGGCCCCTTTTAGCCAATCAGAGCGTTTTGGGACTTGAGATATTGGTGGAAACTCCTTCTCGTGCAAACATTAAAAAATGTGTGTTGCTAGGCAGAATACATGTGTCCAGGTTCTATGTGTAATCTGTTGCCAGGCAGGGTACGTTTTGATTTGGTTCTATGTGTCACTTCAACTTTGGTTTCACTTCCTCTCTCTGGAAGTCCCTGCTTCTCCTTCTCTGCTAGCCCCTTCTATTTATGCCCTTCTGGTAAGCACCTTTCTCTCCCAGGCCCTGTCTTGTTTACTTCCACTCTTAGCCTTTGACCGTCCAGTCTCATGACTTCCAGTAAATGTTGCATAACAGCTGCACAAACAATGTTCTCATAGTAAATGGAAGGTCTCCTTAATAGACCAGTACACACACAAGTATTATTATTATTATTATGTCTAGATAAAATCACCACACTAGCTCCATGTCTGGCTGGCTGCTGGCAACAATTAGAAGGTCATTAGGCTGACTGAACTATTGTAAGGTGAACATGCATATTCTGTTTGTAAAATTAGAGAAAGAAACATTTTTGAGAAATATGTTAGTGTAGCTTCACATCAACATTAGCCGTAGTCTAGAACGTTATTACTTAATCTGTAATGTTAACCGTAGCTAACGCTAGCGAATAGCTAACGTTAACTTTAGTTAGCTCCTTGTCTGGCTGGATTAGCCTAATATTAGGTTATTAATTAACTAATTTAACATAATTAGGTTACTAATATATGTTAAATTAGAAAAAACACATTAATTGATCGTAGGTTTGGTTTGTTCTATGCAAACAAGTACTATTATGTCAGATGCCTATTCTGGAAGGATAGACTATCAGCCTATAAAATTCTGCTTCTCTTCTAGGACTTAGAGGAGCCAGACATCGACTGGGATGTTGCCATGGACCACAATGGTGAGGAGTGATGGTGGTTCCTCACATTGACTGTCCGGTGAGCGAAGAACAAAGGGAAGATGTTCAGGCCCTCCTTGACTAAAGTGACTCAGACATGACCCGGAATTGTACCTCCTATGCCGTGAATGTTTGAGCCCCTCTTAACTCCCACTGCTCTCAATTAGTTAAATCAGCCGTTTTTCCAATCAGTTATTGTTCATTTAAATTATAGAACTTGAACTGATATTTACTGTTTGTTTGTTCAAATGTCTATTGGTGGACTGTTACCTACCCTTTAATTATGCCAAACCCATTTCTGTTCTTCAAATATCAGAAAGCAAAAATAATGGGCGTGCCTGGGACAGCTTAAGTCGAGAGGACTCCTAACTCACTAAGACCTATTCATAAACAGCTTTTTTGTGGCATTTTACGTTGGGATGTTTTGAAATGCGTAGCCTATGCGCAACAGGAGCTTCCAATCGCGAGGGAACAATTTTGCATTCATAAAAGGGATGCAATAACGCCACCCAAACACAACCAAAACTACTCATTGTTAACATGTAAATGAAATGTAACGTTTTATTGTGAATCAAATTAAAATGTTCTCCTCTTTGCAAATGTAGCCTATGGTGACAGATTAGTTTAATAATGTTGCAAAGGTAGGCTACTGCATCAATCCATAGGCCTGTTTCATTAGGCTACTAGGCTATTTGTTTTGCCTTACTCTTTATTCATTTAGGCTAGGCCTTTTTATTCAGTTATTAATCATCTTCCGTCCTTCGCACTACTTGTGTAGCGCACGCATTCTCCGACCTGTCACTCATCATCGGAAGAGAGGTGTTTGGAATTCCCGCGTTACAATCGTCAGCCAATCAAGGTGGTCACTTCAGTCAAGCTCGTGCATGAGTAATGACGTCATCCATACCCATGAAGACTCACTCCTAGTTTAGGAGTTGTCTGAAAGGCTTTGTGAATAACTTTTAAGAGAAAACTCCAAGCTAAAATCTTTAAGTGCGATTTAGGAGTAACCTACTCCTAGTAGTAAGATAAAAGCCTTTGTGAATAGCCTACGGCCCCAGTTATTCATCATCTTCCGTCCTTGTGTAGCGCACGCATTCTGAGACCTGTCACCTGTCTCATCATCGTAAGGGAGGTGTTTGGAATCATGCCCGCGTTACAATCATCAGCCAATCAAGGTGGTCACGCTTGCCCATTTACCCAAATTAATGGTCGAATATTACTGATGATCATTGTTATTTAAGAACATGCAGTGCCAGTGCAGGTACCAAAAACATCTTGCTCGTAAAAAAGCATCATAACGCACATTCTGGCGGGTCTGTTATTTACTGTAGGCTGCGCAAACCACATGCCTTTATTTTGGGCAAGCCTGCATTCATTCAATCATTCATTCAACCTTTATTTATTCTCGGAGGGTCATTGAGGGAAGCCCTCATTTTCAATGAAGCCGAGATTACAGAAGCGAAGCAAAGCGCTCCACAAGAAAGACAACATTCGAGGCCTTCTGTTGAATAATTTTATATAAAGCCTGCGCTAACAGTAATCCTCCTGCCCCTGATAGGCCTACCACAGCTGTGGATAGTGTGGAATGTTCAAGTAATGACACAATCCAATGTGTGTCTCAATTGTCCCCCGCTGACCACCTCACACATTTCTCTAGATTTTGCAACGAACTTACATGACACAATGCCATAAAATATGCCAGTTTTAGGACACAGAATAATGTTTGTAAAGATACCAGGTAGGCCTACGTTTAACAGTAACAAGTGTAATGAGCTATTCATTGTCGAAGGTGCATGGTGAAGTGAAATTCTTACTTTGGAAAACAAACATTTGCCGATATCATCGCCGATCATCAGAATATTGCAACAGATTCTGTGTTCTGGACTGCAGGTAACTTGTTAAGCCAGTGGTTCTCAAACTTTTATTTCATTCCCCACTTTGATCAAGGGGCATGACTGATGATAGTGGAGATAACGTGTTATCCCGAGGCTTTTGCAAGTCAGCATCTTCGACGGTATTAAAAATATAAGTTTTCGATGTCCCAAACGGAGAGCCATACTTTATTGTTTTTAACGATCTCTATGCTACTCACAAAAATGTAGGCATGGTTACATGATGAAGTAGGCTATCCAACTGTTGTGTGTTAATTTATTGTGATTATGAGCCAGTGGTTTTCAAACATGCGTGACTCGGACATCTAACGAAATGCAACAGGCATAGGCCTATCGTCCTCGCATTCGCAAAATGAGGACCAGTGTTTTGTCAAATTGCAAATAGCTATTCTTTTTAACGATTTTTTATGATAGTATGAAGTGCTTTTTGTATAGGCTACTATCTTAATCTTGGAATATGGGGAGGGAAGTTGCGCGTCTGCAGTCAGCCAAATATGAATGTAATTCTGCGGCATAAAGCAGATGTATTTGTTTATTGTACAGAAAAATAAAAATGACATGTCAAGCAGTCAATTGACTACATTGCAGTCAAGAAGTAGGGCAAATTAAGACACTGTGATTTGCGTAGTTGCGTTACCCCCAACACTGACAATTAGCCTGGGTGTTCCCATGCTGCCTTGCGCGCGATTTGATTCACGCTGCTAAGGCAGCCTGGAGACCATAGAGCAAATTTTCTCCTGAGATAGGGGACTAATCACAGAACAAGGGGGAAAGCAAGACAATGATGAGCTATGCACAGACGCATTTGATAGACATCCGTGGCACCCAATAAACGGATCTGGGCATTTTTTTCAAATACGAGGAAATTAACGTTTGGCTCCCAGACCACGTCTCATTGAGAAGTGGTGGCGCTAGCCAGGCTAACTGACAATAACATAGACAGCAAATTAAGATATTTTTTCGTTTTGTGGAGCGGGACCGGTAGGCTATCAAAAGCAGATTTCGATTTTCGCTACCACCGTGCAGTCAAGCCTTAAGCCATACCCAAGTAGCCTTAATCGAGGTAATGTTTAATTACGATTTATTTTGTTATTGAATTCGTAGGCTGGGATTCCTCTCGGTAACAATTACGTTTAAAGGTAGCCTAGCCTCCTGCTTTTTCAGAAGGGGCGGCAGTCAGGCTACTGTCAGAGCGATGTACAGTGGCAGAGCGACGCACAGTGGCTGAAAGTGGTAGTAAAGCTTCACGCCTCGTAATGCGCAACTGAAGTGGCCATTTGAAAGCGATGCCCACTGTACTCAGATGAAATTTTACACAAGTCACAGTCTTTCGGTCATCACAAATGCCCGAATTCAGCCACGGGATTCTTACCTGAAGAAACCTCTGCCCACTGCCAGATGCCGTTGTTGTCTGTCTCGAAGATTCGTCTCTGGTTGTCTTCTTCGACTGAGGAGGGCTGTCAATCAAATTTCACTCTTCAAACACGGCCAATCACAGCAGAGCTAGTACCAAACCTGGTTACCGCCCCCAAGTAGAGCAGAAATTCACTTCGCGCGAGCAGAAATCAACTTCGAGAGAGCCGAGTGATTTTCGAGTGAGCGCTGGTCAGATTCCTTGCTCGCAGCATATTTTTACTCGCTCGGGGACCAGTTTCCTCTGAGTGCGTGTGCGCAGAGTATTTGCGCGCTCGCAGTGAATATTTACGAGTGTGAAATAATATAATACGCCCGTATGCATGTTTTATCGCTCGATTTCTATCGCCATAGGTAGCGCGCTATAACGGTGCAGGCTACATATTATGCCATGTCTGCCATGCCAGCTCTATAGCATACTGTTTGGCCTATTCTGGGTTTTAATTTTTGCCCTCAAAGAACAATATAGCACTTTAATTATATTAATTTAATAATTGACCATTTTTATAAGAGCTTCCCCTGTACCAAAGAGCAGCAATCGCCACTGCCTTGGTGGATGCAAACAATGCAGGAGTAGCACCTTATACACATTAGGTGAAACTGAGTTAAATCAAAAACAATGATAAGTAACCTCTTGACTTGAACATTGTCTTTGAACATTCAACATGTACGATTCTCTTGCTTGTTTGATTAAGTCTTACCCTTGGTGGATGCAAACAATGTAGGAGTATGCCTGAGGCAAAGTCAAATGTGCTTTTGACATTCGAAGAAAACAATATAAAAACTTTTAAAAAGTAAGCAAAGTTAAGCACCCAGAGGAAAGAAAATGTTGCTCCTCTCTTTCTCACTTGTCTCTCCTAGACAATAATGAGATCACAGTGATATAAAAATGAGATTATTGCTTTTGTCTCCCGCTTCTCAGGTTTGTCTCTGGAGCAAAAGAGTTAAGTTATCTCAGTGTAGACTCCCTTTAATCTACAAATGAGATCTCATCAATATTTTAAATAATGCTCAGTGTTGTCTAATTTATACATCTCATATTTTACTCAGGCTGATCCACTAAAGAGCTCTCTCTGTAAACTCATGCAATTCTCATTTCAGATCTTTTTGGTAAATCTCAGATTAGGCTCCATCAGTTCTGTAAAAGAGATCTCTTCACAAGCTTGAACCGTTCTCATTCTAGTTATCTCAGTTTAGTCCTTTTTTGATTTACAAAAGAGATCTCAGCAAAGGCTTATACAATACTCAGACTTGCTCAATTTATATATCTCATATTTTACTCAGGCTTATCCATCAGAGAGCTCTCTAAGTGAACTCATGTAATGCTCATCCAGACCTATTTGTTTTATAAATTAGTCTGATCTGTAAGAGCTCTAGCTGTTGTACAACAATTCTCAAATGATTTTCATTGGCTTATTTGTTTTAATTGCACATATTTTCAAGTTCACATTTGCAAACAGTAGGCCTAACCATGTGATGTGACCACCACACATGACGATGCTCTGACAGACCTCTGAAGTTCGCCTACAAAAAAGCTACCGTCTATGCCCATATAAGGAGATCACCTAATTCTCCGCAGGCCAGGGAGAAGACAAAATCGGAGATGCAGGCGTTTTCCTGAACGCACTTTTGTCTTCAACCTTCGAGTAGATATTATAATCAATGCTACGTGAAGGCGGCACAATTGGATTGTTGCTACCCCAGAGCTAACTTGCGACTTGTTAGCAAGTTAGACTCCAGAGGTCTATGATGGTCGGATGTGACAAACTCGCGTGCAGAAGACTCCTACCAGAAAATGCAGTCTAGATTTGGCGCCCAGTCAAACCAAGTGAAACGGTGTGTGGGTATGAAGGATTGTGCCACCACGAAAACTCAGAGAAGGTACATTAACATTTTGGGAATTTGCTAACGTTCTTGCATATTTTTAGACTCAATATATCATTGAACAGCCTGACAAAGCAGCACATAAAGTTAGCTAGCTAGTTAATGTTAGCTACTTGTAAGTTACATCACTGGCTGTGCCGCTTGTATATAAAGCTAACGTTAGACAATTTAATGTTGCTAGCTTACTTTGCCTTATACAGCTTTAGTCTGTATGTTTTGAATGGTGTTAAGCCATGCTGTAGCCAAAATGCACGGAATTTTAAAATGTCTTTGGGATGTCAGTCAAGATGACGAACCTAACGTTATTGCCACTGGTTTAAACTGGTTCCAGCTCAATGCCACTGAAAAGAGGCCGGCAGCTTCTTAAAAAAATGGAAGACTATGCTAGACCATCAGATCAAATTGCTGAACAAACAGCGTACCAAAATGGTAAGTATATTTTTCCCCACAATATGTTCTCACTTTTGTTTAACCTGCTATAAATTACAGCATATTGTAACAGGAGTGAAAGGGCATTCTTGTAACCCAGGTAAACTAGGAAGTAGCGTTGCTGCGGTCGAGGGATCGAGAAATAGGCAAGTCAGCATCTGCAGTCATGAATAACTTACCAGTCAACATTTCTTTTGCAATTAATAGAATCTGTAGCATACAAATCAAACCAGCTATTAGCCTAACTGAAATAAAACCATGATATATCTAGGTATGGTGAAGGGTATGTGATGTGGGGCTATCTATCTATCTTTTAATTGCAAAGGCCAAGGGAACTTTATCAGGATGCATAGTATCCTGAATCCATTTAATAACTGGCCTTTAAAAATAAAAATCTGCCTGCCTCTATGGGATTTTTAACATAGGGGGTTCCTTACTTATGCCTGTATTTTAAGGAATAACATTTATTAATTTACGATACCTGGTTCATTCACAAATAATATTGGTGTGTTTAATGGTTGGATTTTTTCCTCATTTTTTAATTGAGGCATTAAGATCAATTTCCAACAGATTATTGTATTCCTCTTTAGGTCATTTGAGCCTGGTTGTCTTACCTTATGCACAGTTGATGGTTTTATAAAGACACCTCTACCCCAGATAGCAAAATTTGACCGGCCCACCTCTGGCCCACTACCTTGCCTCAGGGTTTTGTGAGTGTTGGCCCAGTTCTGGCTGGGCCTCCGGCCCAACAATGGCCCAATCACTGATAACTGACACAAAGAATTTCCTCTGGCCCAGGTGTGGCCCACACACAGTAAAATGGCTCTCATTGTTTCTGTTGGCCCAGGTGTGGCCCACACACTGTAAAATGACACTTATTGGAACTGTTGGCCCAGGTGTGGCCCACACACTGTGAAATGACTCTTATTGTTTCTGTTGGCCCAGGTGTGGCCCACACACTGTGAAATGACTCCTATTGTTTCTGTTGGCCCAGGTCTGGCCCACACACTGTGAAATGACTGTCATTCATTCTGTTGGCCCAGGTCTGGCCCATACACTATATAACTGAGTGTTGGCTGGGCCTCTGGGCCTGTACTGGCCCACACACTATAAATCTGATCTGACTGAGTGTTGGCTGAGTGTCGGCTGGGCCTCTGGGCCTGTACTGGCCCACACACTATAAATCTGATCTGACTGAGTGTTGGCTGAGTGTCGGCTGGGCCTCTGGGCCTGTACTGGCCCACACACTATAAAACTGGTGTAGCTGAGTGTCGGCTGGGCTTGTACTGGCCCAGAAATGATCAAACATCAGTAAAGACAATAAACTGAAATTCATTCAAAAACTTGTATTAACAGTTAACAATAATAATAATAATAAAGATTAAGACAGACAATAATAAAAAAAATGATTACAAATTGATGATGAATTAACAAATTGTGTAAAAACTGAGCACACACACACACTCATTAAATGACCTACTCACACACACACACACACACAATAACAGACAGACAGTAAAAAAAAAAAAAAAAACTGATTAAAAATTGATAACAAATTGATTAAAAACTTTGAACACACACACAATCAAACATTTTCTTTTGCGAGGAGCCTCCTTTTCCGCCCTCCCTCGCGGTCTGCTGCCAGCTGCAGCCACCTCTTCATTACTGCCTCCACTGTCGCCTCAGATGAACCCGCGGACAGTGGATTTCGGCGTACAGCAGCTTTGGTATAAATGGAAATGGAAAATAGAAATGGAATGGATACATAAATAAATACTGCCATTATGTGGTATTAAAGGAGAATTAACGTGATTTTTCATATAGTTTTCTCTAGCTTGCCGAGTACTGTCAGTATGAAGAAAAAACCCCCAAAAACAATTGATCTACCTAGCTCAAGTTGATGCACTGAACTGTTCATAGTTAGAGCTGCCAGGCAGTTGGAGTGCTACACTCTGGGGGCATGTGTATGAGCCCCCATGTTCATGCCCCCAGAGTGTAGCACTGTAGCTGCCTGGCAGCTCTAGCTGTTAAGAGATCTGTGAAAAATCACCAATATTCTCCTTTAAGCTTATTTCAACATCTGATATCAAAATTCTGTATGAGCCCAAATATACTTACCAATAATCACCTCCTTCAGGTGGAGGCTGGCCAAGGAGGTCTTTCCATTTACTCCCCTCCAGTTTAGCCCCTTGGCCAGCCCATTTGAGATTACACGCCCCATTAATCTCCACGTGCAGTCACGTACATCCGCTCCCCCGATTATTGCCAGGTAGTTGATCTAAAACAGATTTTAAAAGAAAAACAACCATTTACGATTTACAAAGTTTCTGATAAACAAAATGTCATTATTTTGTCCTGCCACAGTCGTTGTGCATTTTGTGTTTGAATGCACACGTTCCTTGGTTTAAATTCAATTAAATTACTCACCATTTTTTCTCTTTGATCCTGGTCCTGGAGGCTCTGCTCCAGGACCAGGAGCTGGGCTAAATCCTGGAGGGGAAGGCCTTCAGGGGCTGATAAAGCCGTCCCCTCCCGATGCTGGAGCAGCCGCAATATGGTGGACTGCTGGTCCAGCACCATTTCCAGCTTTGTAAGCACCTCTTTCAGTACTATTCCAGAAAAAATAGGTTGACTATATGTTAAACTTAAATACAAACAACACAAACCCCTATAACATTTATTTATTTAGTTTTTTAGCTGACACTTTTCATCCAAAGTGACTTACATAATGTAAATTATATTACAAGGGAAAACATTGTCCCCGGTTCAACCCCGGTTGGGGTTAAGTTGCTCAAGGGCACACAGTGGAGGCCGGGAATTAAACACAGTTTACTACTGCATGCTAGCCCAGCTCCTTAATCACCACCACCAATAAACTGTAAGGTACAGCCAAAACGGCAATGTCTAGAAAATTAGAAAATGTACTTATATTCAGTGCTTACATTGGGTGTCCCCATTTGAGCTTTGTCCCTGTAGTCCTACAAAAAAAAATGTGTTGAAATGCACACATCGCACACATACACAGCCCTCACCACTCTCCACCACAGTCCTCACCACTTCTCAACAGAGCGCATGGCAGATTGTGCCGGATAAGCTTGAGCAGTGCTTAAAAGTGGATAGCGGCAAATACGTTAGCTTTTTATAGGGACAATCCTGGAAAAGTATGACTGTACATTGTGTGTATTTTTCCAGTTTACTAGACAAAATATATTGTATCCCTTAAAATAACTGGTAGTACATTACTAGTGAACAAGAGAGAACACAGTGCCAGAGCCCAGCTTTAGTGATGTAACTAACCCTATAATCAAGTAGAAATCACTTGATCTTACCAGAATCTGTCTGCTGGGGGGCCCATCTGAAGCTGTGGCCAGGTAATGCTACAGGGGGATATATACAATGTTAACAAGGAAAATGTAACATGAAATTTGTATATATATAAAGTAGGGCTGTCAATCGATTAAAAAAATAATCTAATTAATTACATACTCTGTGATTAATTAATCTAAATTAATGGCATATATAATGTTTGCTGTGAAAGTATTTAAATTCAAATGAATCCTTGAATAATCAGCATTAGTGACATTAAAGTTCAAAAACTCTTTTATTATTATTTTCACTGTTCAAATAATTGCCATAATAATCTATGATATGACCTAATATGTTGAGGAAATAAATTCAAAGTGCTTCAAATTCAAATAAATTCAAAATAAAGTAAAGTTTTTTTTCACATACAAGGCATTTCAGGCCACAGATATAACCTTGGGGACACAATAAAAATAAATTAACACTCCCCTCAATGTCAACACTTATTTCTTTGCATTGATGTGCGACTATAGAGTTGATGAACTCCGTTGATATGCAAATTCCTTGCTGCAGACATTGCAGAGGACTTTATTTTCAACACTTTATTTTTTATCAACACCATCAGGCCGTTTTTCTAAAAGTAAATGTTCCAATCAATGATCCAGGCAGCACGTTTTCGTCTCTCTCCTTCATTTTACAGTCTAATTTTTACTGACTAGAACGGCTCGGGGTCAAAGGTCATACGGAATCGATTAATCTGCACTAATTTTTTTAATCAGTTATTTTTTCTCAAATTAATTAATCGAAATTAATCAGTTATTTTGACAGCCCTAATATAAAGTATATGAATCAGTGACAAAGCAGAACAATGCACTCACATGGCACGTGGGTGTCTGGCTCCCAATTGTGGACCATGTCCGAAAAGCTCAGTGCAGTGGTGGGGAGAAGAGGGAGTGCAGTGGTGGGGAGAGGAGGGAGTGCAGGGGAGTTCAGGACAGTATAAGTGGGTTGAGGGGAGGGATTAATGGTGGGGATAAAAGGGGCAGGGGCGAGTTTCTTGGAGGCTGGTGGGGGACTGTCCTCCTCTGACTCCACCTCTTCCAAACCCCCCAGGGGGCAAAGTCGAACACTCTTTCTATTTTCAGACAGAAACATACACTTGATCAAAATTAAGTGGAAACTTGTGTATAATGGCACAGAACCTATACCAATTCAGTTAAATATTGTTTTATGTAAGACAGACATTAATTGGGCCTTGAGAGGGAATAAGACAAATAAATAATACTGATGTGCTAAGCAAACTGACATACCTTTTCCTCCTCAATGGCCTATCACCAGATGCCTCCGCCTCAGACTGGAGGTCTGAGGTAACCTCCGCCTCCTTTACCTTACGGCGGCCCTCTTCATAGCTCTCTGTAAAATGAAGATGCACTACACATTAGTAAGTTAGCTACATCCAAACAATGATAACACATCTTAGTCAATAGTGAAAACACAATAATAAATTAGAAATTTGAGGTGGATTCTGATATTATTTGAGCACTCACAGAACAGACAGCTAGAAGCAACTTGCTTAATTTATATTTGCATTAAATTATTTTCAAAACTTAATTTGTATTTACATTTACATTTATTAATTAAGCTGACAAACCTACCTGTTGTAAATAGAGTCCGGACATCCCACAGGTCCCACCCATGCTCTGGCTCTATACCATTTTTAATGGCCTGGTGTAGAGCCATTCCTCTCTGGGAAGTAGGCCAGTAACATTGTCCATCCCTCACCCAGAGAGAGGGAACCAGTTCCACCTCCTTGGTTTCAATGAACTCTACTACAGAATACATCTGGGGGGAAAAAAACACAATATGTTACATGCAAGATACATATTGTTGTTGAAACATAAAATAGGCTAAACTAAATTTATTTGAGTGAAAAGGTAAGTTTTGAGTGACCCGTTTAGATGAAAGCCCACTCACCACGGCAAGGTACGGGTTCATGAGTGAGATGTTAGTAAGACAGGACAAGACATAAGACAAGGTTAATAAAAAATAAACTTTTTTTGTTTCTTTTTTAAGTTTTTTTGAAGTGTGTAAAAAACATACATTTATTGACGAAAACATACAAACTACACATGGACATACACAAAAATGGAAAAGCAAATAAGGAACATTCAGTTTAGCACAAACAGAATCAGAACAGCAAAACAGCATCAACAACAGAGCAGTCTTTATGAGCAAGTAGGCTTCTTTAACAAGTGCTTATGCCCCGTAATAATGCAGGCTCTAAGCACAGCCAGTAGCCCGATTGCCCAACCAAAAAATCAGAACAGCAAAACATCAACAACAGAACAGTCTTTATAAGCAAGTAGGCTTCTTTAACAAGTGCTTCTGCCCCGTAATAATACAGGCTCTTAGCAAAAGCCTGAATGCCCAACAAAAGAACCAGAACAGCTAAACATTACATTAATACACAGGATCAGATGTTATAATCCCTTGTGCCAAAATCCAGTAAAAAACATGTAAAAAACATTCAAAAGCCCCTACCCAAATTAACTTACAAAAAGCATGCTAACCAGCCATCTGCCAACCAATGGTCACAAACACAAGACAAACGGCACAACTAACAGCAGTATGTAGTATGCATCATGTCATTGGGGTTATCAAGTGGGCACCCTCTTTCACCGATGTTTCGTTAAGTTAGGCCCACGACAGGCTTAACAGTGAGACCAGCATCCTGGAGATACTCCCCTCCATGCTGCCACCATATTACCACACTGAAATATCCAATACCCAAAATACTCTTAACCAGCCTAGGCATGGTCTAGGTTGGTTAGGTCGGTCCGTCCCGTTGATGCGGACTGAACCATAACCATAAAAACCCTAGCCAACCACCATCAACCTAGGCACAGTCCGCCACAAACACAAAACAAATGAGCCAGTTAGCTTACCTTAGCTTACGCCCCATCTTGCCACCACATTACCACACTGAAATATCCAATACCCAAAATACTCTTAACCAGCCTAGGCATGGTCTTGGTTTGTTAGGTTGGTCCGTCCCGTTGATGCAGACTGAACCATAACCATAAAAACCCTAACCAACCACCATCAACCTAGGCACAGTCCGCCACAAACACAAAACAAATGAGCCAGTTAGCTTACCTTAGCTTACGCCCCATCTTGCCACCACATTACCACACTGAAATATCCAATACCCAAAATACTCTTAACCAGCCTAGGCATGGTCTTGGTTTGTTAGGTTGGTCCGTCCCGTTGATGCAGACTGAACCATAACCATAAAAACCCTAACCAACCACCATCAACCTAGGCACAGTCCGCCACAAACACAAAACAAATGAGCAAGTTAGTTTACCTTATAGCTTACGCCCCATCTTGCCACCCCATTACCACACTGAAATATCCAAATACTCTTAACCAACCTAGGCATGGTCAACAACAGAGCAGTCTTTATGAGCAAGTAGGCTTCTTTAACAAGTGCTTATGCCCCGTTGATGGGGACTCTAAGCAAAGCCAGTAGCCAGAATGCTCAACCAAAGAGTAAAAAGAGCAACAAACATTAGCTAAATCCATGCTCAGTTGATGCAGGCTCTAGGTATGCATTGTGTGCAGTAGTGGCACTGCAACAAAATTGTCACAATGTGGTAGTCTCACATATTTCTCAATATGTCCATGTATCTCAATGACTTTGAGTCGTGATGAGATTTTCCCTACCACATAGACACCCAACTCCTGTGAATTCAGAGGATACTCAAAAAAAGGTTCCATTAACTCATATTCCCTGAAAACAATATATATCTTGCCCAGAGACTGAAGGATGTTTTCAATCAAAGCAATGTGGTCACCAATTTTTACACATCGGTCACCCTCACTTGATACTTTGATTTTGGTACCACTAATAACAAGCTCTCCATACTGAACTACTTGAGAGTCCATCATAGAGGATGGAACTGGTCCATGGCTATGCTCTTTTAGCAACTGTCTCTTTCCCTCTAAATCCTCATTCTCTGTAAAACGATCCATCTCAGAGATTCGCCGAATAACCTGAGCCAGTGGGTGGTGTGGCGTTCTAATCATCTTTTTCATTTTACCCAAATAATCTTCAAATGGAAATCCAGAAATTAAGTCCAGATGCCCATGAAGTTTAACATCCTCAGAAAGATGGGTTAGGCCATGTACATTGTAAGTAACAAATTCAGGACCATACAGTTCACTGAAGTGTGTTACAAATGACACAAGTAGCTTGTCTGCAAAGTCATTAAGTGCTGCAGACAATGAGGAACTGGCGAGAATGAAAATGGCAACAGATAACAACATAAAGTTATTATAGACAGGAGTTGACAACATGAGAACCACTGGCCCTGTGTACAGTAAGAACTGACGCAACTCTGTTGCTTTCCACCTCAGCCTCTCTGAAAGCCCCCTAGGTTTACGAGCAAAATCCATCGGAATGAAATGTCTTGTGGATACAAGTTCCCTTGAGATTTGTCCCATCTGACGAGACGACAACCGACAAGACAAAGGCCCAGAGGTAAACCACAAATCCAAAAGTCTACGTACTACCCCAAGACAGACTAGATGCATATAGTCATGAGGAAAGCATGACACCATGCCAATGCCTGTATCCTTTAAAGGACAACTTATGACATGATGGTCCTCATCAGACATCAGTTTAAAAGCCAAATCAGAGCGGCGTTCACTATTGACTTCTGGAAAAGTCATCCTATGTTTAAGATAAAGACCTGTTTGGACACACTTATCACAACCAGAGTAACCAGTGTGACTTTTCGTTCCTTTAATGAAAGCTCTGGCTGGGGCATCACAAATTACAGATGTCACCTTTATGAAGCACTGTTTCCCATGGATAACAAATCCTTTACTCAGCTCTTGTAATTCACTGACCAAATCTCTTAGATATTCAGTGAGACTATTTGGCTTTGAGTTGCCACAATACAGAGCAATGACAACAGGCTTTCTCACAACACCCTGTAGCAAGCCAAGGATTGGCCAAAACTGTACTGAGGAACTCTTAAACAAAGGCAATCCATCTGCATTCAGCTGCAATCTGAATACATGTCTGTTTGGAATGCGAGGCCATAACTTCTGCAAGCTTTTCTCAAAGGCTTTCAAAATGCCAAAGTAGTGGTAAGTGCCACCAGCAAGATCTTGGATGGTGTAGGAGGTAGTGGTTTTCAGGAGAGTTCTAGCATCTGTTGGTAGCAAAGGATGATGAACTCTCAAGATAGAAAGAAGGGCAGTCAAAGCTACCAAAGGCACCCTGAAATGAACTGCCCAATCAGACAAAGAGTCCTCCAGTGACATGACCTCATCATTCTGGGAGTCATCATCACTCTCCCATATTTGTCCCTGGTCCTGCTGATCCTGAACTACTGAGTCTACTGACTCACCAAGACTCACTGCTGCAATCTCAGGACCACAGACATGAAAGTCATCCTCCTCATTGTGAAGGGAGGCAAGTATAGAACTTACCTTTTTCACAGCTCTCTTTCTAAGTGTATGTCTATCCATGTGTTAACAATGGGTGTGTAACGTACCTTATATTGCTTGTTTCTTCAGCCTAGGGAAACAACAGAAGACAAAAGTCGACATCAAACACAAACAGCAAATCAGTTAGACCTATTTCAATAAAAAAATAAAAATGACTAAACTTTATTCATCTTCCCTTTCATACATGGATTAGGGTTTCTGTACTAGGATTTATCTTTTTTTTTTTATTTAGTTTCTAATTTAATATTCCAGGTACACTATCAATTATTATGCTTGTCTGGATTATTAATATTATTCAGAAAAATGTTTTAAGTATTATTCATGCTGTTTCATTTGTTGTCCACTAGGTGGTAATTTAGGATAAGTAATGTGTTAGTAGTAGTAGCCTTAAATAGGATAAAGGAAAACCACAGGGATGCCGTTCATTCGTTGTTTTCTCTACTGTTAAGTCATGTGATTAGGGCGGGCCAGTAATTACAAGAGGCAAAATTGCTAAATTCTCATGGCACATGCTATTTACCACACACATTTACCATCTTCAAAGGGAATTTAGCCTCATGTGTTATTTAATTTAAGTCCAGATACTTTTCCAAATGAGTGATAACAAAATAATAACTAGTAAGTATCAATAGAGCAAACTGGCTGACTGCTTAATAATGTTAACTAGCATGTAATTGTTAGCAGTTATTTTAAAAGGCTGAGCTGTCAATATCATTAGCGTTTCACACCACACTGGCTGTTACTGCCATGGGGAAAGTATGGAAGGCTATGTTAAGGACAATACTAGCCAGCTATTTCAAAAAACATAGGTCTAGTGGAGCTCATCATCATTGGATAATTTACACATGAACGTAAAGGTAAGACTGGCTCATTTTGCTGTTTGTCATTACACATGATAAGCTAGATAAATGCTAGTGTTTGGCGGACAGGCGTTTCTGTTTTTTTTTTTAATCTGGGGGTGAATAGATAAGCAAAATAGTTGTTATGGGTTTCGTATGACCTTGTTTTAGCTTTTTCTTTAAAAAGGGAGATCAGGACAGGGCAATGGAATGGTAACGTTACCCGCGCTCTGGACAGGGCAATGGAGTAACATTAGCAGCGCTGCAAACTAAAGTTAACTTTTCCAAACATTTTTCTTTCTTAACATTTTCTCGTGGCAGTTCTAGCCAGTTTTGCACTTCTGTGCATAAGCACTGATAAAAATCTTGGATTGGACAAGTCCAGCAAAATCCCAAAGATGATTTACGTTGTTTAACACACTCAATTGTGTCATTGACACTGAATCCATTCTAGATGCAAAAGGCGCCTGCATCTTAAAGCAACCCACTGTCAAATTTAGGTTTACTAACTTTAGATAAAGTTGAAACGAAGTTACAAATCGCTATGTTGCACATAGTTTTTGTGACTAGACTGTGTGATCTTATTGCATTTAATGTTGTTCAGGTAACGTTAGAGGATGGGTGCAGCCTATGCTAACAGGCTACTTAACCAGATAGCCCTTTAAATGCGCCTATACTAATGCCAAGATAGTAACTCAATCTCGTCTCAATTGTGGGGAGAAGCCCATGGTAAACCAAGACAATTACTTTTAAGTACCATGCATAGTATACAACCTCGTTGATTATTTACGATTATCTACGGCCATTTACACTTCAAATGTACATGCATTAATAAGTAAGTAAAATCTCAGTATGTCACTTACCAGATCGGTGTCCGAAATGAGACGATTCGCGCCGGCTTGGCTTCATGGGGCCGTTGACAGTCGGCATTTGGCCGTGCCATAGGTAGTGGGCCGATAGCCACTTGACATAATCGGTCCGTCTTCTGTATAGTGCCGTTCTTTCGTACAATATTGCAATTTTGCCGCGAGTTTGGTTAGGCTACGACAAAATTAGCCTAGAAAACGTCTCTAGATTTGCAAACTACCATAGCTGAGTGTAGCCACTACAGTACATGTCTTGTAGCCTACTTCTGTCTTGTTTAAATGTTATTCATCAATCACAGCCCTCAAACATAAATCTCCTGGCTCATTGATAGCACTTACTAACATTAAGGAATGTACTGAGATACTACTTTAAGATGTTCTGAAATATATATATAGCCTATACATGTTGCTATTTATAAAGTGGGTATTATGATAAATATAGGCCTAGGCTAGAATAATGTAGCCTAGCGATGCCCTAAATAGGCTATACGGGCTGGCACACAGCTGTTTTTGCATCAAACCGTAGATTATCCCAAACTCATCAATGCACAAGTAGTGTCTGTAATAAGCTATGTTTTACATGATTCTGTGGTGTATGCCCGTTCGTGTAGGGCCACATATGTCGGACATTGTACTATAGCCTGAACCATATCGGCCCGAGCGAGAAACAAAGTAATCAGCCCAACTGCTAGTGTGTCAGTCTTGGCCCATTCAAGAGAAAAGTGCTTCAGCCATCCCGGATCAGCTGACAGTGCCATCATTCAGCCAGAATCGGGCCATGTACGTTTAGTGTCCGTCTGCTGCTTAATGTTTCATTTTTTGCCGCCAACAGTCACGATATTGATCAATGTCCGTTCTTAAGGTATCGGGCCACACCCGTCTGTCGAACTTGCTTCGAACACTGGCAATAGCCCGTCAAACCACAAACGGGCCAAGTAAGAAACAAAGTAATCAGCCCAACTACTGCGTGTCAGTGTCGGCCCATTCAATGGGTAACAGTGCCTCAGCCGACCTGAAACTCCGCCGACAGTGGCAGCACTCAGCCAGGATCGGGCCGACTGTGTTTACTGTGCTTCAGCCGACTCGGACCTCAGCCGACACTGCCAGCACTCAGCCAGAATCGGGCCGACTATGCTTGCTATCTGGGACACCAATAAATATAGTTCATGTAGACTGTCACACAATGGTAAGTGGAACATTGGCCACAGCTTGTAACAACTTCATTTTTTACTATTCTTTGCGTAGGGATGTGTACACAAGGATGTGTAACCTTGTGTAAGGTTAACTTGGGAATTACAACAGAAAGGAACACGTTTCAGCTAATCAAAATCATTGACTGGAACTGTCAGTTTCAGAGCTATTATTACCACACTGATAGATTGATTTTGCTTTTTATTTGCAGCCTACGTTATGCACTGTGGAACGCTCTGCGGATGGACAGCTGTGGAATTTGCAAAAGTCAAGAAGGCTTTTGTTACGAGGGCTGGAGGTTCCAAAACATCCATGAAGCTAGGGTAATTTTCTCTTATTTTAAATTATTTCCAATTGTGGTGAGCATTATTGGTGGGCTTTTTATAAAGGGTAGGCCTCTATTGCACTAAAATGATTCAACCTTTATACAGTTAATGTCAAACTGTGTAGCTACGAAAGCTACAAAATCACATTGTCATAGAAATGATAGAGGCGAAATTTCCACTAGGTTTTATGAAGATATTTTACAGATGGGCTGAACATACATCAAAAGTAAAAAAAAATGACATGGCCAAAATGATTAACTCACCAACAATATTTGTTGTATGGTGTATACTAGGGGTGTAAAGATTAACCGATACATATCGGTATCCGTTTTTAACGTGTAAGATACGGCTACATCGATACGTGAAGCCCCGTATCGGAAAAAAACTTAAATGAACCGGTCGTTATATCGATTTACTTGTTATGAATCAGTGCACAACCTTTTCTGCTTGCTCAGACTCATTTACGTTCCAAGCAGCGCGTTCATCCCACTTCCGGTTTTGAAACTATACGTGGCACGGAATTGTGGGTAATGCAGTTCGTTTTTGGTTACATTCATTGCCCAAAGTTGTCAAATGACCTCATTACCCATACATCTATTGCAACTTAAGCATGTGACAACTTCCACTCGGTCGGCTTTTGTTTTTCGAAATCCAGCGCGAAATTAAGCATTTATAGCATTCCTAAACAGCAACGATGGTCTGTAGAGTAGCATTACCTTTGATGAAGGGATTTCCTTAATGTTAAATAATAATTTGGCCCTTGCTGCTAAAACGATGCATAAATTATTAGCCAATGATTTTGTTCATATTCACTCAGACTTGTGGCATTGTAGGTTTCTGTATAGGTCTACTGTTGGAACAAAATAAGCCCAGAGAGTTCATTGATTTGTAGACCTATTTTATTCTTGTAGGGTAGGCTAGGCCTATATGAGAAAAGGCCAAGAGTGTCTTAAGCGCTGTTTTATTTTATTTCGGTATTGTCTTACCTCAACAAGGCTACAGCTCCATGAAAACAATCAGATATAACTCTATAAAATCTGTAAAGTCTATAAAATTGTATTTTTATGTTGTGATTGACTGAAATGTAGACTATTCTTTTTTCATTTCAATACAGTATATGAAGCAAACCTCAGTTTATATAATCATATTCACACATTTTGTTGCCTAATTGACAACCAAAAATCTTTCGGAATGCTTTCCATTCTTGAACTGTATCGAATTGCATCGAATCGTACTGAATCGTTTTTTATAAACATGTATCTTTTCTTGTATCGAATCGTGTCCATGTATCTAGATGTGAATCGTATCGTCTTTTACATGAGAGATTCACACCCCTAGTGTATACTGTATTTTCTGTATTTTGTTTTTGTTCTTGACAAGTCAGTGTCTCTTGAGTGATCAGAGCTAAATGTTTTGGGCTAATTTAGATGTAATATTGAGTCATTGTCTTTCAAATCACTTAAAGGATAAATCCGGTATGAATTGATCCATAGCTCTTGTTGGAAATCACTGTGTGCTGTTCATAGGGAAAAGAAAATGTGGCACAGCCAATTCTGAGTTATGGACAGGGAAGTATAGCCCAGAGCCGTATAGAAGTACTTTTGGTATTCCTGACCTAATGCAGGGTAGCCGCGGGGTCTTAAAAGTCTTTAAACGGTCTTAAATGTCATGTTCCTTAATTAAGGTCTGAAAAAGTCTTAAGTTCTGTTGCCGAAGTCTTAATTTTTTAAACGAAGGTCTTAAATTTTAATTATACTAGCCTGCAAGCAAGGAGAAATGGGGGAAAGCCCATTAGACATTGCCAGATGGCTTAGAACTGTATCATCATGTATCATCTGCTAAACAACAGGGGCCCCAGTACTGAGCCTTGAGGCACTTTTACCATAATCTAGGTAGATGGTTTATTATGGACCTGTACAAATTGTTGACGGTTAGGAAGGTATGATCTAAACCAAGCGAGTGCTGAGTCTTTGATTCCTATCAAATTTTCAAGCCTGTCTATGGTGTCAAAGGCAGCGCTGAGGTCCAAGAGGACCAGTATCGATACAAGGCTAGGTTTTTTGAGGGAGGGCTTAATAACAGATGTCTTAAACGACTGCGGTATACATGCCCTGATAGAATTATTTATAATCTAGAGCAAAACATTATCCAGGAAGGGGAGACCAGTCTTAAGAAGGTGAGTACAAATAGGGTTTAGTAGACTAGTTGTAGATTTTGATGAGGAAATTGTGGAGGTGAGATCTAATATGTTGTGTATATGTAAATGGATTAAATGTTGTTTGAGGTCTCATCTGTGATTTTTCTATCTTTCAGCAATGGAGTAAGTATGTGTATTTGGTGAAACTGATTGGTTATTGATCTTATCTCTAAATGTTTGACATACAATCATAATACTGACATACAATCATACTGTTGAAAATAAGAAAATAACTGTTTTGTGAACTTTATTCAACATAGCCAGTGATTTAGGCGAAATTTATGGTGTTAATTATAGTGAAATATACAATTTCACAAAAATAGGGTTAAAACAGGTAAAAAAAAATGGAGACATAATTTTCTCCATGTTCAATGACCTCTAAAGACAGACTAACCAATTAACATTTCAATCCCACAGAAACCACATAGGCCCCCTGACTATTAGGTCAATATTTTTTTTTTCAAGATTCAAAGTAAAAAAGTACAATTTCAGTCATGGTGATTATGTAGGTATGAATTTAAACAAATGTGCATATTGTGACGTAACTGACTGGGTCCTCAACCCGTGCCTTCAGGCGCATCACTGCAAACCTCAATCTGATGCAGGTTATGTAGACCAGCCTTTCTCAAACTTCTTTGACCTGAGGCCCAGTCATGGCAGACTTTGGGGTCATAGGGCTCATTTACACGTACCCAACCCCACTCCCTCCAAATCAAATTGTCATTATCATTATCACAATCATTATTGTGCCTATATTGTTATACATGCTTTACGAATGTAACTAATGTAAGATATAGTTTCATTGCTTTTGAATGCATGGTTGCATGATGCTTGCATAAGAAAATAAATACTTCTCAAAACAGCAAGAATTAAATGGGTGCTATTGTTTTGGGATGTTTCCCTCATGCAAGCATCATACATTGGTAGGAAAAATACATGTTTTTTTAATGAAGTTTAATTTGAATGCCTGAATGTAAGGATTCAGGAAACACAATACCAGCTTTTTTGGCGAGCAGATAGGCGTAAATCACTGATCTGTTGATCTTTAACAGATAGAAAGAAGGCTAGCTTTTGGCCATGTTATATTCAAATTTGACTATACAATACTCAGTGCTATACAGTGTATTATACAGTCTCTGCTCTGTTTCTATGGAAGTTCCAAAAATCAACGTTCTATTAAGTGTCGTTAAACAATTAAATAGCATTCAACAGGTTGAAGCGGAGCTTTAAAACCAACGTTATTGATTAGTTTCAGTTTCTCTCGCGCAGACGCTTGCATTGAATGAACGCTCATAGCCTACCACCACTTTATTGTATGGCTCCATGTTAATGACATCGATAGCAGAAACGTTTGTTTTCTTTTTTTGTCGGTCCGCGGTATCTTGATCAACTGCGCAGCAAATTATCAGCCCTTATCAAAAAATCCTTTAGGATTTTCATTTTTTCCAATATGATTCTACAGGATTGTAAGAATCCTTTAGGATTTCTTGATATTCCAATAGGATTTGTATGTTCATTGTTACAGTCCTATAGGATTAAAAACTTGTCCAATAGGATTGTAAAATTCCAATAGGATTTTTAAATAAGATCAAAATTTCTTATAGGATTTTTACCCTGTTAAGTCCTGTAAACTTCAGGTTGTCCTAAAGCTAATTCAATGCAATTAAAAAAAAAAAAACTTATGCAAAAGGGGTCCTCTTTATTTATTTATTTTTCTTTCTCTATTCTACACTGCTAGTTCTGTTCTACGTTTTATGTCATATCCCCATTTTCCTAAATTAATAATATCTTGGAAAGTTCAGAAAGGATTTTAATTTTCAGACGGCCAACCCAGGCCGAACAGATTTTGGTGGTGATCTGAACACCTGGAATTTATTGCATCAGTGACCCTTGTCTGCGCTCTCTGAGTGCTTTTCTAGTTTATTTATTATTAAAACAGTAGACTATTTCAAAGAATATCATGTTAAAACCTGATACCTTTGGTTAATAATGATTAAATGCTGCATGTGATTAGACCTAAGACAGTGGTTGAATTGAGATTAATTGTTCTCTAAATACAAACAGGCAGGTTAGTAATTTATATAGGCCTACAGTATATTAAAAAAATTAGAATATCCTTAAACTTTATAGAGGTGGGGGTCTGAGGGTAGCAGCATGTGGCTCGGGGAGGGGGAACGGGAGCAGGTGGTGCCTGATTTATTTATTTATTTTTTGGACAAAGGGCTCCTTGGTCTGAAAAAGTTTGAGAAACACTGAGTTAGAACACAGACATAAAGACTTACAAATGGTATGTCAAATGTATTCTATTTTTAAAAAGTTTCAATTCTTGTATACATTTTACAGTTGAGAGGAAAGAGATATGGCACTGCATCAAATGCAGTTAGATCATACAATTTAGTTGGAAGTGATACCTTTAACAAACAATCACACATATCCAAACATCTATAAAGACTTATACACGTACAGCCTACATTTACTTAGACATACATATATACATACATCGTATTATATATTATGTGTAAGACCATAATCTATCTTAATCTATCTCTGTACCATTCGGTTGAAGTGATACATATACCTTTTTCTCAATTTTCATGAATACCACCTTACGGATTATGTCACTGTACTTTACAGCTACTCTCACTTGGGTTGGGCAGACTAATTTAAGATGGTTCACTCTTTCTGATACAAAATGGGCTGTTTCTGATCTAAAAAGCTGTATGAGAAAGACATGTTTTTAAGTATGTTAATGATTGAAGTTATCACTCCAAGGTCTCCATTTCTCAACTTGACAGTACAGCTATTATGTTTATGCCCTTTTCCATATTCCTCTGTTGTAAATATTTTCCCCCTCAAAACTGCACGATGGTAGTAATCACCAATTAGGTCGACATCTTGGGGTCCCCATATTGGAACTAACAAAGAGTGTTCTACTTCACCTATTTTTTTGTGTTGTGGACAACCCAACAAAACTATATCCTGCAACCTTACTGCTTTGGACCTCAAAGAATAGCCATCTATCCAATCATTGACTGTCTTATGTACTATATGGGTGATGTCGTCTGAACTGTTTGACTGCTCAAGTAAACTTGGCAAAGACTGAAGTAGGTTGAAGCGATACGCTATTTGATTTGGTATCGACTGTGTTCCATGGCATAACCTAGTTAGCTTTTGATTATATCCTTCAAACCAGTGGCGCAAAAAGTGGGTATGCGCTATATGCGGTGGATAGGGGCGCAGATCCATGGGGGCGCCAAAGCGATGGTAAAAAAAAAAATATATATATATTTGGTATTTTCTATACGTAGCTACTGCTGTCCGTTTCTAAATCATTTCAACTTTTTCTCAATGTTCTATAACATTTTAGAGGACTAACAGGCTAGAGTAGGCACCCTATCTCATAAGATTCCATTATAGAATTTTGACATAGAAGAGGGAGTGGGGGTGCCGTGAGCACTGGACGAGCAGATAGGCCTACGAGTAGTGAGTTGCCGTCTATGGAAAAAGATGGATACAGCAAAAAAAAGCTGTTGACTACTATAAATAGAAAAAGAAAGAGGGAAAAGGAGATGGCATGTCAAGGGATGCAACAGCAAATAAGTGGACGGTGAAAGGCAACAGGTAGGATTTAAAGTGATGACGTCTGTACTTGGAGGCTTGCAAATATGAATGTTAACAGACTAACTAGCGTTTGTTAAGCATAATGCCGATTGAAACATAGCCTATTCCATTCAGATAGCTAGGTGGCTACCATGCTCATACTGCACTTTTAATGGCCAACTGCAAACAGAAATGTCATGCTAGCAGTAACTCATTACATTTTTCCATATCCTAACAATGAAGGCTCCTTGTAATAACTTAATATTGTGTTGTCAATGTGGTGCAAACAAACAAGGCTAGAGTGCCTATCAGCCTTATCCATTGTGAGCATTAGCTGGCAAAAGGATGTTATGAGAACCGTTTAGACTCTCTTAAAGTGGCAATGCACCATTTATCAATACTTATCAAGTATAACATCAAGTTAAACATCAAATTGGCAGCATTTCTTTAAAAACATATTCAATAGACAGTAATAGTGTAAATTATTGGTCTTTTGTTTTGCTTTAGTTTGTGTTTTTTTTTTTTGGGGGGGGGGGGGGCAATATTGTTGTTGCATACCCCTCAAAAATGGGTAGTTGCGCCCCTGCTTCAAACACAAATGCTGAAGATGACCATAGTGGTCCATGTAACTCCACAGAACAAATAAGATGAGTTAGTTGATGGACATTGTAGGACATATGGCACATTCCATAAATTTCTGGGATCTGGTGAACAAATGTGACTTTGTCTTTCAGAAGGAAAAATACTGTGTTGACTAACATTGACCAGTGTTTTAGATATTTGTTTGGCAAAATCATATGTAGGACTGGTAGCACCCTGGGCACATCAGAGGGTGGTGTAATGGGCAACAGTCAATCCTGTTTTTTGTTGTACTGATGTACCATGGTTCACTATGATATTTGCTGTTAAACCAAAGATCTAAAAACTGTTTTGTGACTCCAAGTAGCACACAGTGCATGTAATCGACTGTGAAGCTTTTAATCATATCAAAGCCGGTAGAAGTATGCAATAAGATTAAAGGTGACACAGACTTGACCCCCAGGACATGGTTCACACCTTCATTAACTGCCTTCGCCCCACATTCAACAATATGCTTGTGACTTCTCATGTCAGCCTCAACATCAGGATATACCCTTGTATAACCCCTCCCTTTGGCCACAACCATTCCCTCATTCAGACAGTACCCACATCCATATGAGCCATTAAACTGATGGATACCTTGAACTGCACATTTTGCCACTGCATCGCAGGAACAAGTAATAGGGAAAACCTTGGAAATTTGAGATATGCCAGTTTCAGGATGGACCCATTTAATGCCGTTTGCATTGGTGTCTTTTATGTCCTGGACAAACTGATGCAAAAAAGTGGCCATATCAGGTTCGCCCTGTCCAAACCAGACTCCTGCCAGCAACCTCAGGGGGCAGTTCATTGATAGTACATTGGTACATTAGTATTGGATGAGGAGTTAAAAAGTGGAACACCGTCACAGTTCCACAATAAGGACAGATCTCCTGGTTTAATCAGTTTTGCCCAGTATAGCATTTGTACAGTCACTAAGACCTTCTCTCTGTATGATGTCACGAATCTGATTGGCTAGTGAAAGACTGCTAATTGATGATTTTCAAAAGTAGGAATGTCCAAAAGTATCTCTGAACTGTCTCTCTCTCCATTGTCCATCTCTCCATTGTCCTCATCTGCATGCTCTGAACCCTCAACACACTCCTGGTTACAATGTCTCCATTTGGATGTCCTTGGAACCTCATCAAGCAAATCAGGGTCTAAAAATCTAAATATATGAATGGCACATGATACCATTTGATAACTGTAACTTTTATTTTGGAATGAGGAAACGTATACAACAATGCCACCAGCTTTTCATAATTACCTTTTATATCTGCCTTTTTTTCGTGTAGGCATATTCAGTCCTGTCTCCATTGGAAAACTACCAGAAGAAGAGAGATTGTTGATTGTTTTTATGGTAAAATATTTAGCTTCGTTACTGTCATTGCTCAGCGAGTCTATAGGCTAACATATAACTGCCATTTATCCATACAGAAATTAAGATAAGAGTAGGCCTAAATGTCATCTATAAAATAGTTTATTTAAGGGCCTCTGTAGGCTACAAAGTATAACTTTCTTTACGTTTGCAATGTTAATATTTGTAACTAGACTGCATTTCCGGCGGGAACTGCGAAAGTGTGCTTGCCCTGGTCCGGTCACCAACGTGAGCAGACAGTGACATACCTGGCTTGATCCAAGCATTCTAACAGTGCCTTTCAGTGTTGGAGCAGTGCCAATACCTCAAAAGCTCTATTCAACTATTGCCTTGCGGGTTGAATGCGATTCGTTGGATTTTACCTTTGGCCTGCCTTCGAATTTAGCTTCTATGACTGAGATCAAATCAATAAAATAAAATGACAGCAGTGATTGGCTGCAAAAAATAAATAATGTCACGCTTCTTGCGCCTCTCAAACTGGGCTATCAGGTAACCTACAGAGGAATTGAAATGATGAAATATGACCAAGGCATTAAAAAGCTGCTTGTTTGTCAGGATACTTTTTCACTGATTTATTTTTTTAAAAATATGAGCTATGAGTGTGAATGTTATATATTCCATCCCACAAATTATGTTTTACTGGTTTATTTGACAAATAATCTATATGGATTTGCTCTATAAAGACCTTATGTCTGTTTGGGATTGTTTTGTGAGCCTGGGGTTGTTTTGAGAGCCTATTGATGTAGCCTATCTCAGAATAAAGGAATACTTCATATTACTCTAAACCGCCGTCTGTAAATCAACTGTATACTACTGTCTACATTGCACTATATTTCTTGACCTGTCTCTGTATGTTTCATCACCGTTCTATACTTTGCCTCACATTGCAACACAGCTCAGATCTTTGGTTGCTATGAAGGCCAGTCGTTCTAAATGGATGGTTGCTATGGCCAAAGGCCAGTTCTATCTCTGCCGTTGTCAAGCGGGCATATCGTAGAATTCTGATTAACCTTATCTTATTTAAAACATCTCTATTTTACTTAGCCCACTTCCATACAGTGGGTCCCATTAAGAAGTGGCCACTTCCTGCACGCTTACCGTGATTCACACAGCAGCATTATTAAATTAATCTGTCACCATACGCCTATGCCTACGTTTGCAAAGAAAACATTTTAATTTGATTCACATGAAACGTTACATTTCATGTACATGTTGACAATGAGTAGGCTAGTTTTGGTTGTTGGTGATGTTATTGCATCCCTTAGTTATGCCTACAATGCAAGTTCCCTTAAGCTGTCACAGACGTAGGTGCTACTGTACTTTTAGGGCTAAAGTGCTTCGTGAATTACTGTTAGTAAAAAAAAAATAGCAGTCCTAAAGTTACACGTGACGAAGTTACGAGTGCAAGCATCTCATATCAAATGACCATGGCATTACGCTAAACAACATAAATCCCAATTAGCAACATAGCACTACATCTCCTCCTCCCTATAGCTAGCCACACAAGAAATTAATGATACTAAATCTCTGCTTAGCATGCTTCTCCGCTTAGCATTCTAATAACAGAAGGGGCACATTTATGTTGACCACTACAACATGACTCATTATGTCTGTAACGTTAACTGTATACAACACTTACTTTCATAAAGGACGCACACCATCCAGCACATGGAAACCGCTATTTTAGGTTCTTGGCCACAAACTCAAAACGTGTCTCTCTGACGCCCTGTTCTAGAATCTTTGCTCTGAAGGCTGTGTTGCTAAGGCAACATCAAATAAACTAAATGATAGTCTTTCAGTATTAAATGTGTACGTGTGATTCCGAATGGATGTGTGTGGTTTGCAATTAGAATAAACAAGAAATAACATTTCCAATAATTTCCCATGATAAATTACATAATATTTGCACCTTCCTTACTTGGGAATCTCACACCGTATTTCAAGTAGGCTACACTAGTGAAATGTAATACAACGTTGCCACCTAGCGTTCAGATAGTTCTAGGCTATTTAACATTAACGTGACATTGATTGTTTATTCTTTCGTCAACTCCATGCTTTTAGGAAAACAATCTTTTTATCATAGTACCCTCTTCAATGAGCGATTACCAGCTCGTTTTTGTAACAGAGATAGCTGTTTATTATCCCTAGGTTTACAGAAATACCTATTCATATTAATACGTAGCCTATGGAGTGCTGCCGACCACTGTTCATTACGGCCCAGAATGCCTTGCATGTCTTTACAACAAAACAACACAGTAAAACCTAAATGCCCGTAAACATATGCATTTGCATACTTGTAACATTTTTAATAATACTCTCCCATCATGATATGTAACAATAATGAAAAATTTAATTTGAATACCGTCAATGTGAAAACAACTCTATTATGTAAGCTATATATAGCTACTGTTCTCCTTGCTATTTCAGTTCGTAAGTCCATACTATCCCATGGCAGAGCAAGGATTTCATGATTGGGCAAAGTATGCCCGGAGATATTGGGCATACTTGAAAGGCATTGTGATAGAAGGTGAATTAGCTTATGCAATTAGCTTTGCAGCAAGCACACTTAAAAAGCTGGCTGGAGAAACACTATGCCATCCAAGCACAGGACTCCGCCTTTACAAGGAATATAAAGGAGAATATTTGGACTGACCTCTCTGCACGCTACCAGGTACTCTGTGACTGACATATTCATGGAGGACAAATGTTGACTGCTCAAGAAAAATGATATGCTGATGTGGACGGGAATTTCACATTTGTCTATGATGAAGAGGTGCAGATCTTCTTGGAAGAGGCAACAGTAATGGACCCAAGGTTCAAAATGAAAATTGAGAGTGATGCCATCTGGGAAAGGCTAAGAACAGCAGCAGTGGTTATGGCCGTCACAGAAGAGGTATTTGACTGTCTGTCTGCTATTGTTATCATTTTACACCAATTTCATATATATATGGGACTCATAATTTGTTTTTAAGCAGGAGCAAGAAGAAGCTCAAACACTGGAGGAAGAAGAAGGAAGACTATGTAAGCTCTGTTCTCTGTTAGTTCATTACAAAGAGTGTACTACTAACAGTCCTCTCTAAAAGCAGGTTTGTAATTGTTTTTTTTTGTTTTTTTTTAAAATATTTTAGTCCCCACCTGCAAAGCGCCGCAAGACAGCATTGGAGGAGCTGTTTGAAGAGGACCAAATGTCGCTTTCGACTGTCCCGAAGCAGGCCCGCCGAACCATCAGGGAGCAAGTAGATTTGGAAGTTCAAATCTACAGCAGCCTTCCTGCCATTCCTATGTCAGATGACCCTGTACGCTGGTGGTGGGAAAAGAGTGGCAATCTGCCCCTACTGTCTGCTTTAGCAGAGAAGTATCTGTGTGTTCAGGCATCTTCCACTCCTTCAGAGCGGATGTTCTCCACAGCTGGAGACACCATCAGCCTGGAGAGATCCAGGATCCACCCAGAAAAAGCAGACATGCTTATTTTTATGCACAAGAACTGCTAGAAATGTTTCTAGCTTCTGTATTCACAATTTTAAAGTAATACAATTGTATACACTTTTAAATGTTTATTGATGAGTTTTGTGATTAATTGATGAAGTGATTATTAATTGTTTGTTGAATTCCATGGATTGTTTGATGAGTTTTTGATGAATACAATTGTACTTTTTAACTGTAAAATGAAGATTGTGGGAACACAATAAAAGTTTACCTTTTAAAGAGCCTGAATGTAAACCATGATGCGTTGTTTACTTTTATACACACGACTAAATGTGATTACAATACAAAGCTTTGTTGTAAAAATGTTTTTTTTTAGAAATTTTAAAGCATTCAACTTCTGTATTGCTATTGCACACTTAGTATTGATTCTCTAAAACCACTTTAAATTAGACATTCAAAGCCAACAACTCTCAAAGCCATCCTATAAGTGTTAATGGTACATGGTAAATGGTACAGGAATCGATAAGGAATCGCATCGATAAGCAGACTCGACAATGGCATCGATATCGATAATTTTTTAACGATGCCCATCCCTAGGTACACCTGGTAATTTTTTCAGAATTTTTTGAGACCTAAGTGTGTGGGCCCTGGTTGAACTGACGTGGAATGACCCCTCTAATTTTATATATTTTTTGGAATTCACCTCTCCATGGATAGATCACTCTCAGAGCTCTGCTCAAATGGTGTGGTATGTGGTTGCTCTCTATTTCCTGTATTAAGATCAAACCTAAATTATCTCCTTCCAATGTAGTTTACCCTAGGAGCCTTCTTAGAACTTTAAATATTGTCTCAGTCCTGTATTGGTAGCTTGACCCTCCACTCTCAGGTGATGTTTGCTGCTTACCCTTTAAAACATTACATAACATTACAAAATGTTTATTATAAAAAAATATATAATTTTTTTCTTTCAATAGTACCTGTGTGTGTGAGAGAGGCCTGCTCTAGCCTGCATGTGTGTGTACACTCTAAAAAATGCTGGGTTGAAAACAACCCAAACTGTTTTCAACCCAGCCGCTGAGTAAAATGGGGTCCAACACAGCATTGGGTTATCTTAACCAAGCAAATTGGGTTACTAAATTTAACCCAACAACTGGGTTGAAATTTAACCAATATGTTGGGTTATGTTGACACAACTGTTTAGTTAAAGTTACGTAATGTTTGGGTTATGTAACCAAATCCCCAAAAACTACTGGTTGATTTTTAAAATACTCTGCTGTTACAAACTTTCAATAACTCAAAGTTTGTATTTATTTACTTGAAAGTCACACCTTCTGTTAACAGCTTTAGGCATGGTATAAACAGTCTATCAAATGGCCATCAAAAGCCATGCAATGAAATAAAACAGGTCGACACAATTATTCATTTGATAGTTTTCTTTATTTTTGAATAGATAGCCTAGTATAAAATGCTTGTGACACTTCCATGAAGGCAGGCAGATTCCAAAGTCCGTTTTGGGGGTCAGCCCTGTCAATCATAGAAAAAAAGAGTGCATTTTAATCACTGTTAGCTACAGCACTTTATGTCAAGACTTGCATGAACCAGTGAATTATATTGACAGACACAAAAATCCACCAGGAGACAAATTATTAGTGCAGCACACTCGGAAACCATGACCACCTAATATTATGGAGTTGTTTTAAACATAATACCGGTAATAGCCTACAAAACGTGCGTTTATGTCAGATCTTGATAACACTAACATTACCATTAGCCTAACATTAGGCTGACAAACATAAGTTCAGCAGTGCTAACGTTAGCTAGCTAATGTTAACACATTATTCAATTAGTGAATCCAAGTTAATGTTACCACCAAGAACCACCCAGTAGGTTACATGGCTATAATATGAGGCTACCCTGAATGATTTAATAAGATGTTGTTTGGCATGATTATTATCGTAAGTTACGTGTTGTGAAGAGACTACTTCGACTGTGTTAGCTAGTTGACAAACATTAGCCACGAAGCATATTTAATTAGCATAAAGTTTCCAAGTCTGCTAACATTACCTACCAGCTGCTGGTATAGATAGATAGATACAGTAGATACTTTATTGATCCCCAGGGTATGCTAATTGTAGTTCGTTGTAAAAGTTATTCCAGCAGAATATTCCTTGATATCACGAAGGGTATGTCTCTGGGTGAACTTTTAAAATCCGTCTGGATAAAAATAAATAAAAGCAGATACATACCTTCCGAAATCACCTGATTTCCATTGCATTTTGACAGCTGCTGGACTTGACGGTTGAAAGAATATGCCTGCCTGACGATTTTTTTTTCTTCTCAACCTTCAAGTAACTATGCAGCTGTGTTGAAGTCACCCTGGTGCTGGGTAGTGTAGGCCTACTCCACGTCAGGTGGGGACAGGAGGCAGCACAGCCCTAAACTATCAACCCAGCAAGCTGGGTTACATAAATGACCCAATATGAGTAAAAACAACCAAACAAAATGACCCAACAGCCTCAACCCAGCATTTTTTAGAGTGTAGGACTTCTTTTGCTCTTCTAGGGAGTCAGCCAACTCTGTTATCAGTTCATTCTGGGCAGTCAGCCAGCTCTGTGTTATCAATCACCTCTTGACAGTCAGCTAGCTCTGCAACTGGCCCACTCTGGGCAACCATGTGCCCCCACCTGTGTACTTAGTGTCTCTGTTCAAACACTCACTCTATACATTTGTTTCTCTCTTCCTTATTTTATTTCCTTAATTTATCAATTTAACACTTTTACCAACTTCTACCAGGTTACAATCAATTTCCTTATTGATATGAGTATTGTTTTACTAGAGAGAGTACATTAACCTTCTAGCAGTTTTATACTTTATTTCTTTATTGATGTGAGGATATTGTTATACTGAAATTAATACATTTTGCCATGTGCATCACAAACTTTTATTATTTTTTCCTGTGTGTATTACAACCTTTATTATAGCAAGGCAGACTGTAAGATTTTATAGTGATGTCTCCTTCCCTTAGAGGGAGAACACAATTAATCAATCAAAGGCTGGGTGTTCACTCTCACAAACCTTCCTGCCCTCTGGGCCGCTTCCTGAACTACCACTCTTTTAAAGCTAGTAGTCAAGTCTGTCTTACTCCTCCCATACTTGTCCAAAAGTATAGTGGTTATCTGATAACAATCTCCCTCTCCATCAACTCCCTCTATTAAAAACACTAAAACTTCTAACACTTCCCTTATGTAGTTAGGCAGTAAGTCATTCCTATGATCTGACAGGCGCCACTCAGGCTGAGGCACCTCCCACAAGCTACGCTCTCTCTGCACCTCTCTCCTCGATCTCACTTCGGGGGAATTGTGGGCGTATAATCTGGGCTGGCCCCCGGGCTGAGCACTAGCTGACTCTAGCCTATCCCACGTTCCTGCCTCATATAGCTCCTCCCAATCACTTTCCACTGTGAGCTCCGATTCAACTTCCCAAAACTCGCTCACACTCTCAACTGGACAAAGGAAGTCCAGACAGGTCCACGGAGAACTCCCAGACCCCTCCTTTCTATCTCTTCTAAGACGGACTCTTAGATTCTGTCCCTACTTTCTCTAACTCTCTACTTTCTCACTCACCACCTCTGCACTCTGCTCTGCCACCTTATCTTCCTCTCTGTCCTTCTCTGGGCTTAAGGGGTTGTAGGGAGGACTGCTACTAGAGGGGCTGTAAGGGAAAAGGCCTTCCTCCCTACTCAGAGGCTCAGGCGTCTCTGTTGAGAGGTTGGTGAGTGCGTTTATCAAAGCATTTATATCCAACGTATGTATCCCATGCAAATCCTTGATCAGTATCCCAATTGCTATCTCTAATGATCCACTTTTTATCCATATCTCCTTCAGTTAGACTTATTCTGTTCTGAGGGTTTCTACCTGTCCGAAATGTTCACTGGCTCATTTTTATATTCTAGGCTTTTTATCTGTCCAAACTCTCACTGGCTCATTCTCCTGTCCAGTGACATTGGCTCATCATTTATATATATATTTTTATTCTAGGTTTCCTGTGTCCGAAATGTCACTGGCTCATTCTCCTGTCCAGTGACATCGGCTCATCATTTATATACTGTATATTTTATTCTATGTTTCCTATGTCCGAAATGTCACTGACTCATCGGCTCATAATTTTTTTTCCTATTCTAGGGGTATTATTCTATTATTCTATTGTATAATATCATATCTTCCTATATCTTCTTCGTTCCTATTCCCCCTCTAACCAGCTTAAAATGTTCCTTGCCAGGCTAATTTATGGCCTGGTTGACCTTATCACCCCTCTAGTGGGATTACACACACAAACAGACAAGGCACAAAATACCTTGCAGATCAGACCTTCTGTCTGCCCCTTAGACCTTCATAGGGATTCAGAATAACCCTATTCTGACTTCTCTAACCTATAGAGGAAATACCATCAAATTATAAAACATAAAATACCTTGCAGATCAGACCTTCTGTCTGCCCCTTTGAACTTCAAAAGGATTCAGAATAACCCTATTCTGACTTCTCTAACCTATAGAGGAAATACCATAAAATTATAAAACGCATGCACTTTTAAAGATCTACAGTACACCCCCATCTCCCTCCTATGTCTCCATAATTTTTTTTTAGGACCTAGGTAAACAATCGTGTCCCGGGTTACCCACCAGTCTCCAGACAGGCCGATTCCCCACTTTTTTTTGGGCCCTTGGAGAATCGGCAGCTGGGGACCTGCTTCACCCGGGGCAGAACTGCTTTTCCTAATGAATCCTGTGTCAAATCTCGGTGGCGAACCTCCAGATCTGCGGTGCGCTCCCGTCAACTAGATCGCTAAGTGTAAGGTGCCAATCTTAGCGGTTTTAAGTCAGTCGGAGTCAGTCCTTTTCTAGTTTTACCGTTACGACAATATCAAACATGTTTGATATTATCGCAAGTCTTTCTAGTCGTGGCTCATGCAAATAGTGACGTGAACTATAAAAACCAATTGTGACCTCTCTCCAACACCAAACAGGAAGGGCCAAAGTAGGCGACAGCTGTAGCCTATATGATTATTTGTTATTCTTATAATATTTGTCATTTCTTATACATATTTAGTCGGCTCTTCCACCTGACTGAACAACTCTATATCGGTTAGGGATGTCACGCATGAAACAATGCCTACTAAACTTTTGAGTTTAGTAGGCTATCATTTCAGTTCCTGTTTATCTATTGCACGATGGGTAATAATTTCAAGAAATCTAGTTGCAGTCTTGGAAATAGTGACTCTGCAAGATCCCTAGTCATTGCAAAATCATAGTCTGTGACTTAAAACTCTACTACTTGTCTTTAGATGTGAGAGGGTCTGAGACTAGTCTTTCAAAAATCTTTGCAAATCTTTCCAAACTCTGTCAGTGTAAGGAGGGCTTTAGTTTTCAGTTATAACAAAGTCCTTTTAGGCAAGTCCCTCCACTCGGCGGCCATATGGCAACGCTTTTTGGGCACTCGTCGGGCATCCATTTCGGCAGAAATGCGCGTGCGCAAGGCTTCACGACACCAATCTTGCTCCAGCGGCGAGATCACAACACATGATTGGCACGATGTCTTCACAACACACCATATGATTGGCTGAAAGTATTCACATGTCGACGTTTTGCCGAGGAAGGGGTGTGATATGTGTAGTAACGGCGTTACAAACTAGCCCCATGCATTTCTATGGAGGATTTTTTGAGTGCTGTGTCTCCTCATTAGAAAGTCTGGTTATAATCATCAAAATTAAAAGAAATAAACACTTGTCTGTGTGGAATGAATATATACATTATACAAGTTTCACTTTTTGAATGGAATTACTGAAATAAAACAACTTTTTCATGATATTCTAATTATATGACCAGCACCTGTATTTCCTCCATTTCCATATGAGATCACTTTTATCAAAGCAGGCTGGAAAGGCTTTAAAGACAGAGAAATTGACAGAATACTCAGAAAAAAGTACAACAAATGAAATTCAGAAGGGAACTTACAAAGTCAGAAATACACTACAAGAAATGCCTCTTCATCAACAAGCGGTGAATCGATTCACTTCCTGTTGTATCTACAGTACAACAGGACATCATAATGCAATTAAATAGGCTAAGATAACAAATAAGCTACTTAATTTTCAGGGCTCTAGTGCTAGACCTAATGAACACACAGAAAATAATATCAAAACATTGAACGTTTATTTAAATGTGTCATCCTGGCTAATAGTGGTCCAGGTGGTCGGAGTCCTGTTGTGAAGGTGCCTGAAAAGAAATAAAGAAAAATCAACAGTGGCAGAGTATTTGTCTACCGCCCATGCGAGAGTTTTGTGCTACCTAAGTTTTGGGCTTTAGATTAGACTACAGCCTGTGAAGTAGGCCTCTAGCCTATTGGGTAAGGAATAGGTAAAAATGGCGTAACAAAAGTAACAACAGACATATTAAAATAAGTTAACATGTAACATATAAACACAGAACAGCAAACATGTAGGCCTAACATGCCGGTACAACAAGATAATGATCCATAAAACCATACACATAAAAAACATATAAACAGTTATTCATTCAGAATCGCAGTTCTGACATATATACATAGGAAGGCCTGGGGTGCACAGCTCATGTGCCCACTTTTTGCAATATATACATTGAAGCCAGACCTCCCTTGGCCAACTATTTCCTTAGGATTCCAAACACACAAGGCAGAACTCTTCTTCTGACTCAGACCTCTTTTTGGCAGCAACTTTCTGGTATGGCTTTTTCTGTTTCTGTTTCTTCTTACAAGCTGCTTCTTAACCCCTGCCTTTTGTGCTTTGAGTTGCTTTTTCACTGGTGTGTAAGTGAGGATAGCGGTCTTCCGCCTCTTTTTGTTAATAACACCAGCTTTCCTGGGTGGAGCCTTGGGAAAAGGCCGCAGGTCTTCAGGGCTGTAATGGACGCCAGAGAGACCACTCGGGCCAGGAACAGCAGGGGCGTGAGCAAAGTTGGAGCTCATCAACCAGTTGCAGTCTCCTGTTAACTCTGGGTTTCTCCAGTGCCATGACATCAGCTGCCCTCTGGGCTCTACTCCAGTAGACTAACCTGGAAGCTGAGGGGGCGATGGATTTCCAAAATTACCAAAACACTTTCTCAGACGGAAAGCGGGTATAGAACCGGAATTCGTCGTCCGTCACACAGTACCTGTTAATGTTGAGTGTACAGGACAGGTCCCTAAGTTGACTTTCTACATCTCTCACTTTAGCTTCCAGTAGCCTGATGGTTTCGGCAGCAGCAGTATCCACTACATCCACAACACCCGCGCAGGCATAGTTGTGGTCTGAGAGAGGTGCGTGATTACCGGCAGACTGTATCTCCTCATCCACCGCAAACTCAGCACCAGCCTGAACGCCCTCCGCTACTCCTACTGTAGGCGTGTGTTAACACGGTCATAAACTGACCGGCGACGGGGCTGATTATCCCCCCAGTTATTCCAGGAAAACCGGGTTGGTGTTGTATTGTGTTTCAGTTTCTTTCGACCACTTTCCGAGACGTAGATGCTCTCCTTATCGAAATGCAAACTGCAAACGAAAGTGCTGCCCCGGAGAATATTAAAAGAAGGCCCCTCATCTCTCCTTATTAATCTCACCCAAGACTTGCGGAGTGTTTCGTCCTTCGGGAAAGCGTGGAAGCTGAGGTATGGCTGTCTATGTCCTGATGTAGAGCAACCCGGTATGCTACAAGAACAGCTGCGTTTGGAGGCGGCCATTGTTGTTATCGTTACCAGAAGCATACTAGCAACGACTGGAAGTTCAGATAACCTATTCCGCGTTCCGGAATCAGGAAGTGAGACATGTGAGGACTATTTCAGTCAAAATACAGAACTTTTACTGTGCAAATTTCACAAACATCTTTGTAAAATTTAGTGCAACTTGTTATTATACTTTTTTGAAAATTATACAATTGAAAATAAAACCTGCTAATAGGCTATACTTACTCTGTCAAATAGGCCTATCAGAAGCATGCCTTATTGTTATTGTTTGGTTTATATGATGTTAGTGGTAGGCTAACGTTAACTTCATGTAGGTGTCGGTTAGTCTGCCATGAGCTTCGGTTCGCTAGGCAAAACATTACAAAAAGTTTGTTTTGGTGCACTGATGATAGTCAGGATCATTTCTAACTAGCCAGATAGTATTGTTCAGTTCATGTCTATAACATGCTTTACTTGCTACCTGAATAATTTCGGTATGTTAAAAATTCATAAATATACACCATTATACAACAATTGGGTTCTATGGAACTATTTATTTGTTTCTGATTGGCCGAGAGACGTTCCATGAGTTGGAATATCCCTGGACATTTCAACTCAGACTTTGCACAGCTAATAATAAATCACTCCGTGATACAATGCGAAGATTTGACACAATGTTCTCATCCCAGCTCTCCACTATTTCAAGCAATGGGTTACTCCTTAGCAAACCATAACGAAACAGTGCTTCACCACATCTGTGGATTAAGCCACACAGTCAACTCAATGTAAGTAAGATAAACGAGGATGCTAATTGTTCTCAGCATTGTGTATAATATGATTGTCACTTGGAGGAGACTAACGTTAGCATAATTAGCTAACCGCTGCTAACGTGCTAGCATTGTCACGTCAGGCTGTGCACAGTAGTGTAACATTTATTTACCATAAATTAATAAAGTTGAGTGGTTCTGCAATGTAGACTATGTTTCTGTTTTTTTGCAGTACCATGTCCCTTACATGACATGGCCCAGTGTCCTTGTAACATGCATTTAGCAAACCTAGATATGAATGTGATTTCAGCCCGACTTTCAACATTTCTTTCAAGAAGACATGTAAACCACAACCTCGTGGCTACAGCCGAACAACACCCGTGGGAATATCCATGACCAACCCCACTCTCACGTGCTATATTGCTTAAGTATACGGTGTGAACCTGTATACCACCAGCACTACGACTACCCCTCACCATGCCTTAGTTATGATAGCATAGTGTTGCCAGATTGGATTGAGTGATTTCCGCCCAAGCACGTTAGAAAACCCAACCACTTCAGTAAAAAAACGCCCAACAACGATGTCACAGAAAAAAACATTTAATTTTTGAATAAACATAATGTAATACATTGTTAGGCTTTTAAAAAAACATTGCCAGTATTGAGAAAGCATGTTATGTAAAATGTAGAACAACATTTTCATCATGCATACAAATGAACATCATATCAATACCGCAAGAGCAGCTGCCAAAACACGTAGCCTAGGTCTAATACATTGAAGAATCAAACCTCCCTAACAACTGCCGGGGAGGTCTGAAATTTGCGGACTTCCATTCATTTCTGCGCAGGCCGGAGTGTACCTCCATTAGACTGGACAGCAGTGGCAGTCCCATACAGTTCCTCCTGTCATCTTTCAAGAGAGCCACTTGGGAAAACGCTCTCTCTACGTGGGCATTAGATATTGGCAGAGACAGCAATTTAATGGCACCCAGTCCTAGTTCTTCAAAACACTTATTCCCCCCAGCGTCTCTGAAGGCCTCAATCTCCATCCAAAACGTGTCAATGGCCTGGTCACTTGAGAAGCCAGCTGATGCGACATTTCTCCACTGACAGTCCAAAGTATCGACGGAGCATGTAAAAAAGTTCATAGGCAACTCTCTGACCCTTGGTCTGTTTATATTATGGTGGACATCACTG
This sequence comes from Alosa sapidissima, assembly GCF_018492685.1. Classification (NCBI taxonomy): domain Eukaryota; kingdom Metazoa; phylum Chordata; class Actinopteri; order Clupeiformes; family Clupeidae; genus Alosa; species Alosa sapidissima. The sequence goes on from NC_055962.1 coordinate 16,153,561, forward strand.
ACTTAGGGCAGAGCAGCTCCAGTTTCCGCAGCATGGCCAGCAATTCGGGTAAGCGCATTTGATATTGCACCAACAGTTCTTTGATAAAAGCGAAGCACAGCAGAGAGATAATTTCCTTTACTTCAGGCGTCAATGCACTCGCTTTGACCTCCTCTTGAAATGTGGTGCCCAAGTCTGCGTCTTGGGCGGAGAGGTATATGCTGTTTGATTTTAGATCTAGTTCTCTGAGATGACAGTCGCTATTCACTCGAAAGACACTGGGCTTTGCGACTCTCTTTAGAGTGGACAAGTAAAGTCTCTCAAGATCCCAAAAGACACCCAGTGAGTCCCCAGACTCCAATTGAAAGAAGTTGTTCACTGTTTTTATTTCCACCAAGATTGGCCGAAGGAAGTTCATGTATAGTATGTTTGCTTGATCACTGTACATTTCGCTCAACAGCCTTGCCGAGTAGCAGTGTTCTGCACTGGCTGCGAGACTGAAGTGCAGCTTCAGTGCATCTCGCTATTGCAAAATTCGGTCGATGCAGTCAGCTACACCTAACCAACGCATAGTGGACGGTGACAGTACTTTTAGTTGGCACGCTCCATCATTTAGAGTTTCGTAGTCAGATTGACGTTTGGCTGAGTGAGAAAACCAGTTGTAGGTTTCTCTTATCATATAGTCTAGATCAGTGGTTCCTTTTTTCAGTGATGTACCCCCCCTGTGAAATATTTTTTCAGCCAAGTACCCCCTAATCAGCGCACAAGAATTACCGCTACGCTTCAACCACGACTCCATCGTTTGAGTTTTGACAGTGATTGACAGGTGATGGCGGGTGGCATGTGACAGGTTGGGTCGAACCATCCTGGTATGGGGGTGACTCTGGGTTTTTAGGATAATGAAATTGAATAGCCTACTGAAATATAAAATTCATTTTATGAACTTATATTTTCTGAAATATTTATTAAATAATTGTTTTTAAAGTATTTTTGCATGGATTATACTTTCTAAATATATATATATATATTTTCATGTATTAGTACTAGCATTGATTTTATTTTGATTTTTAAAGAATTAAAATATAAAAAGCGTATTATAAAAATTATTATATTTTACATGTATCTCACCACAGCAAGCTCATAGCTCTACATGCATTTCATGTGTGTGTAGGGCAGACTGTCCTGAATCTGGCAATATCATTGCCATGGTGGAGGGATTCTCTGGGGCTGAGCAATTTACAGATATTGTCTATTGGAAGGAGTGGGTAAGCAGGTTTATGTCCCTCAACAAAAAGGGGGAAGATGGGTCCACCATTGAAGCAGACATGAAAATAACTAGCCTTGAGAAATGCTGTGCCTCAACTGAGAAACGTCTGTCAACTGAGAAACGTCAGTCTCACAAATGATTCACTTGCCCGTTTTTGCATACACACATCAATTTGAATATATCCAGCGCCTGAAACAAAATTTACAGGATAATGAAGCTTTAGTTCATGTGGACGACAGTAAAAATTATAATTGTAATGGAGCAAGGAGATCCAGAATGCTCACTTCGGAGGATTACACAGGCAGGTGTCACTCCATGAATGTATGTGAGTGGAGGAAGACTGGAATCACTTGCCTCTGTGTCAGACTGCCTCAAGCATGATGCCGCTGCAACATGGGCAGGGTTCTAAATTAACTTTGTTTCTAAAGTTACCAGCCAATCAGAATTTCCACTAGCCAAATGGCGTGGGCATTTTGAAAAAGTAGCTGCATGTTCTCAAACTCAGACGTCTTCAATAATGCGACGCTTCTCCCAGCAAGGCTCCCTTCAATACGACCTGTCTTGGCTGTTTTAATCCTTAGGCTCTCCTGATGACTTTGGGCACTCTCATGGTCCTTTACTGTCTCGACTTAAAAATGATAACTTCCCACCATAAAATTGTTTTTTTTTTCGTGTACATGCGGCAATCCTGACAAAACATTACAACGTTTTCATGATCAAACACGAGCCATTCACGACCCGTCAGCCATTTGGCATTAAATTTTCTTTTTTCTCTCTCTGTCGATATCCTCATAATCTCCTGCATTTAGGTAAATCTTTTTTCCTTTACTAGCTAACGTTAAGCCCCTCCTCTTTCAGTCTGCTCTGTTCTGGCTCTGTTCACTTCATTCTTCTTCCTTGTGTGTTTTCTGTTCATTCATTGAATCCTGTTCAATGATGTTTTCGTTCTTTTCCATGGTTTCTCACGCTGGTTCCACTGCAAACTGCGAAGCCAATGGGCGTCATTCCTGAAAGCAAGACACTGAAGACGGAATTGGCGGAAACGCGTCCGTCTTGTGACATTCTTAGAATAATTAAGAGTTAAAGCCTGAGAGTGTGTTTACTTTTTGTTTCATCCATTCCTGAAAGGTTTCAGGTGTGTCACCTGGAATTTCACAGAGGCCTCACATGGGAAAGGGGCACCTGATGGTGTTGGAGATGTTCTAAAGAACTTGGCAGATTGTGGCACAGGGCAGACAAACCTGACGATGACACTCCTCACTAATCTTAGAGAACATTCTTCTGTAAAAATATGAGGTCATTAGGAAGAGGAGGTTCTTGAAGAGCTCAGAATTGCTATATGACATCTGTCTGACCAGATAATGTACATATTTTTTAGCCTATTATATAGAGATAGTCATCTGAAATTATGAATATGATATTCAAATATTTTTTTACATCTCCTGATGATGAAATCCCTCTCATCATCTGATGAAATCAGAGTCAGGATTTACATCTTCCTCATCCTCATCAAATATCATTAATATAGCCTCCTCTCTGGTAAACCTATCTCTTTCTGACCATTTTTTCACTTTTGTCCATGTTATCTGCTTCGTTTGATTTCGCCATAAATCGCTGTTCGTCAATTCCCACCTTCACGATCAAATTTTTCTTTTCCCGCAGATGAACCCGAGCGCTGCCGAGTGGAACTTAATTCCGTCTTGACCTGGTTGTTTACATGCTCTGATTGGTCAAGATTACTGCCTTGTAAGCAAAGTGTTGTGGTATTAGGCTTGTTCGACTTGAGACAGATCTGTGCAGATCTGACTTGATGTGATGCATGCTGGGTTGAACACAATGCATACTGGGATGGACGCAATGCTTACTGGTTAGAAATTCTGTCGGACTTCTGTCAGCCGGGGAGGGACTTGCCACCGTGACACCATGTCACATGACCTTAAAATATCGCGGGAGTGTTAGCCTGCAGACAGATCTCAGTCATCATGCTCATTTTAATGAGTAAGAATGAAAGTTCTGCTGTATATATTGCAAACAAAATTCCGCGATGTCTCCCGCGAGTCACGTCAGGCAGACTGTAGCCTGTCTGTCAGGGATGAGCTGCCCTCTGTTGTAGCTCCTCCCGGCTAGCCTCTGAAGATCACGTTTACGTAGAAAGCCAGACAAAGTCAGACTCAGTCGATCTCAAACAAGCCTATTTTGTGGGTAGTAGATTCATGGAAATGTTTTACTTATGTTAGTTGAGTTTATGTTAGACATCATGATAAAAACGATTCGATTACAATGTAATGTTCCATAAACACAATGGACACAATGTAATGTTATACACGCAATCATGGTATCATTTGAAAGTGTTTTTCTTGCTCTTTCCATTGCTACTGCACACACGATCGCGGAGATATTCGCGTTGATTCGGACGGTGCGTTTTCATGTCGCCGGCGACATGATGACTTTGAAGGGTTAAAATGACCGACCTGAACTGGTTTGCCTTTCCAGTTCTTGTTCGTTCGTCGCTGAATCACACTGACCTAGTGCTTCTGTGAATGCCTAATGGCCCAGCTTCCTAAAACGGTGTGTTTCCACACAACGAAATTTCGCGTCGCTCTCATTGAGGTTGAATGGAGACGAAATTCGCCCTAGTTGGGCGAAATGAAAGCGAATCGCCGAGGCAGGCGAAACAAAGTTGGCCAAAGTTTAACTTTATTTAAATGAGGACCATTCGAGAACCAATCAGGTCCGCGTCTTTGTGTTTGGAGGCGGGAGTTACAAAAAAGTCTGACCAAGATGGCGGAGACTACCTGAGCTGTAACACAAACATTTGTATGTGATTAAAATGTTTCTACACGAACATTGGCACTTGTATCAACACGAATCGTGGTTTATATGCCACACAAAGTTAGTCAGAGCACATACACCACTAAATAGACCACTATATATGTTAGTTTAAGCACTCGATCTTTTTAGCTAGCTGACAGGCAAAATGCTAGTATTTTAGGACATTGGATTGCATTGTAAACCTAGCTAGACAGCTAGGCTACATGCTGCAACACAGGTATGAAATATATTATGTCTTATTGACCTTGTTGTTTCTATGAACATGAATTGTTGTTTATAGGCAACATAGTCTTAGTCAAGTCATAAAGACCCCTGGATATCTTCATTAAGTACTTAAACGTTTGAATTAGCTGATTAGCCTAATTAGCTCGCTTGCCACCACTGGCTAGACACTGCAGTCAAAAGGTTAGCGGTTTCGCCGTCACGCCCCCGAGGCGAAATTTCGCTGGCCGAAAATCGCGAGGTGTTTCGCTGTGTGGAAACACACCGTAAGGCGAGAGCCAAACCAATTGTATGCTGTTGTCTGTATTGTTTCTAAAACGTAGCCAATGAGGGGCAGGAAACCATAGCAACCGTTTCCATGAAAAAAAACAAATGGGCTAGTGAGACTAGTGGGAGAGCATACGATAAAAAATAACGATAATGGTTTACATGAACAACTCCATTTTGCATTTACATTTAAATATCTGTTTAATGGTAAATGCATGCTGTCTTTGTATTTTCTGTAGCATGCCAGGTTAACAAAATAATTGAATGTCTCTTCAGTCTGTCGCGTTTGTTCGTTCAGTCGTTCGTTCCCACGCAAGGACGCCCCCTCCCCCGTTTGACTTCGGTCAGTCGTTCTCGTTCAGTCAGTCCTTCGTTCTTGGCTAGCCCAGAGTGATTATGGCTCTGTAGCCTAGGCAAAATGGGGACTTTTCATCAATATAATCTTTCTGCCAAGCCTTTAAACATGTTTGTCAGCATACTGGGTCTTTGTTCCTTTATGAATGAATACATTTTTTTTTAAATTAGCTGATCTAGCCTAGTCTACTCTATTTACCTTCAATATGTCAATTTAATGTCAAGGTGAATGAACACATTAGCTACTGCTGCTTTGTCTAAAAGTACACAAAATCATGAAGTTGCAGCTATTCACCCCTTGCAGACACGTGACTTAAGTCACGTGACGGCTCCATGCTGGACGGCAAAAAGATGGGAGACGGACGGCAAATTACATTATGTCATAAAGATTATGATGAACTGAACACCATTACTATAACATCTTTGTAGTTCAATGTATTGCTGTTTGGGGTCTGATAGTCAAAGAAGATGCCAGTGGTGTTGTTAGATGAAATGGGTCATCATCGCAAATGTAAAGTTATTAAAACTGGTGGTAACAGCAAGGGGAGATAACGTTACGTTAGGCTACTGTAATTAACATTATGGTAAATGAACACCCATAAGTATTTCTGGACTAAAATATTGCAAAGCGATTTGGTTACTTTATTTGTCTTGCTTTTATCAGTTGTAACATAGTCAAAACGTTAAGAATGTCATATCAGAACATGAAATAATAACTAGCTGCCACACTTAGAAGCTAGCTATTCTAGCTAACGTTTATCGTAGCTCATAGTGCTAGGGCTAATGTAACTCGTCAGTTTGTACGTTGCCCAGCGAATAAACTTACTTACATGTCTTAAGTTAAAGAATTGAAAGAAATAGGAAATTAAAAAAAAACTTGAACGGTATTATCTGTTTACATTCAGATCTTGCCAAAGACTTTGCCTAAGTGCTATCTGCCGTCCTGTTCAGAGTCTATGGTTGCTATAGCAACCGCTGCTGTGCTTCATACACTGAGGAGATAAGCATGCAATTGTGGTTGAAATACTCCCGAAACACAAAGAAAACAAACCAAAATATATCTATGCAAGAACATGGGATGTTGTTGTATTCCAAACAATAAGCCAACAGTTGTCCCATTACAACCCATTGATTTGATTCGTGTTCTTGCCGTCCACTAGGCTATTTTGCTGTGGCGCGAACAAAACGTGATGTCACTTGCAAGGGGTGAATATATTTGCCGCTACAACGGTGTTGTATTGACCGTTTGCACGATTGTTTGTGAACGAGGAGCTGAGAACCTGCATTCCATGATTCACCGCTGAACTACATTGTACCGGAAATGCAACTGAACGAACGAACGAACCTCTTATTACATGCAATCTTGACAGAAATGGCTGTAAATGTTGTTGTAGTGAATTTAGAGTAAAAATTTAAAAGTATGTTTAACTTCACTGATTTATCTACACATTAATTAACAATGGTTGTTAACCTGACATTGCTCTTTAACCTCATCTGATAAGTGTGGAGTGTGTGACGGATTGATGTGGGTAGAATTGGGGTTTCAGTCTTTTCTGGGAACTCTAGACAGAAAAGTGCCCAGGGAAGACATATGTAAAGGAAATAATTTGAAAAGAAAGGACAATAGTTGAAAGGAATTGTTAACAGGAGACACATGCAAAAAGTCCTTCAGTATTTTAAAAACACCCCAGGGCACTAATTTGAGGCTATGTTTAGATGGAAACTATCTGAAGAGAAAACGCAAAAGTGGCGTTGCGATCTCATTTTTTATTCCGCGTTTAGACAAGTGTTTTTGGGGTGACATCTGTGTGCATACGGTGACACAAAAGTGTGTGAAATTCGATGTAGTATGCACGCCAGGCGGCTAGGTGGTAGTGTGAAGCACTGCCACACATCACCACCAAGTCGGTACAACCATAGACATAATATACATAGACGCTGCATCGACCGCTACTCCCTACTAGCGCTGACGAGACATGGAGCCGCCATCTTGGACCGGTCATCCACTCCACTCAGTGTAATCTGTTTGGCCGGTGCGATGAGCTGTCAGCGCACTTAATTAATCATATCTCACTGAATACCGAACAGATTCTCTCACGTTTTTTTTTGCTGCAAAGGTCATACATGTAGCTATGATACAGGATACATGATTTAGCGTATTTTAATATGCATAGTGGGTTTAACAGTAATAGAATATTCTGATATATGATATAAAGTGACCTGACATCCGATATCAAAACTGGAAACATAATCCATGTTTGACAGCATAGACAAAACTATTTTGCTTTTAATGAGTTAAATATAGTTCACAGTTGACAGAAAAGTTCCATCAACAGCATTATTCACAGAAAGGTTCCATAAACATTTAAGTGAGATCAGTGCCATTCAGACATCTGAGGGGTCTTCCAAGTAGGCCTATGTGGTTTAGTGACAAACTTGGGTAAATTGACAGAATACGTTGTAAACCTCCCAGTAGAAAAGCTGTATGATACAGGAAACATGGTTGTGTGTATTTTAATATTCATAGTGGGCTTAATAGTAATAGAATATTTTGATATGATATATTATAAAGTGATGACATCCAATATAAACACTGGGAACATAACTAATCCATGTTTGACAGCATAGACAGAAACTGGTTTGATACAAGTTTTAATGAGTTAAATTGACAGAAAAAAATCCATTAACATTTTCAGTTCAGTGCCATCAAAAATAAAGTTTGATGAACAGACATTGGTGTGGCATAACTAAAGGAAATGGAGTAACTGGGTTCAATATCAACAGCATTTGTTAGACAAGTTCCATAAATATTGTAAAGTGCAAGTTTGTAGGTTTGTTTCTGATCCTTAAAAAACAGACATTGGTTTGGCATAGTAAGTGTAACAGTTTATCAATTCAAGACAAAAAGGTGACTTGTCACTTGTACAGTGTCAATAGGTTCATCAACAGCATCTGTTATTTACAGTTCACAGAAAGGTTTCAGCCCCAATGAAGAGATTAAATAAAGAGGAATTAAGAAACATTTTAGAAACTGCTAAGATCAGCCCCGTTCATTGCAATCAGTAAAGAATCGGGGAGTGTCTTCACAGGCTCAGTGAGACAGAGGTTACGGTCATGCAGTTGGTTCTATGATTTCGACAACTGGTGCATAACTGGTAATTTTGTATGTTCCCACCTTGCTAAAATTGCTTGGGTACACTTTGGCTAAGAAAAAAAGTGCTTCAGACAGCAGGTGGGCAAATAAGATACACTGTAAAATCCAATAAGTAAACCTTACTTAAAAAAACCATGGAAACCGATTGCCTTGAAAAATCAGACTAAAGTGGACTAGGATTCTAAAACTGAGCTTACAAGCAATTCCTTAGTGTAGTGTATTAACACTACAGCAAATTCCTCTTTAACCTACCTAGGTATTGCAAGTGAAATGTACTTTAGTTTTCATTCATAAAACTCATGTTCTGAAGTTGAGGTAACTAATCAACCAATTCCTCATATCTGGAATATGTAGTAACAGTTACTTGAACAGCAAGTTAATCTTACTTGGTGAAACCATGGAAACCGATTGCCTTCAATTTAGCAAGTAAATATTACTCATATACACAAGTTTGAATAAAAATAGGCTCTATTCTAAAATAATGACATTTACAACTGCATCAGGTACAAATACGGCTTTGAATTATTTATTATTATTGTAAAAACAACAAAATTGTGTTTTAATAAAAAAAAAAAAAACATCTTAAAATGTCTTAAATGGCACAATTTAGCTGTAGCAACAACCTACATCTTCCTTTTTTCTCCTTGAACATTTTATAAAAATCTTTTTTAAAAGGCCTGAAACTAAAATATACACACTTTAAGTATCTCAGTAGCCTGTACCAAATAAAAATCAACACAGTAGTCTAAACGTATCCCTTCTTAAAGGGATATCCCACCATTTGGAGAATTACTCATTTTCCACCGCTCCTTGAGTTAAACAATTGATTTTTACCTTTCTCCAGTTCATCCAGCCGTTCTCTGAGACTGGCGATACCACTTTTAGCTCCAGCCTAGCGTAGATCATTGAATCGAATTAGTCCATTAGCATCTCGGCTGCTAGCATCACGTTTAAAAGTGACTAAGATTCCTGGTAATTTTCCTATTTAAAACTTGTCTCCTTTCAAGTAAGAAAGTGTAATAAGACCAATGGAAGACCAATTTCTAGGCTGATTTGACATGGAACTATACTCTCATTCAGGCGTAATAATCCAGTCACTAACCGATTCGTCTGCTGCAGCTCAACTTTGTTGCTGGAAGTTAGCCTACAGGGACTATTTTCAGGTGCTTCATGATATCATTGTGCTGCTGTGCCCATGGTGTTCCTTGATTATTACGCTGGAATGAGGGTATAGTTCCATGTCAAATCAGCCTAGAAAATCCCCACGTTTAATTTTCCGTTGGTCTTATTACACTTTCTAACTTGAAAGGAGACAGGTTTTAAATAGGAAAATTCCTGGAAATCTTAGTCACTTTTAAACGTGATAAGCTAATGGTCTAGTCAGATTCAATGATCTATGCTAGGATGGAGCTAAAACTAGTATCGCCAGACTCGGAGAACGCCTGGATGAACTGGAGAAAGGTAAAAATCAATTGTTTAACTCAAGGGGAGGTGGAAAATGAGTGTAATTCCTCAAATGGTGGAATATCCCTTTAAACATCTTAAAACTTAATCGGGCCACAAATGTATAGGGCCAAATTCTAAATGACTTACCACCACAGACTTAAAGGGGAATTCCGGTATGATATTGACCTAAAGTGTGTTGAAACATGATGCAGAATGTGAACGTATGTCTCATAGCTCATCTCGTTTGTCCCCTGCACTCCGAAATCTGGCACTAGTTAGCCGATGCTACCAACAGCTTTTTCAATGGGGTTGCCTCGGCATCGGCCTAGCCATGCAAATAAATCACTGTTTCACAGCATTTACAAGGCTCAAAATATCTCCACACTTCATTGGTAGACTTCCGAGGGCCCTGACATTTAAAACGAGACATTGAGAACTTGGAAAAAGCACTGGTAGTTTATTTACAAGACGATTTAAACAGACAGTACCTTAAGAAAGTTTACCGTTCGCAGCCATCTTGAATTTAGTCACGATAAGTCGAGCGACGAGTACAAATGAACAGGTATGATAAGGGATCAGATTCCAAAAATAATTCCGTGGAAATGCATGTATTCCCGTTGCTTCCAGTAGCAGCAACTGGAATCCATGCATTTCCACAGAATTGAGTTTACCAATGAAGTGTTGTGATATTTTGAGCCTCGTAAATGGTGTAAAACTGTGATTTATTTGCATGGCTAGACCGATGCCGAGGCACCCCCATAGCTGTTGGTAGCATCGGCTAGCTAGCGCCAGATTTCGGAGTGCAGGGGACAAGCCGAAATGAGCTATGAGACATACGTTCACACTCGGCATCATGTTTCAACACACTTTAAGTCAATATCACACCAGAATTCTCCTTTTAGTTTAGAACCATATAAGCTCAAAAAATAGAAAACATCTCAGCAGAAGATTTTTAAGACTTTGCCATTTTGGTGGTAGCTTGTTCTAACCCAAACAAGATGCAGAGTGCCTCAGGCAAACTTTTGAGACCATCCATTACCAGCCTCCCCTCAATGATGATGGCTGTAGACACTGGCTCCAGGTGGATAAGAGTTGGATCAACCGGTGTGTCATCATCAATGACCGTCAGCAGCCCAAAAGAGACTTGTGCCCACACGTCCTCACCATCAGTAACCTGTAAAACAAAAAGAAACACAAAGACAACAGTTAAATATATGACTGATTAGTTATTAGCGTCCAAACTGTACCTTGCTGAAATATAAAATGAATTAACGGTAATGCTGCTGCAAGTAATCCAAGCTTTGTGTTGATCTCTTGAGGATGTCATCAGCATGAAATGATACAAAAGATTTAGAAACATACAAGCAATTTTCAGCATTGTATTACATCCATGGAAACTTACCACTTACCGTAAATGGTGTAAACCAGTGATTTATTTGCATGGCTAGGCCGATGCCCGAGGCACCCCCATCGGAAACCTGTTGGTAGTATCGGCTAATAGCGCCAGATTTCGGAGTGCAGGGGACAAGCCGAGATGAGCTATGAGACAAAAGTTCAAGGTATCATGTTTCAACACACTTTAGGTCAATATCATACAGAACTTCTCCTTTAAATGTTGAATACACACTAGTATGAAAATCACAGCCTTCATATGGGCATGGAATGTTAATTTCAAATGACTACGCACATGTGTGAAAAAATCTGCTTCAGTGCAGGGCTCCCCATATGACTAAAAAGTGCATAAACAATCCATATGAAGACAAGGTATTGGTTGTTGCCGAATAAACCCGCCATGTCTTAGACGATAATGCTTAAATAACTGACCTCTTTTGTCTGCCGAAAAAATGCAATGCGTACATTTCCACTGCATGCCTACACTACCATCTTCTAAATTCGCAGCTAACCTTAACTTTGATTCTGTATTCACTACCTCCTGCTTTAAAATTCTAAATTAGCTGCCAACTTTGAATTGGACAGTAATTTACTAGTAGTTAAAGTTACACATTAATTTATCCAACTGTTAATGCAAAACATCTGTGGTGTGGTGGGGGGAAGGGGAGCCATTGATCTAACGTTAGCTCCTTCGTACCAAAAACATGCCTGGGCAAAATAAAAACAGTTCACCAACATGTATATCCTTACAGCTTACCACAAAGTCTTCCGAAAGGTCTGATGTTTATTTTTTATCTTCTGAATGCTTTCAACAACGATTCTTCGGAAGAGCAACCTGAGAGGGCGAAAATTCAAATCACTCCAGCACATAGACAGTAACGTTAACGTCTTCCTTGCATGCTCCCACTTCTTCTTCTTCCCTGCAGAAATACGCGCAAGGGCGCCTCCTAATGGTAGAAATTTGTCACTGTTGAGGTTACTTGTCTCAGACAAGTTGACCTCAGTCTTATTATGAAGTAACTGTTACTTTACTCTAATCATTAAGATGCACACATTTGTTGCTGAAAGTAAAGTAAACAAGGTTAATGGAAGTTTACACAAGTGTTAGATTTTATAGTGTAGCAGTACAGAGTGAAACTGGGTAAACTCCATAAAAGAGGACTGAGTCAACCAGACGATGGGAAAATGGGACACAGAGTGGTGAATGCAGGTGATGAAGGTGGAGCTCATAAATCAAATATTCAGTCACAGTGTAGCGATGCCCTGCAATACTGCAATGAAGAGCTGCACCTTCCTCAGTTCCAGGGATGTGAGGCAGCCGTGGCCCACTGGTTAGCACTCTGGACTTATAACCGGAGGGTTGCCGGTTCGAGCCCCGACCAGCCCTTGAGCAAGGCACCTAACCCCTCACTGCTCCCCGAGCGCCGCTGTTAAAGCAGGCAGCTCACTGCGCCGGGATTAGTGTGTGCTTCACCTCACTGTGTGTTCACTGTGTGTGTTTCACTAATTCACGGATTGGGATAAATGCAGAGACCAAATTTCCCTCACGGGATCAAAAGAGTATATATACGTATATAGTTGTTCTGGGGAGATAAAATAAATGAATAGGAAATTCATGTTATTCTTGTTAGGGTAAATGACATGTGAATAATACAGTGTTGGGTAAGCTACTTCGAAATTGTAGTAAGCTAAACTATCAGTTACTCTGCCATGAATAAAACACTACACAATACTACCACCTAGTCAAATGTATTAGTAACACAAACACAGCAGTAGGCTAGTTCTCTACATAGGAAGCTACTTTAAATTGTGCCAATTACACATGACAAGAAAGGTGTAGCTTGTGTGGCTAAGCTACTTGATAAATAAAGAAGTTAAGCTATTGAAAAGTTACTTTATTCAAGAAATAGTGAAGCTAGGCTACCAACACGCTTAGGCTACAAGTAGCAGCTAGCGATTGCCCAATAATAGGCTACAGTCTGTGCCACTTGTGTAAAATTCGCCGGCCAAATCTAGTATGATTTATTTCTACAATAGCCTTTTTGTGTCAGTTGTAATCTAAGTCAGTGTTATGGAATATGACTTATCAAGTCTCAGTTCATAGCTGGGTGAACACCGAGTAAACATAGCCTAGCTAGCTGGCTACGATTTTCATACAGTAATATCAAAGATCCTTGCTCCTTCTCAACTCTCTGATAATATTCTATCCAGAAAATACAACCAATAGTACGGTAATGTTAAATCTTACTTGTGAAAAGTAAATCCCCCGAGCCCTGTTTGCGATGGTCCGCCGATTTGAGCAGGAACATGCTGCACAGGGCTGGCACCTTGTGTCTTCTGCTGCAACGCAACGAGGAGTATGACCGGTCCAAGATGGCGGCCGCATTTCTCGTTTCCAATGCAGCGTCTATGTATATTATGTCAATGGGTACAACTGCTGAAAAGACTCTTGGATGTTTATTAGAGCTGCTAGGGTAACTTGAAGGTCCGACGGATGGAAATCCGACATGTTTATTGTTACTGTACTGGCGTATGCCTGCGACATAAATGCGTACGCAACGAGAGCCACCGTGAGCAGATCGAAGCAGACTTTTGCGTTTTTTACCCTTTAGACGGGAATGTGACGGTAGAGCGTTTTTAAGATTTCCACTCTGGAGGGTGTTTTCACTTTTTAAGCTCCAAAAACGCCATCGCCATCTAAACGAAAGGCACATCTGATAAAATATTTTGTAATTTTCACCCGTGAGCATTGTCGTGTAAACAGGGCCTGAATCCACAGCGTGCACGATGTATGGCTACCGTGCTGTGGAAACCAAGCAATGAGAACAGGTGGTGATTCCAATATTTGATGTCTATGATTTGTAGAAATTTTGTGGAAACATGTCACTTCATGTGAATTAATTTACTGAGGACTTCCTCATCTGTGCACTGACCCACTGGTGCATCCATTAAATTAGCTAAATGTTTTGCCCATTTCATTACATTAGTATGCGTTTGTGCAGGTCGGTATTAATGCGCTGGATCACATTTGGCCTGTAATACAAATTAGAGCCCAACAGCCCATAGGGTTCCATGCCCAATTGGGCAGTATTGAACATGACACCCTTGGTGCATTGGTCACTCCACCCATTACTTCTTTGCTTAGAAGTACTCTCTGATACACATTAAGGCATCAGGGGGTAAGCACATACATACACCTTGCTGAGCTGCTGACCGACTGATGTACTGTAAGACTAATTAAAAAAGAAAGCGTTGTTACACATGCAAAGTTCTGATGAAACAGTAAGTAATTCCCATAACTTAGGGCTCTGCAGTGCTTCATACATGACAGAAAGAAAACACTAAGACAAAACAGAGGGCTAGAGGAATTAAAGCAAGTGGAAAGAAGGATGAAATGCATTTGAGAGTCCAGAAGAATATTTTTCTCAAAAAGATCTACCATTACTGTCATCTAGAAACACATGAATGTCACATGCAAGTCTCCCTTTAACTTAAGCTTCAGTCAGATCAGAACATCTACCAGTAGTATTTCAACTTAACAAGCCTGGAATGGAGCTTGCGGTGCTTAAGCTCTCTTTAACATTTACACATTAACATGTGTACCGTAGAGGTAGAGTTGGGGCAGCCGTGGCCTACTGGTCAGCACTTCGGACCTGTAACCGGAGGATTGCCGGTTCGAACCCCGACCAGTAAGTACGGCTGAAGTGCCCTTGAGCAAGGCACCTAACCCCTCACTTATCCCCGAGCGCCACTGTTGATGCAGGCAGCTCGCTGCGCCGGGTGTGCTTCACCTCACTGTATGTACACTGTGTGCTGTGTGTGTTTCACTAATTCACGGATTGGGATAAATGCAGAGACCAAATTTTCCTCACGGGATCAAAAGAGTGTATATATATACTTATACTTAGAGTTACATTGGATGTTGCACTTTTCAGTTTATGAGTTCACAGTTTATGAATTACAGTACAAATGTATAGTATAGACTGACAAATGATAATAGTAATCATAATCATCATAATCTGTATTAATATAGCACTTCTCAAAAACAAGTTACAAAGTCATGTACAAAGGCAGCTAAATCAAACAGTCGTAAAAGTAACACTACTAGTGCAAATATTGATAATAATGACTAACAATGTGACAGTCCATTACATAATAGTCAACCAACTAATTACAAATTAAATGATGAAAACATTGTGAGTTAAGGGGTTGTTAAGACTAAATAATCTGTCTATTGTTTCAACAGACTGTATGCTTACTGTCTACATCAGTGTTTCTCAAATTTTTTCAGACCAAGGACCACTTAACCAAGAACCTACTCCATGGGTTCCCAAACTCCATCAATGTGGGCCTCCCCTCTGAAAACAGTGACACCTCCGCGACCCCTTCCCTCCCCGACAATCATTTTCAAATAATGATATTCACTTCAGTTAATGAGTGGAGGTGCAAAACGCACACCAGAAAAGGAGGTGCTGGCAACCAGTAAAACACTTGCAAAAGGAGAGAAGTGCCGCACACTCCCGAGTTACACATCTGAGGAAGGCCGACAGGCCGAAACGTTGTCACTTTAGTCACATTAAAGACTTATATGTGTAACTCGGGAGTGTGCGGCACTTCTCTCCTTTTGCAAGCATTCACTTCAGTTAAGCCACTTAAATTGGTGCTATACTATGCAATGCAATGAGTTTTCATCACATTTTCGACGTTTGGCTTTGTTGCCCATATCAGGCTCGGGCCGTGCAACGATTGTGACAAATCTGTCTATTTTAAGTTAGCCATGTACCAAAAATTACATTTTACCTGCGTGTACAAATCCACTTGGAGCTCCAGTGGAATTTTGATTTGCCGACGAGAGTTTGGCACAGTACATTCTTTCTCACACTTCCATTATCCCAAAGATTTAGTATACATCTTTTCTATGATTTATTTCGATTTTATAATGTTGACAATTACATAATCATTGAAAAAAATTATAGATAGTTCTAAAATGAAATAAATGTTTTTCCTTCTTTTTTGAATCAACCTTCCGCCCCCCAGGGGAGGCGCGCCTCACAGTTTGGGAACCTCTGACCTACTCCAACAGTATTACACAATAGGCCTACTCACTGAACCACCTTGCTTATTGTCTTTGCACCTTGCTTATTGTGTCAGAGGATTCCTATGATTTAAACTGCCATAGCTTACATAGACAGTGTTGCAGAACTGTTTGGATTTACATACAAGTTGCTTCAATATTGCAAACAACTGATCTATATTATATTTTACCATGTCTGCTCACGGACCCCATGGGATAGCTTGCAGACCTCCAGTGGTACCCGGACCACACTTTGAGAACACTGGTCTACATGTAAATCATTGTCTGTGGGATTCTCTAGGACTGTGCAAACAGACACTGAAATTTCATCATAGCTTGGCTGCTATACAGAGTTTTCCAAAGAGACAGTCATTCCTGTCTGTCCATTGAAAGCCAAGAAATGCTTACATCACTTTCAGCCGTTTTAAATCCTAAAAGACCCCTCTCCCCTCCACCTCTCATTAAAATAAGTCAGTTTTTCTTTAAAGTATCTCACCCTGCATCTCACAGACTGAATCAATTGGTTCCCATATTTCTTTTTCTCTGTGTTCCTTGTCATTCGGGATTTTGCCCCGGGCCTTTTCACCTTCTTTAATGAGTCTATCGTCACCAAGGTTCAGTGGGAGATTATGGCTTCTTAACCTCTTTCACTCCTCATTCTTGGAGTTCAGCCTGTTTAAATTCATAGTGATTATTGCGAAATTCATTCCCAAGGCTACCTTATTGTGGTGTATATATAGCACTCACTCATATGCACCCACACACACACACACTCCCCCTCACCCTGTGTGGACAGTGCCACAGATCCACTCTGCTATCTTGACTTGCCAAAGAAGTTTTATGTAAGGGATAATGTATAGAACGCCGGTCATTATCGGGAAATAGGTACCGACAGGGCGAACCGGACCCCGACGCACAGTGGAGGGGACTTGTTCCGCCCTGAAGGGACCTATACATGTATACATTATCCCGCTTATTACACAGCTACTTGCCAAAACGAAACAATAAACAACCGTCTGCTTTCACTTTTGAATGAAATTCCAATCCTTGCGTAGTGATATGAAAGGCGTGAATTAGAAGCACAAAGCCCATTTTCCTTGACAGCGGTCTGTTATACTTATCAACGGTCTGTTATTGAGAATTACGTTGGGAAGGCCTATTCAAGTGAATGGAGCATTCTGCAGCATTATGAAGAGCCGTGTAATAATAAACTTTAAATAGATGGGTTGGTTTTATCCCCTGGGATGTTAAATTTATGATTGACTCTCAGTGACAAGCATTTATGTTAAGGTGTGTGCTGGTGTTTAGTTGTGTATTGAGAATTCTGTAGTTTTTTTTTCTGGGTTTCGTATTGACTTCCAACACATACACACACATACAGTTTCATTCACGCACACTTGTTATTCTCCATGAACTGCCAACATCTACAGACAATATTTATTTATTTATGTATTTATCTACTTTGTTTTTTAGTTCTGTGTTTAAGAAACAGGATCAGTGGTCTGAAAGTAGCTGTCCAACTCCGAAAACCTTTACTGTTTAACAAACCCCCTAGCCTGCCATTGGGGAATCCTCTCAACATACTGCATTGTTTTCTCTCCCCTCCTTACATTTCGGTTGCGGAAACAAGAGGGAAGTGGTCTTTATAGAGGAGAGAAAAAAAGAGACTCATTATAGCGATTGTGTGATTACACCAGGGTACTACAGATGAGAACAGAAGAGGGTTATCCTCCTAGTATCACAGGATAATTACTTCAGGACTCTGACACAATTGCACAATGTGCAGTGGGTGCAGTCAAAATGAGCACTCCAAGTTTGACGAAACAAATACATCTCTTTTTTTTTCTTTCTCTGTTTTCTTTTCTGTCGTCTTTCTTCTTTTTTTTTGGCTTAGAGAATTATGCCCCGCTCCTCGGGTTTAATCCCTGTACCAGAGAGTGTACATAGAGAGTGAATAGGAGAACAAGAAAACACATCTTGACACACACTGAAAGTGAGAGAGAATAAAGAGAAAGAAGACCCAGGAGGCCGTGCTGCTACGGTGGAGGGGGTTTCACAAGCTGAGAGGTTAAAACACACTGACACAGTAGGTTTGGAAATCGCACAGATCTGCTCCGACGTGGCCCCGGGTGTAAACACCTCTGAATCCCGTATTAAGATAAGGTTTTGCGATTAGATCAGGAAATCCAACCTTATCTTAAGGGGTTACATTCTCGGAATGATCCCGTGTTGTCATAAACATGTCAAAACACAGCCACTAAGTCTTTGTAAGCTGAGCTGGTTGAAGACTTAGGGAAATAACATCAACAGCCACCCTGACCATGTAGACCATCCTCAAAACCGGCTGAGTTGCTGAAAAATGCATGTCTACATTACACAGAAAGCTGCTATATGCGTACAAGCTTCTGCTAACTACAGTTTTACATGCAGAGGCTTTCCTTTACACGTTTAGATGGAATCCACACATCACTCGCACCATGACATCTGTGTTGTTAGGGCTAATAGCATAGCCCAGCGCCTCTGACAGCTAACGCAGCCCTAATGAAGGATTATGTTATTTGTGCTTTTATATCCGTGCGCTATTGTGGGCATGAAATGTTGTGACGAGAAGCACACATCTCAGATAGAGAGACAGCGCCCTTCATGGGGGCTTCTCATGCGTTGACGATACAGATGTAAGCCACGGCGGGCCGTTTATCAGGATCTCTAAACGGCATTATGGATGCAAGCTGACGGGCGCAGAGGAAGGCAGGCAGCTTCTGCATAATTTAGGCGTCGGCGCGGCGCTCGTCATTAATCACCGTGCATCCAGCGCAATTACCATTGCCACGCAAACGAGACGGCACGCCAGAGCACTGGGGCGGGCATCAGCCAAACACGCGAGCGCAGGGCCGATCTGCCTCTGATTATTTCATCAAGTCAGTCGAGCTGATCTCGCTATCTGTCCACCTATGTGGATACATCTGGAGGGTTATTACACTAAATGACAGAAAACTGACAAACTCTTGATGAATGGATAGATTGGTAGATGCGGCGGTGGTAGTGTAGTGGTTTAGGAGCTGGGCTAAAAGTTGTGGGTTCAATTCCCAGCTTTCATCGTTAAGTGCCCTTGAGCAAGGTACATAACCCAAAGTTGCTCTGGGGACAGTGTTATCCCTTGTAATATAGATGACAACACTTAGGACAACAGTGTCTTCTAAATAAATGAATGTAAAATGTAAATATATTAATAGATACTCATGAAGCTCCTGTGTATTGGTCTTTGAAGTCAGGAGTTTATGAACCCC
Source organism: Alosa sapidissima (assembly GCF_018492685.1). Classification (NCBI taxonomy): domain Eukaryota; kingdom Metazoa; phylum Chordata; class Actinopteri; order Clupeiformes; family Clupeidae; genus Alosa; species Alosa sapidissima. The sequence continues at coordinate 16,172,835 of NC_055962.1, forward strand.
ATGCCTGTGAAGCCAAACGTAACAATAAAGATTCTATTGTATTTTCAATAGATTGATAGAGAAAAAAGCAGGATCAGTAACTCTCCAGTCATGCCGAGCAACTCCAGCCAGCCAACCACATGTGCCTGCATTTCCGTCAGCCAGCAGCACCACACGCCACAGCGATGTGGACATCTTACATTAGGATGGACGCCACGCTGCGTTATCAAGGGCAGAGGCATGGCTCACTGGCGCTGGGTGCAACCCCCGCAGCTTTTTGAGAGTCCCAAAACGGACTAGCACAGTGGAGCATCTTCATTAGTGGTGACTCAGCCACAACACAACAGAACACCCCCCCCCCCCCCCCCCCACACACACACACCTCTTCCTCTCCTCCTCCTCCCACGTGTGTGACGACGTCCCGTGTGCCGGCACAAATCTGACTCACTGATGCATGAGCAAAGAGTGCCTTTTTAGCATAGGTCTGCATTCTCATGGAGTTCAGCTGTGGGTTGGGCGCAATCCTCGGCGTGCTGCCTCCCTGCATGCACGCCCAACTGTTAAATTGCTCTCTTAGTGTTCTGTAAAAATAGCTTCTCTGATTTGCATATGAGACTGGATACATAATGATATACTCCATGTCTTCAGTCCCCAGTGCATTGTAGAGGTGTGCATGTTTGTTTATGAGTTTGCATTTGTGGATGCCTCTGTGAGTGTGTGTGTCTGTTGTGTGCCAGTTCACGGGCAGTGCACAGACTGGCATCCATGATGGCATCAGCATCTTTGACTGCTGCAGGGGTGAACTCCTGGTCAGCTCATGTGGGTGGGAGTGATGGTGGTGGGAGTCTGCCAATTCCCTGTTGTCTGAACCTGCAGTTTCTCTCGTACTGAGCAGGATTGCCTTTTGTGACAGCAACACATCATCAGTATCTAACCTGTTCAAACCCAGCTCACGTCCCCTTTTAGTGGGTGAACAATCCAAGGCTTTATTCTGCTTGATATCCTGCTTGATTGATAGGAAGAGCCGACATCAAAGGATACCCCAGATTCCTTGTATCATCTCCACGTATTAACATCGGGCAGAAGTGCCACCACAGCAGGAAGTAGTGCCCCTGTTTACTCTGGATAATTAATGAGGAGGGTCGACATAACAACAGGAGTGGAACTCACGGGGGAGAGAGAAGAGGCAGGAGGACATGAGGATGGATAAAAGAGGGGCTATGGCTGTGCGTCTGTGGCAGTGTGTTTGCATAAATGGACGGATGGGACTAATGTGTGTGGAAGTGTGTACAAGAGTTAAGGAACAAGTGAAGCGAAAAATGACTTTGGGCGAAAAGAAAGAGAGAGAAGAAGAAGAGAAAGTAAAAAGAAGAGTGTGTAGCAGTAGAATTTTAACGAAAGCTTGTTACATCAGACCTTTTCTTCGAGGCACTTCAAAGGGTTTCATTATTGAGCAGACAAAGCATGAACCAGACACAACACTGGCAGAGGATATAAAAGGAGAGACTCCGAAAAAGATGAAGGGGGGGAAACAACAAGGCACGGCCAACCAAACCAGACAGGGAAAATGAGAGGAAGGAGGAAACAGACAGGGCAGGCTGAAAGAGATGAAATGTTTACTTTCTGGTATTGCTCTGTGGCAACATTTACACATTGGTACTTGAAACCAATTAAACATTTGCACATGAATTTCAATGAGAGATTAACAGTGATTACATGGACATGGAGTGCCCTGGTTATTATCGGGTTTTTACGTTTTATTGATTTTGTGTTTGTAAACAAATAAGCCCTTATCCCGTTTTTTAAAAATCTGGTTATGGTTAGCTGCAGTACTCCAAAAGAAACTGGGTTACTGGAACACAACTGGGCTGAGCAGTATAGAGATAAGATAAAAGAGCCGTATTGAGATGCTGTATATCGTTCTTATTAGAACCAAAGACAATAGAGCAGTGCCCTCTAGAATCACACCGAGAACACAGCAATAGAACACTATAATCAGTAACGGGTGTACTAGTATTATCATGTTTACGGGCATATTAATAACCGAGTTTCTCTGTGTTCATGTAAACACCATATCCTATGATCGGGAAGCCTACCCGGGATACTGAAGAATGTAAACACAGTAATTGTTGAGGAAGGGAAGAAAAGGTAACACAATAATTGGTGAAGGCCTGTAGGCTGACAGGAGCTGAAAGATGAAAGAGACTGGATTAAAAGAAAAGGAGAGGCGTGAGATATAGAGAGGTAAAGAAATCAGGCGAAAATGGAGTGTTGTCCTGGTCGTTACCTTGGCGCTGTGGCAATCTTTGATCTTAGACAAGGCTAAATGAGCGCAAGGCCCCTTTTCCCCCGGGGGGGCCTGGCGCCCAAATCAATACCCATGATTCGGCCCAACGATTTACCGGCCCGGCTCGCCTGTCACCAGGCTGTCACTCCCCGGCTAATTCCTCCCTCTAGCCAGATGTTAGGAGCCAAGCAACACCACGCAAACACACACATTCACTAGCATCTACTAGCCCTGCACACTCTTCCTGGGTTGCTCTGCTGGTGCGTGCAGACCCAAGGGAGGGCTCCTAAAATAACAGCCACCCCCCCACCACACACACACGGTCATACACACATCATGCTCACACACACACATAAACTGCCTGAGAGAGGGGAAGACCTAATGAAATGACACGCTTTGTAAAGCACGCTGCTTGTATTAAGGACGAATGGCTCACCATTTAAAAGCCTGCAATTAGCTACAGCATCCCACAAACTGTGCAGAGAGCCTGTATGTAGATCTGTTCAAATAAATATTATAAGGCAGGTGGATGATAAAGCTTGGGAATAATATTTGTGTTTCACTGCGAAATTAAATCAACATTATGTACAGTAGATGTTTTTAATTACGTTTGGTGGGTATCTATTGTAGAATTTTGGGTTGGCGATTGTAGTGGTTTGTTGGTTTGAAATAAAACTCTATTAAGTTTTTTTTTTTTAAATGCTTGGCACGGGCGCAGCCATTGTGTAATGGGCAGAATGCAGTATGGACACCGCATATAAAGGGCTGCCATTTACCACTGGAGACTATTATGTAAATTGAGGAAATTTTGTTTACTGCAGCCCAAATGAATTGAGATTTCAGGAATGATTTATTGCAGGCCACAAGGGCATGAAGAGTTGATATGGGTGCACACATGCTCAGACACACACGCACACAGACAAACACACACACACACTTCCCTCTATCTATTTATCTGTCTGTCTGTCACACATATGCACACACACACACACAACCTTCCCACCCACACAGAAGTTTGCTTTTTTTCCACACATTTCTCCACTGCCCAAAGTGCTGGCAGCACTCCTTGATGGTTATGCTGATATGGCATGGCACCAGCAGTGTTTACTCTCCTTTCCTCTCTCTCCCACTGTCTTTTCTCACTCTCTCCATCTTCTTTTTCTCTCCTTTCACCCTCCATCTCTCCTCTGTTGTCTCCCTCCCACTCCTTCACTCTCTTCTCTCCTCATCTTCCTCATTGCTCCGGCAAGCTGGCTTCCTCTTAGCCTCTCTCTCTCTCTCTAACCTCTCTCGCTCCTCTTTCTCATTGCCCCGACAGGCTGGCTTCCTCTTGGCCTCTCTCTCTCTCTCTCTCCCTCTCCATCTCTTTCCCCTCCCTCTCTCGCTCCTCTTCCTCATTGCCCCGACAGGCTGGCTTCCTCTTGGCCTCTCTCTCTCTCTCTCTCTCTCCATCTCTTTCCCCTCCCTCTCTCGCTCCTCTTCCTCATTGCCCCGACAGGCTGGCTTCCTCTTGGCCTCTCTCTCTCTCTCTCTCTCCATCTCTTTCCCCTCCCTCTCTCGCTCCTCTTCCTCATTGCCATGACTGGCTGGCTTCCTCTTGGCCTCTCTCTCTCTCTCCATCGCTCTTTCTCTCTTCCCTATTGCCCCAGCCGGCTCCTGGCTTTCTGCGGGCCTGTCTGTGAGTGTCTTTGGCTGTCCATCACCCGGCGGGCTGCGCTGTCTAACAGAGGGCTTGGACTGCCGCGGGCTGGATTGATTCTGCGGCAGCGACTGTTGTTTATTTTCTGCCCCGGACTACAGAGCATAGCAGCCGGCGTTGCGCTCTCTCGCCCACATAGAAAAGAATGGGCTCATATGCACACACACACACACACACACACACAAGAATACACTCACACACACATATACACACACAGTCGCAGATGTTTGCACACACATGCACACTGCCATACAGTGCCATGTGAATGAAAACCTATAAATACACACAGACACACACCAATATATACTAACTTGTGAGCGCACTGACTTCCCTTCCCCCTCAGTCATACACACTGTGCACCCAGCCTGTGGAGGAGTGAACTCAGGCAGAGATGGAGTAAGCACATTGGTAGTAGAGACAGGCGCAGTATGTATCTCTGCAGTGCATCCCAACTGTAACTTGATGTAAGTATTGAGATGCATACCAATTAGTGGTGTCAACAATAATCGATTCGGCGATGCATTGCAATGCACGATTCAGCATCGATGCGGCAACGTGCCATAATCGATTGTGTCATTGTTTATTTTCTGGCCTTGAGTGGACAATAAAGTTGTGAAGTTTCAATTACTTCTGGGGGCATTTCCGGAGCAACGTTGTAATGACATGCGCAGCCTGTAGCTACATGCTAAGCGGCAGCACTAGCTAGCATAACAACAACACTAAAGAATCAAGATGACGGAGCGAGATGACCGCGATAGACGGGTAATTAAAAACGCACCCAAAGCTTGGAAAGCGGACATCTGGGCACATTTCGGATTCTGATAATTTAATGGGAAACTAGACAAGACGTACGCGGTGTGTAAAACCTGACACACTAACGTCAAGCACATTGGCAATACAACTAACTTCACGAACCAAGTCGATCGTTGGCATCCTGAGTTGGCTTCGTTACTGTGTGTGCAGAATGTGCAGGGTAGGAATTTCACGACGGCCATGGGCATCGTTGCCCCTTGCGTTGGCCGTGATGCCCCTTTGAAAATCAGAGGTTTACAGGCCACGGTGGCCTTGGTGCCCCCTTCTTTCAATATTCTGTTTTGCGTCCGACTAATAACGATTTTTATTTAGCCTATGGCCTGTCAAAATAATCTAAGCATTCACAGCGCAAATTAATTTAGTCTTTTACGCAATGGAGAAAGTGACAGCGCACGGCAAGAAAGAAAGTGCATCCAAATTCACCCATTCTTCTCAGTTGAACTACTCACGAACGAGCCTACTCATCACACAGGCATCACAAGTAGCCTATCACATCACATGAAAGAGCCTTTTCTCAGCTTTTAAACTATGTTAGCCGTTAATTGCTGTGGTGAATGGTTCGCGAGAAAATTAGCATCGTAGAATCGAATTGAATCTAATCATTACCTGGTGAATCGTAATCGAATCGAATTGTAAGGGCAGTGCCAATGCACACCCCTAATACCAATAGTCGTACACGTACAATACCAATGGAGGAAACTAACAAATAAACACCCAGTGTACTAGATGTAGTGTAATGTACACGTGTATTTGTCTACTGTTACAGTAAATGAATCCGACTTCCTGCTAACATCGGTAGGTTTGCGAGAGTAATGACTTATTGCTAAGAATTCAAGCACGAAGTTTGTTAATTAAAGCTGCAATTGGCAAGATTTTTTTGATCACATTCACTGAGACCGACACTATGCTCCGACAGAAAAACATGAATCAGCCGGTTTTAGAAAATAAACCACACTTCTACCTCCACCTAGAGCCTGTTATTTGTTTTGCAAAACTCCACAGCTCCTGGTTCTTCTGGTCCAATCAGAGCAGGGCTGTGTGAGATCTGACTGTCAATCACAGTCTGGTGCGCACTGACGAGCACAAACTCGATGAGAGGGTGCCCGCGTGGTAGTGGGGCAGGGGCATGAGAATTGTAAACATTCAACATTTTGGCTAAGTCCCCTCAATCTGTCAGACTTGCCAACTGCAGCTTTAAGACTCAGTGAACTGTTGAGAGATGGGCTCAAAAAGCATATCTGACTGATAGTGGAGGTGGAAACAAAACACTATAAAAGTCAGGCCTAAATCACTGAATCGTACTATGGTTACAATAAATAGTTTGTTTGTTTGTTTATCTGTTAATCTATTTTTTTGAATATTTATTTGATCTCTAGCTAGGGTCTGCCCACTGGTACTGTCCCTCTCTGTCCTTCAGCCTCTGCCTTGTGGGTTTGTTTTTGAACTCTTGCCTCTCTGTCTCTTTTCGTGTTTCTCTCTCTCTCTCTCTCATGTTCACATGTGTTACAGCTGACCTTTGCGCCTCTTGATCCCCATGAGCTGCAGCTACAAGAGTGAAATATCACCACACATTCACCATCCATCTCCCTTGCACTTTCACACACACACACACACACACACACACACACACACACACACACACACACACACACACACACACACAGAGAGAAAGGAAGAGACACACACACAGACAGAGAGAGAGGCATACACATAGACAGCTGCAGATGTTCGTGTCGCAGTGACACGTCCCCACTGAGGCCAGTGTGAACTATGGGGTTGACCAGGGCCATCATGAATATTCATTAGTTTGCTACACAGCTGGGCCTGGGAACTTAAATAATTCATTAGTCACTGTGTGTGTGTACAGTCTGTGTGTGTATGTAACTATGTTTGTGTGTGTTTGGATGCATCTGTATTAGTGTGTGGATGTATTTGTGCTTGTGTGTGTGTACCTGGCTATGCAGAGCAATATTGGCTGCACAGACTATCTAACTGATAAATCACCCCAGGTGCCCATTTCCTTAGGGACGGTTGCCCATGGAGACCAGATATTACCATGGAATCAGATTTAGCCTGCCCTATTATGTTCAGGGGAGCGGTGCATATACGCCACCACTTTTACAGCACTCACTTATATTTGGCCTAACTTCCAAGAAAGATGTGGGGTCTGTTGGGAGTCCATTTGGAGACAGATATTTAATTCACTTGTTTTTCTTAGTTTGTGAATAAAATGGCACTATGATGCTGTTAGAATAGCTCTAATGATTCTGCTAGAAGTGCCATCTATACAGTTTTGGGGTTCATTTGGAAAGATCAACTACCGCTGTTGGTTCATCTGTTTAGGGATTTAATAGACAATCTTGGAACGCCAAGTGCAAGATTTCAAGCATAACTGCTACTGCTGTTGGAATTAGCATTGTTACATTATTTGCTTAAGGGTGCTGTTTACTTTGTTTTTGTTTGCTAACTGATCACTCGATGGGATTTTAAGAAAGCTGCAGCATTTTTTGTTTGTTGTTTTTTTTTTCTTTCTGGCAGTGTGCTGGTCAGACAGTGTCTGGCATTGTACTGATTCTGGCCCTAATATGGTCCACATGGTCCAGCGCTGTACCCCCCCCCCCCCCCCCCCACCACCACCACCACCACCATCTCTGTCTATCTCACTCCCTCTCTCTTTATCCCCCCCTTTTCTCTCCCTCTACCCCTCCCCCTTATCTCCCTCTACCCCCTCTCTATCTCTTCCTCTCTCTCTTTCTCTCATTCTCTGTCTCTCTCCATTGGCCCAGTGATGTGTTGGTACCCCAGGCTCGTCTCAGAACAACACTCAGTATAAACACTCAGAATAGGGACACCATCTGACTGTCTAGAGCCCTTGCCATGAGACAGCACACAAAAGGAGAAAAAAAAACTTTTTTAACAAAGTAATACCCAATGGCCAAGACCACACACACACACAGGCACACACACAAACACACACACACACATTACCCCTTTGCCACTAACAGTTCTCCACTTATACGAATGGCCACTGATGCGGAGCGCCCCTCTGCTGCACTCTGCTTTTTAAATGCCCACTGCCCTGGCGATGCCAGCATTACAAATCGTGCTTCTGTGCCGTGTGTGCCAGTTTGATAATGACACCCCTCACGCTAATTACACCCACCATCATCCTCTCCCACTTATTCTGCCACCCACGCCAGTACCCATGCACTCTCACCTGCACCTTGGGAGCCAGGGCAGCGTGTCGCTGCTGTTAATAGATTCATATCAACAACGTACATGGTAATTGCTTATGCTTAGTGCGCTGTGGCTTGTTTTAATAAAGCAAGTTCAGCTGCCAAAAATCTCTTGATAGGATGTGATATGAGATAATTTAGATAGACCTTTCAGATAGACCAGACCTCTCTTGCTGTGTTCTGGTTGATCTGACAAGTTGTCTATGTTGGATGTTCTAATGCATTAAGGCTGCAGTGATATAAAGGTTTGAATGCTGGTTTAAACAAGTGTTTTAAACTCTACTCTCCCTCTCTCTCTCTCTCTTTCTCTCTCTCTGTGTGCATATCTCCCTCTCTCTCTCTCTCTCTTTTTCTCTCTCTGACACACTCCCTCAGTTCATATCATGTCATTTCTCCTCTGGTTTGCAGCTCTTGTGCCGTCTAGACAGGGAGGCCTGGGGTCAGTGGCTGGTTCTGTCTCCAGCATGGAGCCCCTGTGCCATGCTGCTTCTGTCTCCAGAACACGCTCAGACTGAGGGGGGAGTTCACAGGTGCCAGGTGCCAGCCTTCACAGTGATCCAATGAGACAGCCTCAAACTCCATCGCTGGCCCCAACCACGGGTGCCAGACAAGGCTGGAATTACCCTGTTTTTGTTTGAAGAACGGCTGCGGAAAATGAAAAAGACTGCAGCTTTAGTGGAGAAAAAAAACTAAATCATACGTACAGTAGGTTTAAGGTTTTATCCAAAGATTCTAGAATCTGTGTGTGCTTAGTGTGTGCTTCACCTCACTGTGTGCTGAGTGTGTTTCACTAATTCACCGATTGGGTTAAATGCAGAGACCAAATTTCCCTCACGGGATCAAAAGTATATATACTTATCTTTGGTTTTATCTACATTTCAGCTGCATGTGTGCACATAAATCAAAATGCCTGAGACCGTCTCAGACGTTTCTCTATTGATGTGCACAACACCAGCGCTCACATGACCACCACCCTGTTCATGCACCCACAAACTAATGACATGCCAGTGAACCTAGACTTTTGGAAGTCTCTTTGTTGTTTATATAATGGACAAAGTGGAACTTGTGAATAGTTTTTTGTGGATTATATTGAGTGCGTTGAACTATATGTTATAAAAAAGGAAATTGCTGCCCGTACTTGAACTTAGGGTTTGTTTCGAAATAATGCACAAATTAATTCATCATTGTCTACTGTAAATCCCATGCCAAAGCATTCCACAGGACATGTTGCAACATGAGGATCTCACAGTTAAACTTTTCAGACTATCAGCCTCTAACTCAACTCAACTTTGTCAACTTTCACAAGTTTGTGAAAGATGTCAGTGTATAACTTTTTCTAGGCACCATATGACATTATGTTTAGAAAATATTGTCTCTGGTGATGCTAACATTTCCATACTCTTCCACATAAGCTAATCAAACTTAGCAAAAGGCTGTTTCAGGATCTTGGAGCAGGTTTGGCGTTCACCATGATGTAGAATAGAAGTGAAGTGAAGGAGCAGATTGGAAATGAAGTGAAATGGGGATTAGGTTCAGTGGTCACTCACCGCTGGTTTGATTCTGATGAATTTGGAAAAGACTTACAGAGAGTATCCTCCTTTACTCAGTCAAGGGAGACATTCCAAGCAGTGTTTATTTAGACAGAAAATTGCTTGTTTGTTTATTTGTTTGTTGGTGCTTTATATTATAAACTAAGCATGGTCTTATTATTGTCCTTGCTCTGCTGTTATTATCTTATTTTATTGTTGGCAGGAGGTATGTGTGTGTGTGTGTGTGTGTGTTTTGCTCACTGCCATTTTTCATTAAGGCAGCCAACATGCATAAAACTAGGATATTTTGAGTTTGTGCCATGTGACGGGCCAGAGATTTCCTTTTCAGTTGTCTTCTCCCCATGTTGATCTCATCCATTTTCATCTGCCTGAGAATTAGAGTTGCCAATCAAGAGAGACCAACACACAAAAGCTGTGAGAGGCGTAGGGAATACTGAACAGATTTGTGGTTAGTATTCTGAAGAAATAAGCATGTGGTCTTCGGTTACTTTACTCGTTTATTCTCTGTGGAAGGATCAAATCCATTTTTATTAAATTTTTCAGAGATCTAAATATGCACCAAATCTGTTTTTAGAGGAGGTGATTAAAGTCTATTGCAGACTTTTGTGAGGTCTCAATTTGGATGTTCAAAGTCTTAGTAAAAAAAGACATTGTGGTCCTGGTCGGAGCCTATCAAAGCCTCTTGCACTTTGAGTGGGCCCTTTTTTTAACCCAGGAAAGCAATTTAGCTGCCTGCGATTGTTAACATTTCTTCCATTCCATGTGGCAACCGCAGAACTGGAGTTATTCTCATAATTACCCACCCTGCTGCTGCTTCAGAAGAGTGGGCGTTCGGTGGTAGCGAGCTTGGCAAACTAAAAAAAGAAACTCACAAAAATGTTCTAAACCTTGTTCAAGGGCCGGCTCCGAGCACCACACAGGTAGACGCAGGGAGTTAAACAAGGTAGACTTTCACCTACCTATTCATTTCTAATGGAAAGTTGAAACAGTCAGAACTGATGCATGTATGATATCAGATACGTACCCATGAAGTGAACTGTAACGTAACTGAGAGTAATGGAAGATGCAGAGGCAAATAGATTATCAATGAAACAAAAATCCACCTGTCAGCCTATCAGAATGTCTATTGTTAGTTAATATAGTGTAATATAGTATAGTGTATCACAGTATAGTCTAAGTTAAAGGACAATTGGATGGACAGATGGACAGTTATCCACTGAGTAAGTACACTAGACAAGTTTTACATCGGTGCGATTAGACTGGTTGTGCTGTTTTCCCAAGATGGCACCTGCCTGTACTTGAACGGTACTGTCTTTCTGAACTATCTTTTTAATAAACTGTCTGTACACTTACAAAGGTCTCAATGCTTCGTTTTACATGTAGGGACCCTCATTATGTTACCGTGGAAGTGTGGTGCTATTTTGAGCCTTGTTAGTGGTATAGAAATACCGAGTTCTTTTTACTTTACCTGTTCCCCTAAGACTAGCGTTATAAGGTAATTAGCGTAAATAAGGTAAATAAACTGGTCACATTCGATTAGCATGAAAGCAAATCCCAGAGAACGGGCGAACTCGGTACACATGTGTTATTAACCCTTAGGTTCATTTTGCGCCGGAATTGTCCTTTAATGATTGTTGCTGCCTATGGCATGTTCTGGTGAGTGGTCAGAGGCTGGTCACAGTATCATACAGTCTAACTGTTTAAGATAATGATTGTTGCTGTCCATGGCGGGGTCATCCCTATGTTTCCCAGTTCCTATGTTCCCCGCTCGGGGTTAGGATTAGGGTTAGGGTTATGGTTAGGGTTTTAAAAAAGGGTCCTATGTTACCCAGTCCCATACAAAGCGGGGAACATAGGACCCGAACATAGCTCTCTCCATGGCAATGCCAATCTGTCTCTGTCCTCTCTTTCTCCCCCTCTTCCATTTTCAAAACATCTCACGGTTACCACTATTCTCTGTATATCCCTTTCTCTCCCCTTTCCCCTCCTATCCAATTCTTCTCTCTTCTGTCCTCCCATCTCACCCTTCCTCCTTCCCTTGCTGTCTGTCACCTCCCTCGCTCCTCTCCCTTCCTGTCTGAGGGTAAATGAGCTGTCGTGGGAGTGGTGACAGCTGACGCTAAGGACCGTGTGGCTCTCTGTGTGTGAGATGTGTGTGTCTGACGCGAGTGTGATGGTGCGCATGCAGGAATCCAGGTGCCACTCCTGCTGCTGATGTCTCACTTTCCTCCCTGGGGGTTGTGTGAGGGTGTACATGTATGTGTGTGTGTGTGTGTGGCAGGGGCAGGTTTCAGAGCATTGTCACCGTTGTCGTCAGGACTCAACAGTGCGATGCTAACACACAGACAGGCGAATCAGCACAAACTGCTTCGTTAGTTCCAGGGAGGATCTGGCAGATGGTGGCAGCACCACACATACATACCGGTACATCCACCTCAGAGAGGATGCCTCTGTCCCCAAACACAGCCCCCTCCACCAGAGGCAACCATGCCAGAGCAGACTGGTGGCAACACCACACATACATACGGTACATCCACCTCAGAGAGGATGCCTCTGTCCCCAAACACAGCCCCCTCCACCAGAGGCAGCCATGCCAGAGCAGACTGGTGGCAACACCACACATACATACGGTACATCCACCTCAGAGAGGATGCCTCTGTCCCCAAACACAGCCCCCTCCACCAGAGGCAGCCATGCCAGAGCAGACTGGTGGCAACACCACACATACATACGGTACATCCACCTCAGAGAGAATGCCTCTGTCCCCAAACACAGCCCCCTCCACCAGAGGCAGCCATGCCAGAGCAGACTGGTGGCAACACCACACATACATACATACCGGTACATCCACCTCAGAGAGGATGCCTCTGTCCCCAAACACAGCCCCCTCCACCAGAGGCAGCCATGCCAGAGCAGACTGGTGGCAACACCACACATACATACATACCGGTACATCCACCTCAGAGAGGATGCCTCTGTCCCCAAACACAGCCCCCTCCACCAGAGGCAGCCATGCCAGAGCAGACTGCGACCTCTCAACCTCCCTACTTGTTTGTGTTAGAGAAGGTGGCAAATGCTCATGTGCATCCCGCTAGGAGACAATGTAGCGACAACAAGCAGGAGACATTTTCATTTTCAACTCTTGTGAGAACTGGCAGAGGCAGAACCCATGAGATCCTGTCTGTTTTCAGAACGGAGAAAGGTTCTGGAGAGTACCTGAGTCTGTGGCCTGTGCCACACAATACCTCAGGGTTTAAGGGGTCCTGGGATCAAGTCCAACCATTAGTCATTTTGATCTCCTCATCGCTCTCTCTCTCCCTCTCTCTGTAGCCTACTATCCTGTCCAAAATAATGGTCAAGAATAGCCTAAATATTAACTTGACAAATAATGGAAAATCTAGTCTTGTTGACAACAGACCACATATCTCAATTGAGATTTAGAATGGGTCTGGAAAAGCCTCATTGACTTCCAGGGGCGTAACTAGCAGTGAAATAAAACTTAAATTGGGGCATTAAACTCCTACCCAATCGTTTCAGAAGTCCAGCAATCAAATCTTCCTTGTAAACAAAGGTTTTAAATGCAGTTGTTTATTCAATTTCAAAGAAAATACACATCCATATCTGTTTAACCCTGTCACCATCAGCATAGTCATTGGTTGTGTTGAATGTACTGCTCTTTCTGTCATCATATAAAGCCCGCCCCTACCAGATAAGTGATTGTAATTGGTGCCTGGGTTTTTGGAACGTTGGAAATGGGTGTCAATGGCCTCCTTGCCAGATTGACGTGCAGTGCAAAATTCAAAACAGGTTCGTCTGGGTTTTCCCGGGCTATGGAAAAGAAAATGCTGCTTACCTGTTAATCTGAAGTGCCAATCTTGATGTCCAATAACACACAAAGAAACATACAAAAACAAGAATGTGTGATATTACCCCTTCTCCATGTGACTTGTAATAGCAATGCACCATCTCTTCAAATGAAAGATGTATTAAAGACAGCACAGGCCCCTGGGCTTTTTTGTGGGTGTTGGTTGTGCTTGTCACACCAACCCAGTCACCCACAAGGGCGCTGCTTTGTGCATTTCACAAATGAAGTACCTTTTCTTAAAAAAAATTCACATGGCCAAATATGCTGCCTGTCAAAGCAAGTGACAGTTACAAAGTGCAGATGCTGTTTCTCCCTCCTGAGAATAGCATAGCATTTTATTAGCCTCTGAGAAATGCATCAAGCTTATATGACTTCTGTGTGTCCAGATATATGTCCTGATATATTATTTATGGATGGATGGATGGATGGATGCATATATTGTATATGGATTAATATAGATATTAAAACATTGCAGGAAAAATAATAAAGAAAAGAACAACATTATTAAAACACTAATTTTCTGCTTCACAGAAGTAAATCTTGTATTGACTCTTGTTTGAGTCAGACTCAGCCTGTTAACACTAAAGAGATTCATTACAATCTGTCATTCACACAACATGCTGATGGAATCAATAAAAACACAACAGTGCATGTTTCTCCTGAGGAAGCTGAAATGTGTCCAAGAGGACAGCTTAACAATTATAGTGCATCAGTCACTAATTGAATCAGTGCTCTCATTCAATATGGCTTTTCTAGTACAACTTCCTGGCAAACAGAAGCAATTAATAACTTGCAAGAAGAATCACAAAGCACTAAAAAAGAAAGGCAGACTCCATTCTTTAGGATCCTTCACACTCCTTCCACCATTCCTTTCAGCTTCTCCCATCAGGCAGACGGTTCAGATCACCTCTGGCCAGATTTTCCACTGCTACAGTATATGCTATGCTTGGTATACAATGAGAAATACGATGTCACTACCTGATAATGCAGCTTAGCAGATATTCAATTATTTATGGATGTTTTTAAGCTCCCTCCTGCCCACACCCCATGAGCCTCTAACCCAAGAACATTTTCTATTACTATGTAAAAGACCATAAAGTCTTTTGAGTCCTTTAGTCCTTAAATATCACTAAACCACACACTGTATCTTGCCTTCTTCCAGAGAGTTAGCTGGCACCTTGCATGTTTTACAACGGCCATTTCACGAGTTCACTTTCCAAATTTGCAAAAAGACAAGCAAGCAAAAGGAGTTTTTGGTAAGCTTTTGGTTTGCTATTCTTCACAAAGGAAGATGGGAAGGTGTGAGGGGAGGTGGTGGGTTGAAAGTGAGGGATCAAACCAAATGCAGCAGCTTGAACAAGTACTGTAGGCTGGGATTAAATTACCTGATAAGAGTGACGCTGTTGGCATGGCAAATCTGATCACGCTCCCCCCGAACTTCCGTTTAGAACGCCATTTTGACTGAGCGTGTATGAATGTGAGGCATTATTTTTAAAGTGTGTTGAATGATGTGAATGAATGGCGCTTGTCTCTTAGCTTATCTCTGTGTCTCTCTTCTCTCTCTCTCTCTATTCCTATCTCTGTGTGTGTGTGTGTGTGTGTGTGTGCGCGCGTGCACATTTTACTCAATGAGCAATCAAAACTTCTCTGTGTTAATGTAATCTTAAGTATTACATAAGAACACAAAGTCAAAGTCAGAATCAGACAGCAGATGACTGTGGAGCAAAGCTTGTGGACCTGGACCAGACCTGGGCCAGGCGTGAGCCAGAGTCAGACACGTACCCCATCCCCATCCTTCATGTGATCCACCGGTGCCACTTCAACAGAAGATGAGCCGCTCAGCCACTGCTGAGAACCTCTCCGAGGGCTCCTCCAGCAGCTATTACACAGGCCTCTCCTTTCCTCTGTCCTGTCTCAAAGCAAAGGCGCTTCTCAACGAGCTAACTGAGCTGTTTTATAGCGATGGTCATCCACCTCACAAACTTTTAAGGCCTGGCCACTGATTGACCTTCTAACAGAGGTGTATAAACACACTCCTTCAGAGAGTGAAGGCTTTTGTAAGCATTTTGCACCAACCATTAGCTGAGCTAATTAGCCAAATCGGGAAAGACTTCTACAGGGAAAAGAGTCAGGTTGAGATTTTCCACCTCAAGTGGGCCCCACGATGTCAGGCCACATCCTGTGTCCTCTGGCTGGGATGCATGGCTTAAGTTTCAACATGACAGGATCTCATACTCGGCTGGACCTATAGAGGGACAGTGATGTTTACCCCAGAAGCCTCTCTCTTTCACACACACACACACACACACACACACACACATCCTGTCATGCGAGATGAGTCAGGCCCTGTGGATTAGGGGCTAATGGTTGTTTACTTTCTCCCCACCTCTCTCTCTTTCTCTCTCTCTCTCCCTCTCTTTCACTCTAATTTGTTCTGTTTGTGTTTTTGGAACGTCGACAGGAGGGCAAACACGCTTGTTCTCATGTCAATCACAGATGCGCTTTAATTTGGGTAAAAGCCGAGGGGGAAGCTAAAGGGACAAGTGGTGAGGAGGGGGAACTGTGGCACACCTGTCTCCTGGAGATAAACTCCCACCAGAGGCGTCGAACACAAAACACAGATGCACAAGGATACACATGCATATACACACACACAGACTAAGGGCACGTGGACATAGCAAGAGGACGTGGATGGAAACACATACTTAATTACTTGATACTAATGTGTTGGCATGTATGTAAGTATGCATAAAAGTACATAAGTATACACACAAGCACAAACAAACATACATAGTAACACAGCGTTGGTGGCTAGCATTGACATTTTTGTGCACATATATAGCCTGTGCAAAGAAAGCTCACATACTGTTCAAACACAAATTATTTTTCCAATCACATTGAACACATGAACACAGTATGCACAATTGTAGTACATGCCCACAGATACACACAGATCCACCAATATTGATATGATCATATGCAATTTCATAGTGAAAGGATACAATGTCTAGGGAAA
The DNA here is from genome assembly GCF_018492685.1 of Alosa sapidissima. Classification (NCBI taxonomy): domain Eukaryota; kingdom Metazoa; phylum Chordata; class Actinopteri; order Clupeiformes; family Clupeidae; genus Alosa; species Alosa sapidissima. Next base: position 16,189,280 of record NC_055962.1, read on the forward strand.
TTTACACACACACACACACACAGTTAGAGAAAAATGAATTTGGTGTATGCATTCTCAGAGCAAGGCATTTGGCATTGCACATACATTACTATGTTTTAATGTCTGCTTACGAGTGCTCTCACAGCTTTTCTGAAAATGGATGTAGAGCCATAAAGAGCAGACTAAATATGTTTGCCTCACCAACTGCTTACCACCCATATGTATGCAAACTACGTACCACATAGGGAAAGCAATCTACTCACAAGAAAGAAAAAAAACAATAAAGATACAACCAATAAAATGTCCCTTTCTCCAAAAAACTCTACCATCACAGATTTCAGAACAGACTTCAGAGCCCCATCACCCAGAATTGCCAATAAGAAGGAAAACAACACAACAGTTATAGGATCAGTCAATGATCCGACAGTGTATTTGATGCCTGTTTGTGGGGGAGGCAGGGCAGCAAACTTGCCTGTGCTGAAAAGATGGGAAACTGAGAATGGCTAACACAGGAGCGATGCCAAAGAGTAAAAGTTCATCACAGCTTTTAGAGAGCGTGAGCGAAAACAACAGCTTGCAAATTAGTCTGCCATGATATTTCCACTTTGCATTTATGCATGCATCCATATGGTATAAAAATGTTCATTACTATACAAGTACATTTTCCTTCAGTTCTTTGTTTACAGACATCAAAGCATTGGTTGAACTGTTGTACTAACTAGGCAACCGTGGCCTACTGGTTAGGGCTTTGGACTTGTAACTGGAGGGTTGCCGGTTCGAACCCCAACCAGTAGGAACGGCTGAAGTGCCCTTGAGCAAGGCACCTAACCCCTCACTGCTCCCAGAGCGCTGTAGCAGGCAGCTCACTGCGTCGGGATTAGTGTGTGCTTCACCTCACTGTGTGTTGAGTGTGTTTCACTAATTAACTAATTCACGGATTAGGATAGACCAAATTTCCCTCACGGGATCAAAAGAGTATACTGTATACTTATATATATAGCTGTTACACACATTCATTGAAAGCGACTGCTCCAAGGCATCAATTTGACTGTTGCCTTTATAAAGGGGTTTATTGCAGAATATGCTGGTAAACAACATTGTGCTGTGCCAGTTGCTACTGTATATTCATGGGGTGCAAACGGAAGCTCTGGTCTCTGCTTTGCTTTGAGCAACAGATGTGCCCAACCAATGACTGGTGAGTGCTCAACATTTGACACGCTAGCAAGGAAACGTTGAATCACATACACCGAAACATGGCTGACCAACAATGTAAATCTGAACAGCTCATGAGCACATTTTGAAATAAAATTTAATTTCACAAGGGTCAACTTTTGATTAAGATTTTAGTTCAGTTCTCAGACAAATGAAGGTTTAAAGCTCTATTCTCTCTCCCTATACTCCCTCCCTCTCTCCCCCCCACCTCTCTCTCTCTCTCTCTCTCTCTCTCACACACACACACACGCACACTCTCAGTGCTCAACATCCTTGAGACAAAAATTAAGTCTATCTCTCACGCCTCACTCAGTTTCCATGAGTATACTGGTGCTGTGGTGTTGGCATGAGCTTGTAAGGAACTTCAGACCAGAGCTTAATCTGCGATGTAAATACCCACCCCACCCTCCTGCATGGCATTGCAATATGTACAGTATGGCACATCTGGTTCAATAAATCCATTTCTTTTTTCTTTTTTTTATTAATGTTTTTGGCAGACAGCAGAACATACAAAGCATAGACATCAGGTAAAAATTACAAACATACAGTCAGTTCCCTGTCTTTTTTTTATAAAGCATAGAAACAACAACACACACACACACAAAAACAAAACAAAAAACACAACTAAGAACAAAGTGCCTACAAACTTAACATAGACCTCTGAGTCTATGTTATAATACCAGTATCAGTTATCTATCTGTAATAAATCCATTTCTTGTTCCATGTCATTCCACAAGATCCCAGCCCAGTTCTCAGAAAGAAATACTTTCTCAGTACCATTTATATTTAATTTATATTACTGTAAACCATACCACTTTCTTAACTGTATACTACTGTCTACACTGCACTATATGTATTATACTGTTTATACTGCACCAACTGTCTATACTTTCTATATCACATTGCACTTCTCTGCTTTTTGCACTTCTGGTTAGACGCAAACTGCATTTCATTGTCTCTGTACTTGTACTCTGCACAATGACAATAAAGTTGAATCTACAGTAATCTTGAATGTAATCTAATTAAAAATGAAGATTCATCTGAATTCTGAAGGTCACCAGAAGGACTCATCTCTCTCTCTCTCTCTCTCTCTCTCTCTCTCTCTCTCTCTCTCTCACTATATAGCTCTGGAAAAAATGAAGAGGCCACTACACATTGTTCTGGCTGGGTCACTTAGCAACCATGTCCAGTGGTCTCTCAATTTTGAATATGACCGTCAACTCATTCAAATGTCACTCAGCATCAGAATTTATATATATATAGGATGTGCATATATATATGAGGCACATAATGATCTGAGATGAAAAACAATGCTTTAGATTTTTGAGCTGATTATTTCTCTGCCTGATTTCTCTCTAGCTCTATACTCCATCAAAATATAAAAAGCATCTCTCCAATCCAGGTCTCCAGTATGTGCTTCAGAAAGTCTGATACCTTGCATGGATCAAGGGGCATAATACTGTGATGGTCTTTACATAGGAAATGGCACTTTTTTGTACCGCTCAGTTTCTATACACACACAGACACTCACACACACGGACACGCAAGCACACACACACACACCTTCAAATGTAGGGGTCATTTGCTCATCCTACTCCCAGAGAGAGCCGTGGCCACTGCTGTGCAGTGCTGAGTGATGAGACGTGCCAGCTTTGACGCCAGCCTGAAGGGCCGCACTCGTCTCCCTTGGCAACAGACTTCCAAGTCCCCCTGGACAGCGAGATGATGAAGGCACCTGCAGAGAAAGCTACAAGGATATGGGGCGCGCAAACGCATACACACACACACACACACACACACACACACATACACACACACACACACATGCCCTCACCGAAGTCCTACAGTCTTCAAAAGGTTGACACACAAAGATATCAATATACTTCATATAATGTATTGAACATACTGTACACAAATAACAACAAAAATCCAAACATACACACATAAAAAAACCTAAACTGCAGTCACACAGATGTGTTTAAACAAAGAGATGGTTTAGCACACACACAGACACACACAAAGATAAACACACACACACACACACACACACACACACAAAAACTGCAGTCACATCATTAGTCTTTAACACATGCACACACAAAGATGGTCTAACACACACCCACACACACACACAATAAACTCAAACCAGAGGCTCACTGAAAACTGTAAAGCCTCTCTGTAATTGTGTTTGCTGAGGTGTACTGTATGTAGAGATGGATGTTAGGGTTTCACGTATACTATTATTTTGATGTGTGTGTGAGTGTGTATATAGGCCTATACTGTGTCAGTGAGGAAGAGTATAGTTTGCATACTGTAGCTTGGATTTTGATTCTGACATCTAACTATTTTCTGACATCTAACTCTGTCTGTCTGTCTGCATATCTCTACAACCTTTCATCTGAGCCATTTTACACGTGGCAGGTGTATGGCTGGATATTCATGGGAGTGATAAAGGAATCACTAAAAGAAAACATATATCTGATTCTGACCACATCAATATGAAGTGCATTTGTGCACAGATATGTCTAGTTGTTATGTGTGTTCATATAGCATGCGCCTGTTTGTATTTGCCCATGTGTGTCTGTTTGTTTGTGTCCTTAATGTAGAGGTTTGATACAATGTCAAAAATGCACTGACCTCTGCACTGGTAATGGCCATCTTTAGGGATCAGCCTGTCATAGGGCGAGGGTGAGATGGGTGGGTGAGATGTAGAAGGCTACTGTGGTCATAGACGTTAAGGCCACTGAGCCCTGACCCCTGCCTTTCCACTCTCTGAACTGGCATCTCACTGTTGGGAAGGGCACACACACACACTCACATACACACACACTCATGAGTGCACACACTCACATACACACACACACTCACATACACACACACTCATGAGTGCACACACTCACATACACACACACACTCACATACACACACACACTCACATACACACACACTCATGAGTGCACACACTCACATACACACACACTCTCACATACACACACACTCATGAGTGCACACACTCACATACACACACACACACTCATGAGTGCACACACTCACATACACACACACACTCATGATTGCACATAAAGGTTTAAGGGCACACACATATACACACACACACACATTCATGAGTGCACATAAAGGTTTAAGGGCACACACACACAAGTCACATACACACACACAAACACACACTCTCTTTCCTCTCTCTCTCTCTCTCTCTCTATCACACTAACACATACAAAGGCCCACACACTCTCTTTCTCTCTCACACACACAGACACACACACACACACACACACACACAGATAGATGTATGCTGACACACAAACGCTGTTTAAAGCTAACTGATCATGGAGATGCTTGAATTGAAGCTTGAATTTCCCCTGGGGATCAATAAAGTATCTATCTATCTATCTATCTATCTATCTATCTATCTAGATGGAGTGGAAGGTGAGAGTTCAGCCCACCAGAGTGAGGCTGTCTGGGGCTCAAATAGCTTTTGTTGAGAGCTTGTAGCCGATAGAGAGGTCAAGGGTCAAGTATGTGTGTGTGCGTGTGAGTGTGTTTGCATGTATGTATGTTTGTGTGTGTGTGCGTGTTTGTCTGTGCGTGAGTGTGTTAGTGTGTGCGTGAGTGTGTTTGTTTGCATGTATGTGTGTGTTTGAGTATATGTGCGTGTGTGTGTGTGTTTGTCTGTGCGTGAGTGTGTTAGTGTGTGCGTGAGTGTGTTTGTTTGCATGTATGTGTGTGTTTGAGTATATGTGCGTGTGTGTGTGTGGTTGTGTGTGTGTGTGTGTGTAGAATCCTGCATGCTATTTTGTGTGTGAGTGTGTTTGTTCTGTATGTGTATATGACAGAATGATGTGTGTGCACTACTCCCTATCAATCACTCCCAGTCCCAGTATCGATACAGATGAGACAATCCATCATCCATCTGTATGTATGTGTATCATGAGTGTATGTGTCTGTGCACACTGGATGCTCAGAGGAATGGGTTTGTGTCAGACTCTGGCAGTAAATTCTTGTCTGAGCAGTCTGTGTGAGACTGACAAGAAATGAAATGGACTGGTACTGTGGTGTTATTTAGGAATTTGGATAAGGTAGCTCACTGAATTATGGTGTGTATTCAACCTCTCTTCTCTTTCTCTGTGTGTGTGTGTGTGTGTGTGTGTGTGTGTGTGTGTGTGTGTTTTATCAGGAGTGCCACCAGCCATCCCCAGAGGATGGACATAACTGCTGGAAAATCTGGGATGGGCTTGTTTGTGTTTTTTGTTTGTATAGATGTCATCTCTAAAATCAACATAGCCGCCATGAGAGGTTTGACATGCACTTTATAATAAACGCACACTATTAAGCGATTATGAGCTATTAGTAAATGCTGTGTTCATCATTTGTAGGTATTGTTCCTACATTTTTCCCTCATCAATTAGTTATGTATAACACAGTAATAAACAGTGTTTGGAATAACGCCGTTTAAAAGAACGACGATAGGTAACGACGTTATTTTTTCACTAACGGGGTAATCTAACTAATTACTTTTCCCATCGTTACAACGCCATTAATGTTACTGGATGTTAAATGTGGTGCGTTACTATGCATTGATTGAATAAACTGTGTAATCCGAACGCACCCTGGCTCACAGCTAGTGAGGAGGTGGGTTAATAACGACGTAAGCGATTATGATTGGCTAAGGCAGAGTCATGTTTCATGATAGCCAATCAGAGTTGTACACAATACACACTTGCCAGCACACATGCCACACACACACACACAACAGCAAATAGAGATTCGACGAAACAGCAGAGGTCAGGAGCAATCTGGAAAGTTGGCATTTTCAAGGTGGAGATATAAGCACTACTTCAAATTCATCAGGGCAAGAACGTGCATGTAATGTGTACATTATGTCCAGGAGTGAAGGCTTTGTTGACATCCGTTGTAAGCAACTCTAATTTAATGAAGCATCTCACACACGCATCTAAAGCTAGTGGCCAAAAACACCGAAACCTTCACCACAAATGATAGCTCGCCATCCACTAGCAAAGAAGGACTTGGAGCAAAATCCTCCAAGCAGCAAAAGCTAGATCTTTCTGCCTCACAACAAAAACCTATGACACAGGCTGAAGTCAACTGTAGGTCTGTCGATGTGCAATATAAATTTACAGCAAATCTAAACGTCTCTCTTTAGCACCCCCGCTGGATTGCTGGCTAGTTTGCACCTCAGAAACGTGTCTGGTGGAACGTTTGGCTGGGTTTGCCAAAACGTTCCCAGGGGAATGTTTCCCTAATGATGAACGTTTCCCTTTCCCTATTGATCTATTTAATAAATATCGAAAGTTATGTAGCCTACAAATACCTGTCTGTTCTACTGATTTCAACTGGCTGCTCAAAACTGCTCAAAAAATCCAAATTCTTTGACATATAGCAACTTTTTTTTTGTAACAGTAACACAAATAGTTACTTTCCCTGGTAACGAGTTACACTTATCATAGAGTAATTCAGTTACTAACTCAGTTACTTTTTGGAACAAGTAGTGAGTAACTATAACTAATTACTTTTTTAAAGTAACATTCCCAACACTGGTAATAAATAAATTAATAGATAGATAGATAGATAGATAGATAGATAGATAGATAGATAGATAGATAGATAGATAGATAGATTGGTTGGTTGATTATAGATTGATAGATTGATTGATTGATTGATTGATTGATTATCAATTAGGCCAATCAATCGATTGATTGATTGGCCTAAACCCTCACAACATTTTAAGGATGGAAATACAATCTTTCCTGATATTCATGAATGCAATGTCTAAAAGTTTTCATGGATTCTAATTGGCTGTCAGCTTTTCTATTTCTCAAAATCGTTCAGAATGGCATTATTGTTCTACAATGTGAACATCATTTATATTAGCTAGAGTGAGTAAAAACATCATTATCATTAGTCATCGTCACCGGTGTTAACCTCTAACTCTTGTTAAAGAGCAACGAATTCACCTGCCTGCTCTTGTGCTACACTTTCCTCCTTTTGCAGTGGACAGGACTATGACCCTTAATCATCCATTTGAGCCCTGTCAGAGCTATCTGAATAAAAGGACAGAAAAATGAGAGAGATGACATGGCTGCCATTATCACCAGATTTTCAGAGTGGATAAGGATCAAGAGGTGAAGATTACGCAATCAGCTTGAGTACATCAGGAAAGTACCCTTTCTCTTTATTTGAGTGTCATGGTATTTTTAAGAGCACTTCTAACATGTTTTGACCTGTGCGTGCACTTGTTTTCAATCATATATGTGATTTGTCTCAGTTTATTTCAATTATATACAGTATGTAGTAAGTATAAGTATAAGTATACTCTTTTGATCCCGTGAGGGAAATTTGGTCTCTGCATTTATCCCAATCCGTGAATTAGTGAAACACACTCAGCACACAGTGTACACACAGTGAGGCGAAGCACACACTAATCCTGGCGCAGTGCAACTGCCTGCAACAACAGCGGTGCTCGGGGAGCAGTGAGGGGTTAGGTGCCTTGCTCAAGGGCACTTCAGCCGCTTCCTACTGTTTAAACTGGAGGTAGACGCAATACAATGCAATTGGCATTGGAAATCAGACTGCCCTCTCCTAAAGTCAAAGTCTGAGCCCTGGGTTGCACCAGCAAAACTCACTGCTGTAGCTTCCCCTCCAACCAGTGTGTTAAATGATGCCATACAGCCTGTGAATGATGCCACTTTGAAATCCAAATTCATTTGGTCTCCCTCCTGCCAGGCAGCATTTGAAGCTGTCAAACAGCTTCTGATGTCAGCGCCTCTTCTTCTGGCTCCTAACTTTTCAAAAACGTTTAAACTGGAGGTAGACACCAGCAACATTGGGGCTGGGGCGATTCTCCTACAAGAAGACGACAATGGCCTTAATCGGCCTGTGTGTCTGGAAGTTCAAGGTGTATGTGGGGGATAGCACATCACCTTTGGTTGTATACTGCGACCACAATCCGCTGACGTTTCTGAATTCGCTTCAGAATCCCAACCGCGTTGGTCGCTCATTTTACAGCCATATCCCTTAACCCTTAAAGGAGTACCGTCACACCGGTGTAACGGGAATGTTGGGAAATTAACATTCTAAAGAATATCTGGGTTCATTGAATTCAACAAAGAATTTTAGAACCTTCAATTGTTGCGGAACTTAAATGTTCAAAAACCTACACCTTTAAGGGTTAATCTTCTCTTTCCCTAAACTTTTGTAGGTTTTTTTGTCTTTAGCCTCCCAGGGCCTGGGTTGGGCTACTGTAGCAGAAGGTTTAGAGAAACATCCAGAAAAGTATAGACTAGCAGATAAGTATAATACTTTTAACATTTACAGCATCAGATTAAGAACAGTTTTGTCTGATGTACTGTTTCATAAGTGATTAATTGTTATTTAATTGTTATATTTGTAGGCCTGCATAATATCTTGTGTGTATGACTAAAGGTTGCCCTTGAGCGGTCAACTTTGTAAGGGGGAGGGTGTGACAAACCCCATACTGTAGGTCCGTCCGCTCTCCGTTTGTTTTTGTCTGTGTTGTTCCTCCTAGATGGCGATTGGCCCTAATTTGGGTGCTGGAAAACACCTGCTGGGAGGTGTGTCCTCAACAAATGAAGCATGTTCTCAACAAATAGACCG
>NC_055962.1:16200623-16319442 GCF_018492685.1 Alosa sapidissima
TGTCAAACTCTGTAGGTGACAAAGTAGAAAAAGCCGGTGGGCAGATTGGCCTACACACTTCTGCTATCTAGTTTCCACTGGATTTTTTGATTTTTGGTGCCGTTTAAGTAGTATAGAGTTGTTTGCAATATTGAACAAACTTGTGTATAGATCCAAACAGTTCTGCAACACTGCCTTTGTAAGCTAGGCCACTTTAAAACATATGAATCCTCTGACACAATAAGCAAGGTGCAAAGACAATAAGTAAGGTGGTTCGGTGAGGTGGTTCTATTGTGTATACTGTTGAAATAGGTATACTGTTTTTTTTTTAGCTAGGTGGTCCGTGATTTGTTTTTTTATTGGTTAAGTGGTCCTTGGTCTGAAAACGTTTCAGAAACACTGGTTTATTTGAATGCAAAATATGTGGTTCACTGTGCATAGTGCAAGACCTTTTACACTAATGAAATCACCTACAAGTGCAATGGAATACCATTTTTCAAATATGCTGATGACATGGTCCTTTGGTTCAAGGAGAACTCCCATGAAATTGAAGATCAGCAAGACTCAAGAGCTTTGTTGAACACCCCACACCCGCTCCCAAAACGCACACACGCATGCACACACACACACACCATACATTCAGCTTCTCCCATCAGGCAGACTGTTCAGAGCATCTCTGGTCAGAAAAACAGCTTATAAAAAATCTTTCATTCATTTAATTATTTATGGGGTTATTTTATGCTCCCTCCAGCCCAAATCTCAATGAACCTCTAACCCAAGCAAATAGTGCATTACTATGTAATAGACAATCATGTTTTTGGAATCCTGGAATCCTCGGTACCCAATTAGGGATTTAATTCTCAGGCCATTGTATTGCCAAAACAGAGCAATGTCAAATGTTAACACAAACATCAATGAAGCGATTCACACTGTGTTTCCACACTGCCTCTCATACCATTGGCTAATGCGTTGGACACAACTAAGCGTCTGTGTCTCTCGATCTTCCTAATTTTCATTTTCTTTTGTTTTTTTATCTTGTTGTTATGGATTTATTCGGCTTATTTTACAGTCATCCCATATAATCTAATTGTCATTTTATATTGAATTGATCTTTTGTTGTAATTTCATTCCAACTGAATGCGGCTGTGGCAATTAAGCCTATTGGGTTATGTTAATTCATATAACTTGTAGTGTGCCAGGCATTTACATAATTAACAGCAGGATAAAGGAATTTCAGGCCATGATAATCTTATAAATGAGGGGAGACAGATAAACACACTTCATCTTTGTCTTCAGATACTCTACAAGGGAACAAGATCAGTCTCTGGCAAAAAAAAAAGATTGCAACCATGTCTCAAAACGACACAAAATGCCCTCATGAAAAATTATTTTCATTTTGAAACTTGAGTCGTGTGTAAGTATAAATTTGTTCAACAGAACCTGTTCATTTCAGTACCCAACACTAAACATTACTTTCAATCTCTCCCTCCCTTCCTCCATGTGTAACCCTCCCCCTTCATCTCTCCATTCTCCTCTCCCCAACCTTTCAATCTGGACTGCCTGAAACCTAAACAAGACGCGGCCTTATTATAGCCACAAGCTTACAGGGACACCTCTCATTATCCTGTACCTATAGGGGTCTTCAGCCCAGGCTGTAGATGAGTGTGTTGTGTGGGCACGTGGTGGGAAGGGAATGTTATCTTACCCCACAGGCCAAGGTCCAACAGCCTGTGATGTGGGAACAGGATTGTTTTATGGGAGATATAAATATTTTGTATGAGCACGGCATTTAGAGGTTGTGGCCTCACCAAAGCTCATTAGTTAATTGGACCTACACGCCATTACATATCTGACACAACATAGCTGAATAATATGAAACATTTAAAGTGCTGAGGAGCCCCACAAAAAAAAATGTTAATGGCTGAGACACTACAACACAGCCGACAAGGACATGAAAGGCGTGTGTTTGCATGTGTACGTGTGTGTATGTGCGTGTGTGTATCTGTGTGTGTGTGTGTGTGTGTGTGTGTGTGTGTGTGTGTGTGTGTGTGTGTGTGTGTGTGTATCTGTGTGTTTGTGTGTGACTTACATATGCCTGACCAGAACATGGAAAACTACTGTCATGCATTCAAACATTCCCATCCCACAAACCCACCTAGAGCATATTTCACTGTATGAAGCTGGTGTGTTGCTGTTGCTCACTTCTAGTTTGGCCTCCATTCTCATTTGGCAAGGACTGCCTGGTTGGCCATTGCCATTTTCTGAGTGTTGTGTGTGAAATACGCTATACCTCACAAGTGGCCACAGGATCCTCTGTAATGATGATCACACTCATGCAGCAGCCTGTGTGATCTAGCAGGACTCATGCATTTTTCATGGCCACATCTGCACGTCTTTATGGGCAAACATGGTAAATCTGTGTGTGTGTGTGTGTGTGTGTGTGTGTGTAAGTGATATGGAACAGGTGGTCTAACCCACCTGGATAAGGTGTGCTTAACTTAATTAATATCAGTGCACATAAAGGTTTACAGGTATGTATTTATAGGTGTGTGTGTGTGTGTTTGCATGTGAATATGTGCATAATGTGTATTGCTTGTTATAAAGGTAAGGAAGGTAAACAAACATAATGGGCTGTAGTGTATGTGTGTGTGTGTGTGTGTGTGTGTGTGTGGTGTGTGTGTGTAGGCACGTATCTCTGATTCACTCTCCGTCCGCAGTCCGTCTGTTCCCCCTCTCTCTCCATCCTCTATGCGCGTCCACTCTCTCACTCTGCTGAAATACGCAGACTTTATGGTTTTTAATTAAAACCATAAAAAAACTCCACTCAATTTCCCCTCATTAGAAGCCAGAGCTGTGACGGCTGGAACTCCTCTGCCACATCAACATCGTCCACCACCTCCAATCCCAATGGGACTTTAGCTCCTGGTCTCAGACAGAGATTTAAAAAGCAATATCATGGGATTTGTTGCTGGCTTGGTAAAAATGAACATAATAAATGAACATAACAGGTCTTTTTTTGGCAGTGAACAGACAGGTTGTTAGTGTTAGTGTGTGCCATGGTTCATTAGCACATCAAAGGGAAAACACCGCACTTAGGTGGTCTCCCACGGCTGCTGTCCCAGCTGTCTAATCCCATATGCATCTCTGTACCGACCTTCAACTCCGTGCCAAGCTCCGTGGAGAACAACAACTCCCATGAGGCCCGGCGTGATGGATGGGGAAAGCTCCGGTTCGGCGAGGGTGAGATGGGAAGTGCGGTTTCTTGTGCTGTTGGGTCAGCGTCTGTCTCCGGGAGGTCAGCAGGAGGCAGCGATGAGACAAGGGAGAGGAACTGTCAAAGGACGAAAGACAGAAATCAATACGGCTCAGGATGCATTAGCTGGGGAAGACCGAGGGAACGGCAGTGTGTGTGTGAGTGTGTGTGTATGTATGTGCCTGTGTGTGTGTGCGTGTGTGTGTGTGTGCCTGTGTGTGTGTGTGTGTGTGTGTGTGTGTGCCTGTGTGTGTGTGTGCGTGTGTGTGTCTGTGTGTGTGTGTGTGTGTGTGTGTGTGTGTGTGTGTGTGTGTTTAGGCATAGGTGTGTGTGTGAGAGAGAGAGAGAGAAAAAAATAGACTGAGAGATATTATGATGTGAAATTATGTGTGTGGAAATATTTCAGTGAGTGAATGTGTTGGCATATGTGTGCGTGTAAATATGTATGTAAACGAGCAAATATGTACCTGCCCGTGTAAGTGAGTGATTATGGAAATATATACAATTACGACTGTGCTGGCTCACATGTGAACATGACACGTGTTTGTTTGTGTGTGTTAGTGTTTCTCTGTGTGTGTGTGTGTGTGTGTGTGTGTGTGTGTGTGTGTGTGTGTGTGAGAGTGTGTGCAGAGTATGTGTAAATGTGTTTTGGTGCCCTGCTGGCATGATATCCCTTCACGAAATCCCATCCAACTCATATTTAATGACTTTATTCGCTGAATGTTACTCTAGGCCAGCACAGTATTGCCCTATATATCTCTCAATGGGCTCTTTGCAGTCGAGAACTTGAAAATTACGTCTCCACACAACTCATCCCTGGGCAGCACGGCCATAAAGTCTGCCAGACAAGTGACCTGAAAGAGTCATAGTTCTTCTCTTTTGAATACGGTGGGAATATATGAATATGAATATCAGTATGATATCAAGATGCAAATACATTAATGCTGAAACATTCAGTGATAGAGAGGCAGAGTCGTTAATTTCTAAGCAAAGGGGTTTTTATACGGGGAGTCTCCCGGGATGCTAAACTAACAGTGTATTGCTACTGAATGCCCCCAGACTGAGAGTAGTGGTCTGGTCACAGATGCATATCTGGATTAAAGACCTCTGGGACGGCTAAACATTTACTGCTGCCTGTTATACAACATGTAATTCAGAAGTCTTAGATGCATGTGTGTGTGTGTGCGTGTGTGTGGGGGGGGGGGCATCTGTTTTTTTTATGCATTTATATGTGTGCAGCCATGTATTTGTCTGTGTGTGTGCAACTGTATGAGTTTTTGCGCATGTGTGTGTGTGTGTTAGGGATGGGCGATATATATCGTCTGCGATAATATCGTGATTGTTGTTTTAACAATGTGCAAATTGACATTATCGAGTATTTAAATTACTTATGGGGAAAAAACACTCAAAATCACGCACTGAAGACTCACACATTCCCAGGAGGTAGGCTATGCGGGAGAAGTGCAGCAGAGCAAGTGTCACGTGATCACTAGTGGGTCACAACGTTGTCCCACGCAGCCTAATGTTTATTTTGTGCAGCAAGAGTAGCCTACTTGGGATTTTATGCGGCTACTTCTGTTCAAGATGAGACAGTCACGTTTTTTCCTACACGGTATTATATGTAGATAAAAACATTAGCCTTTGAGTATTTTAATAGTCAGTTGTAAACAAATAACTATTCTCATGTAACTCTTTTGTAAATGGACTGAAGTTCGCTCTAAATATCTACGTTTACCGATTATGCTAACCGTTAGCATCTCTATGGGATTTCTCATTTACATTAGCTACAGTATATAAGCTAACACATTAGTTTCTATTCTGTAACTTGGAATGCTAGCCTACGTGATTGCTCTAAAACAAAACATAGAAGGAATAACTGAGATGTAGGCTACTCTGTTGGTCTGCTCTTAGTTTTACATGGAATCCTATGTAAAGGTTTGAAAGGAACTTCAGCTTCAGACTTTCTCTTGGGAAACTGTTAGGCCTATTCATCTTCTCTAATGTAGCTGGCTAGACCATGTCATTGCCACACACACAAGTGTGTCAGAGTGACAATGCATTGGTTAATTTGGTTAAAAAGTCACAGGTTAGGTTATTGGTTATTATTGTAATGATGCTATTCATAAATAATGAGCTGTAAAGTAACTCAAGGATATCGACTAATTATCGTTATCGTCAAAATCACAAAAAATATCGAGATATTTTTGTCCATATCGCCCACCCCTAGTGTGTGTGTCTATGTGAGTCTGTGGCTGTTTTTTGTGTGTGTGCAGCCAGGTTTGGCTGTTATGTGTGTCTGTGTGTATGTCTGGGTTTGTAACTGATTTTGTAGCTGTATGCGTGTGTGTCTGTGTGTGTGTGTGCATTTGTGTGCGTGTGTGTGTGTGTGTGTGTACATGTCTGTCTAGGTCCCTGGCATTTTGCCTCAGTGCCAAGTGTCCAGTGAGGTTTGGTGCTGACATTTCCCATCAGTCTGTGGGGCACACCCACAGATGTCCCAGCTATATTACAGCTCTGCCAGGGACAAAGGGCGAGGACAGACATCTGATGAATACACACACACACACACACACACACACACACACACACACACACACACATTTTCTTCACTCTTCACACCTACAATACTTGCTCAATCTGATTCCGTCTTCCACCAAGGAGTCTGTTGCACACAACTGCCCTACTAAGGCAAAAGACCTTAACTCACAAGAGTGTGAAACTGAGAAAAATGACTTTAAAGTTATCTTAATGTCCTGACAATTGAGTAATAGGTATAATATTGTAATTTTCACATTTTGTAGTGAATACCTCTATTAATCTATCTACAAAAAAAATTAACTCAAATTTGACATTTGACCCTTTTTTGGAAGTCTGCCTTAGTATTGCCCACAAAATGACAATCGGTCATAGTAAGGCAAAATACCTTAACTTCTATTTTATAGCACAATGTTATGATAACAATGATAACTTTCACTTAAAATGTAAGCAATATTAACCCTATTGGACTCACTATGGTAAAATGGCTTCACATTTATCAACATCATATGAAAATTATAGTTTTTTCATTTTTTTCTGTATTTCATACTCATACTACCACACAGACAGTCATTGACATGTCAGAATTAAGAATGAGAGTGTTTTGATGTTTTAATATATATAAAGCATATTTTTCTGTTTGGATATGGGGCACTAATTTAGACTCATTGGCTTGTTTATTTCGATAACCAGCCTAGAACAGAAAAAATATTTCAGAATCATCCCCTTGTAGCATCTTCATGTCTGCTGAAAAGTTTCAGTGAAAACATATGAATTAATATTTATTGGGATTTTACTTGCAGTATTTGCATTATTATCATAAAATCAGGAATACATTTTGATGATTTGTGTAGGTCTTACTATGATTATGATTAGCCTAAACACTGTAGGCCTATACATTTTCCTGGATAGAATGGAAACTTAACCAAATGCGGATGATAAAACAAAGTTCTCCCACACAAATTAGGTAGATTAGGATGTGATTGGTTGCCTTTATTTGGTCATTTTCAGGGGCGGACTGAGACCAAAAATCGGCCCTGGCATATTTGGCCTAAGCGGCCCTCAAATCAGTCGGGCACACCTAATTAAATACAAAATCTTTGCATTACCCTTAAATATGCATATATTTTTAACTGTCATGGAGCACTGAAAGTGATGTAGGCCTCATTGGCTATCACTCTGACTGATCAGAGGTAGCCATGGATTTCCATATTCAAGTAGCCTAGGCTATACAAGCTATTATTAAAGAAGAGTTTCTGCTTGAATTCAAAGTATCATTTCAAATTATTCAATAGGCTACATTTAAACTATAGGCCTACAATGCTCAACTGACAGCAGCACCAAACAGTTACTGAAGCCTATGTGTAAAGAGCTAATTACCTATTGTTGTAGACGTTAACCACTGTAGGACAACTGAAACAACACAAAATAAACAGGGCTGTTGCTGGAAATATTTTATTCCTGTAGGCTATACTACATTGCTGGTACATTTTGGAACATTATAGCTACATTAACTAATTATCTTTAATGTCTTCCAGTAGCCTATCGTATAGGTCACTGTATATTATTTGGCTTGTGCATAAATATGACTTGATGTTTTGTAGCCTACATTTCCGTCAGTCTACAGTCTTTTAGCCCATCCTTACCATGATAACCCTTCCAAGATAGAACCCTTTCGACGCTCTACTTTGAGAGACCAACCACCACTCATGCCATCGATGTTGAATTTTGGGCGTCTGACGGAAACTGATCAATCTGACCAACAATTAACATCGATTTGACACTCTTTTGCTGTCCGGGTTTACAAATCATTCATTTAGAACATTTAAGTTGTGCTATTTGTTATTATAATCACAGCACGGCCTTACGTTATCATTACCATATCATTACATTATCGCAATTAATAAGTCATCATGATCATCATCGTCAGCATGGCATGTCACACATAGCCTACCTGCTCCACCACTGAGTTCTTATCATGTAGCCTCAACTAGGCTCCACCACCTGCTCACTGTCCCTCTGCTCTGCTTGCTTACATCCTCGTTCAAACTCAACGAACGTCAACATGTTGCTGACATATGCTAGCCCACTTGCAATACTGTATTTTTGAAGCTTCTACATTGGTGTTACTTTTGCACTATTGTCACTACCGCCACCCGCCGCAATTTCGTGTAGGCAACTTCGATTAACTTTTGATGCGCTCACAAAATCCTGGCTCTAAGCCAAAATGCGAGGGGTGGGGCCTGACGTGAGCTGTTATTGGATCAGTCGAGTGTCAATATGGAAATGTAACCAATGAGCCGCAGGTTGTCCTTCCTTTGGGCCGATCGTTGGCCAAAATGATTAAATTATATATATAGCCTATTCTATCGGCCCAAAAGGTGCGGCTCGAACAAACTCGCGTAGTTTTAGACAGATAGATAGATATACTTTATTGATCCCTTAGGGGAAATTCAAGGTCACAGTAGCATACAGACAACACACACACACATTCAATAACAGCAGAAAAAGTAATTAAAAGTATATAATATAAAAAACACAACTAAGCAATAAGGACTGTAGAAGATAAAGAATATACTAAATATACAAAATACAAATTATACTAAATCAAAATCAATTCTTAAAAACAGTATCCACATAGTGGGTGAATAATCAATCAGGTGCGCTTGCAATGACTGAAGCAGGGACTGAGCCTGTGGTTCTCAGTGCATAAGGTAAGGTAAGGTGCTCTGTGTGAATGAGTGTCATGGTGATGGTGCAAATGAGTAAGTCAAACAGTGCAACAGTGCAAGAATAAAGTCTATATATCTATATATAAATAACTATATTAAGAAAGGTATGTGGCATGGAGGGAGGGGTTGTGCATATGTGCTAATACAGCACGCAAACAGTGAGGCAGAAGACAAATGTAAAGTGACTAGTGGACAGACAAAGACATTGGAGGTTTTCAGTCAATGACATCATGATATCATTTGCAGGCGAGAGCTAGCATATATGAGAAACATTTTTTTCCAGCTGACATGTAGCCTTGTATTACGGGCTGTGATGTGAATTAAGATATCCTAGGCTACAAGCCATGCTCTAATGCACCGCTTGTTACTGAATAGCCTATGTTGTTGAGTTTAGGCTTTAAGTTAGGCTAGGCTATCAAGATTATCATTAATGCACCAGCATAATGTCATTCCTTGATCTTGGCATTTAGGCTAGGCTACGTTTCAAAGCCATCAATCTAACAAATAGCAAGCAC
Organism: Alosa sapidissima; assembly: GCF_018492685.1. Classification (NCBI taxonomy): domain Eukaryota; kingdom Metazoa; phylum Chordata; class Actinopteri; order Clupeiformes; family Clupeidae; genus Alosa; species Alosa sapidissima. The sequence continues at coordinate 16,209,638 of NC_055962.1, forward strand.
TGCAAAACATGTAGGCTACTGTAGGCTATACACTTTATTGAAGTGACTTCATGAAGTTATTGAAGTCACACACACACACACACACACACACACACACACACACTTTCTCCACTCTTCACACCTAAAAGACTTGTTCAGTCGGACTATGTCTTCCACCAAGGAGGCTGCACAGACACAGACAGACACACACACACACACACATACACTTTCTCCACTCTTCACACCTTCACAATACTTGCTTAATCTGACTCTGTCTTCCAGCACAGAGGCTGCCCACACACACACACACACACACACACACACACACACACAAAGAAATATGTGAAGGAAAGAGGGGAAAGAATGTCTAATCTTTCTTCTCTGCTAAGCAGCTTTCCTTTTTCATATACTGTGGACACCCAAGCCTGACTTTTAAATGATTCCCCTTGACGACAGACTTGCTTACTGGTCCACTGCCTTTTCATTGCTCCTCACTCAGTCCGGGTGTGCAAACAAACCCAACTGCTCCAAGGCCTCATATTACAGATTGCAGATGGCTCCCAAAACGCGTGGAGGTGTCTGCATTAGGTTCTATCTCATCAGCTTGACTGATCAACTTCAGATATGGCTAATACCAAATGTTAAATATGTGTACTTTTAGACTTATTTGCAGTTTGCTTCAATGGGTCAAAAACTTACATACATGAGTGCATACTTACATGCATACATACAGTACATACATAAAGTGCATGCACACTCTATGTTGTTTTACAGTAAGCAGTGGAATGCAATGGAACCCCCCCCCCCCCCCCCCCCCATCCCCAAATGGGCCTGTGCCTGAGGGAGACTCAGCTGTGACAAAGGCTCTGTCCTGGAGCCCCTGAGGTGGAGCTTACACACATCCATCCACCCCTCTGCAGTAAGGAGACCCCCTCGGGAGAACTAAACTGTCCCCAAGCTGAGGACTATAGACGGAGCCTTGAGGGACTCTGATCTGATCATTCAAAAATTACTGTAAATAAACAAGACATGTTTGGTTAACCCCAGCAACAAAATATGATAATGTGTAATAATTTACTATCATTTTGAAATGACCACTGACCATGAAATTCCATTAATTGATGTATTCACTACATGCAATGCCACCCAAGTAGTTCTATACAATTCTTCCACATACAATAGCTGTATGCAAATGTACGTAAAGGTTTTTAATGATCATTAAGTATGTATACTTAAAAGAACTGAACTTTACCCCTATACTATTTTCCATACTGTGTATGTGTGTGTAGAGGGCGGGGGGTGGTTCAAAAGAGCTTGGTAAAAAAACTTTTATTCCTGTATAAAGAAATGTATTTATTATAAAGTTATTTTCGGTCAGTGATGCAGCCCTCCACGGATATAAGGTTCAACTGTTCCATTTCCGCTCTCAAAAGTGCCTCGCTCAGAAATTTCAAGATGAGTGTGAGGATAGGCCATTAGGAAGACTCCCACAAGTGCACTCTTCAGCTGTTTGGAACATTCAGGCAGAATTCAATTTCACACACTAGCCCTCTTTTTTAGCTGGACACAGGAACTTCATTCTAATGGCGAAAAAGTCACTGCAAATCTTTTCTCTTGTATTTATTTGTTTTATGTTGTCCTGGATGTGTTTTTTTTTGTTCTTGTTTGTTGTTTGTTTTGAGCTGTTTTGCTGAGACCTTCTTATCTTTGCTCCATCATGAGGCAGGAAGCCAACCCCTTTGTAAAAAAAAGCATGTAAAGAAGTGTATCGATGTTTCTTGTTTACCTTATCTCAGGTTCTCACAACACGCTCTTAACCTTGAGAAATCAGACACTTTACTTCTTCTCATATATATTCTTGAGAATGTACGTTTCACCATAAATAATCACACATCTCCACTTCCCATTACTGCCCTTCCCCTCTAGTATTTCCCAACACTTTTGTTATCACGCATATTCCTCACCTTCTGTTGTTCAATTCAGTTCAGTTACGTCACTTTATTGTCCTAAAGAGTACACAAAAGATAAAAAAGACAAAAAATGACAGCAACAGTGGACGACAAACAGTACAAAAAAGTTATTTCATCACACCAGTCAGGGTTTCATTCATACTCAACACCTCCCAAAACTACCGTGCCTCTTGTGCTCCACCACAATGAAATGCAAATCACTGGTGAAACACCCTCGTTCAGCTGTGGCTGACTCTGACTGCCGCTTCTGCCGCCACTATTCCACGCATCACCTCCCTGATTACTTCCAGCTAAGCGTTACATCTGTAAACTAATCGCCCCGGCGCAACGATGCCAGCCTGGCTTGTTGTGGGGACAAGGTCACTCATTTGGGGGCGGGGGGGGGGGGGGGGGGGGGGCTGTGAGTGTGGAAGGGGTGGGGGGGTTGTAGAAGCCGTCTGTTTTGATCACGCTGTGTGATGGCGTGGAACATAGGAGCCAGGGGCACCCCGTAGGCGGTAATGCGCGCCCGCGTATCGAACGCTGACGCAGCAAAAACATTGGCCCCAGTTAAAAACTTCTCCTCTGCTACTTTCAACTATTATTAGTTGCTGTTTTTATTCCTCTTCATTATGGGTGCCCTGCATTACGGGCACAGCGTTTCCTCCACATTAGAAGTCGGTGACGAAAGAGCGGAGGGTGGTTGGCGTGCGTCACTTGTCATCCTGGCGTGGCAGGAAACAGGCCTGTGTTTGTCCTCGCCCAGGGCTGTGCTGTCGGTGAGTGGAAATGTGTCAGAGACAAGACCATGCCAGCCCCTCGACAGCCTGGGGAAGCTGCTGACAAACACTGACACAGTACATTACACACACATACACACACACACATACTGTACACACATGCCTACACACACAGACCAAGACATACACACATACACACACGTAAATACTTACACAAACACACGCAAACAAAGATGTATAATCCTGGAACGCCGATACAAATCAATGCTTTTGCTAATTCCAACCCCCTCTATGACTCAATGCATACCACAGCAGGGGAAACACTATCATTCCCCATGGGTCTAGTACATCCCTAGCCTATGGCATGCAGCAGACCCATGGATAGCATTAGGTGTTATATGGATGCTTGCTATGAATGCAATGGAGCATTTCTATCAGTGATGTACAAGACGGTTGAGTTTTGCTCACAAGGCGAGAAGGTGAGAGACACCCCCCCCCCATCTCCCTTTGTTCTACTGATGAGTCAAATAGAGGCAAGGCCCCCTGAGGTGATTTACGAGCGCCGAGAGAGAGAGAGAGAGAGAGAGAGAGAGAGAGAGAGAGAGAGGAAGAAGGGAAAAAACAACAAAATAAATAAGGTTCTCAGAGCCCTGGTGTGGGTGGTACATAACAAATGGCGCTTAATGGAAAAGGATGACGTGGCGTGTAGATTTATTATGTCTGCAGGTCTCATTCCCCCGCGCGGGGACGACACTCCGGATGACAGTAAATGCATCCGGTCACATCGGATGCGCCCATTAATCATACGCCAGTGTCACGGCCTGTCAGGCCAGATTAGCAGGGGGGGGGCAAAGTGCTAGGGGAGGGACAGAGGGAGCTGCACTGGGTTATGGGCTTATTTGGGTACAACAATTACAGTCTTGCTGTCTCTCTCTCTCTCTGTCTCTCTCTCTATCTGTGTTTGTGTGTGTGGTTAACCCCAGCCAACTGTTATTGTGTTCGAGCAGTCATGTGCATGTCTTTGTAATCTGTGTATCTGTGTGTGTGTTATTAAGCTGGAAGAACACCTGACTGTACTATACTGATTGGTTGCAGTGACACAACACTGGTGTGTGTGTGTATGTGTGTGTGTGCACTCATGTATATTTATCGGTGTATACTCATGTGGTGTGTGTGTGTGTGTGTGTGTGTGTATGTGTGTGTGTGTGTGTGTGTGTGTATACACTACATTTGTGCAGATGACCTTACCCTTGTGCGGGCACCCTGGAACAGATGTTTCCCTTCGCCGATAGGACAGATTACATTTCATGCATGGGCTGAGGAGCAGTGATAAAGCACAGGCCTCCGCCGGCCCTGAATGCCATGTTAGCCACCGAGACTCAACTCAGAATACATTCACACACAGTCTCAGTGGCTGCAAACACATATATTCACACACACACACACACACACACACACACACACACACACACACACACACACGCGCGCGCGAACACACACACGCATACACACACGCGCGCACACACACACACACACACACACACACACACACACACACACACACACACACACACTGTGGCTCTGAGACTACATCTTCCTGAGTACTATCCCACGAGTCTGTGTGATGAAACATCGGCAGTTAACCCTAGCAAAAAGGGCGCGAGGATGGTGTCGGATTCAGTGAAGAGTGATGCAAAGGAGGAGTGTTAGTGTGTGTGTGAGAGAGAGAGAGAGAAAGAGAGCAAGAGAGAGAGAGCGAGAGAGAGAGAGTGTGTGTGCGATGAGAAAGATGGGGTATTAAGGATGTAAACCCCGACCATATTGGATAAAAGCGACTGGGGCAGAGTAATATGTCAGTGCAGATTGCCTGAGGTAATATCTCACACATATGAACACACATACAGTGACACACACACACACGCACACACACACACACACCACAGACACACACTGACATTCCCATTCACACGGCCTGAGTAATTCACACTCCTGCCACCGAACGCTGTCATTTCAGAGTAGGGAGTGCAGAGTATTTTTCTGTGCACAGCAGGCAGTGTAGACTGACAGAGCACGTTAAATAATGCAGAATTTATGTAACACTTTAAAGATCATGATTAAGTCAGTATTCAAACTCACATAAAAGGCAAACCTGGTTACAACCCTAGAGGTTGCATGTGTAACTAAAATGAACCATGGTTGAATTACATTAGTTGCTATACAAGAATGTTGGAGGGCTGAATGTAAGTAGGGAAAAAGACAACCTGTAGGTGTCTTATGGTATCAGAAAAGTATTCTTAAAAAGACAAAATATATTTCTGATCATCTTCTGTTTCTGTCATCAACCTTGTGTATGTTGTAGTTCAATTAATGGCGTAAACGGAAGTTGGGAGGAGCGTGACAAAATTTGCCACGCCTCCTTCAATCAGTCAGGTAACTTATTCACAGTCTACCTGCCGAAGCTGCAGCATCGGCATAACATCGGCAACCCACCACCTACCCTCAAGCCTCCTGTCTTCCTTAGTTAAAGAATAAAGGGGTGTATGCCGGGATCCTGCTTGACTCCTGCCGGCAGAGTTGACTCCAGTTGACACTTCAGGGCCCTGGCCAGAGACCTCGCCAAACATGCTCTTCTATTACTATTATTTCATGCAAACTCCGGAATGTGATCTAGTGCAAACTCCGGAATGTGATCTAGTGAAACCTCCGGAATGTAATCTAGTGAAAACTCCGGAATGTGATCTAGTGAAACCTGTGACCTAGTTTTTCACAATTGCCAAATTACATTTTTTGAACCCTTCCGCCCTTTTTCCCAAAACTGTAAACACAAACCCCAAATCTCAAAGTACATTTACGAAACCTCAGACAACCTCTGCAAAACTGAACAAAAAAAAGTGTGACTTATAGTCCGGAAAATACGGTATTCAACATTTACTGTAAATTCAGTAAAAATAAAGTATTGAGAATGGAGTTTGTGTTTTAGGGTTTTGAGAAAATCGGGTGGAAGGTAAAGTACATTAGTCCTTAGAGATATAGATATATAGAGAGTCTACAGCCTACAGTGTACTTTGAATGCCTCACTGATAGTTCTACCAGAAAGACTCGGGGGAGAAATTATGAAAGGGGATTTAATCCTGATTAGGATATCAGATATCAGTATAGCTATGTAAGATTCATAACAGCTGAATATTTAAACAGTCTTTGGTGTAGGCCTCCATCCGTAGACTGGTAAGCAGTGCGGGGATGTTGGATCCTGCCGATAGACTGTGGCAGGGGCGAGGAGCATAGCTTATAATGGTTGTTTCACATCATTTGAAACAAGTGAGATCAATTTTTTGTTGGTTGAGTTGTTTGGTGGTGTTGGTGGTTGGTGTTTAATGTATGACATTTGTGCTATTTTGAGTTGTTGCATGAGAATGAGTTATAGTTTTGCAAAAATAGTCGATCTGCAAATTGTGTTTTATATGTGAAAACTGTTTATGATTTTGCCAATAGGGTGATTAATTCAAGAAATGTGTTCCAGCAACTGAGAATTTGGTTCATAGAATGGAGTTTAGTGTTTTAGCAATTATGAAAAACTGTAATACCCACCAATCTGCTTGTCTTGATATTCCCTCCTGATACATTCCTTTCTTTGTTACCAACACCTCTATTGGACATTCTATCTACCCCAATCTTATAACCTTTCAATGACCGTCACCGGTTCTGCTGTCTTCAGCCAATTTGAAACGGCCACAGACATTTCAACCTTATTTCTCAGGTCTTACTTGTCTGCTAGAAGCTTTTTTTTCCTCCTCCTTTATTTCCTCTCCTCAGCACCACTACCAGGCTTTCATGCTATTTCTAGGACATCAATTATAATAATAATAATAATAATAATAATAATAATAATAATAATAATAATATAAACAATAGTTCACACTTTACTGATTGTCTTTGGTTATATTATGTTACTGTATGTTATGGTGTTGTTTTGTTTTGTACAACAAAGGTGCTCTATAATTAAAATGTACATAAATGTGGTTGCGAGGACTAAATGCATTATGGCTGATGTTGCTCACAGGAAACTTAGAAAGAGTCCTGCACACTGACCATTCCGCAAGCAATTATTTTTTATTTGAATTTACACAACGTTTCGGTCTTAGACCTTCATCAGGTAAATTTATTTTTTTACCTGATGAAGGTCTAAGAACGAAACACGGTCCTGATCTGCGACCTTTTGGTCATATCCTACGCACATGCCCGACAAAAGAGGTGTGCAAAAAGCCTTCCTACATTGATGTTGCTCACAACAATGTTGATGTAGTTTTGTTGAAGACTCCAGAAGTATGAGTAAAGGAGCTTCACTTTGTTATAATTCACGACAGCAAAAATGCAAAAAGGCAAAATGTCATTCATTTTGACCGGAAGGAAGTGATGGAACTTCTGCATCCCTTTCTCAAAGACACACACACACACACACACACACACACACAGTGGCGCCGGCAGGCGTAATCCTGTACGCACTGTGCGTACAATTTTTTCACGGCTTTATTTGTGAAATCATTCAATATTAGCCTACAACAATAAAAAAAAAAACTTGTGTGACAACTAGCCTATATTTATTGACTCATGTGCAATCTGAATATTGGCATTATTCCGAATAAAACCGGAATATGGTGTGCATGGAAACCATAGAATATAAAATATGAAAACGTAGCATTGTCATGACATGATAACGATTGACCTGTGGCGGTTTTTGGGCGTGGCTTTGGATGGCGCTTAAAAACACAACGTTCCATTCATTCATAGGATAATAGCCTAAATCATTCAGTCATGAAAAGAAAACATCAGCAGCAGCTTAATATTTTTAAGGCGTTTAACCGTAACGTTAAAAGACGTAGGCCTATACTGTTCTTAGCAGTGATGCTGACACTGACAGCAGTGAGAGATTGTTTTCTACGGTCACGGTCTACACATGTTGAAAATGTTGAATTGTTTGCTCTGTAGGCTTATTTTGAAAAAAATAAAACACGGTTTGGAACAGGGATTCAGTTAATGCGAAGAGCAGAGGTTCTCAACCTTTTTGGGGCTAAGGCAGGTCATGACGAGTCGGGTTGGCGCGGGTGTTAAAAGTCCTTGACTGTGCGTAGCCTATCATCTAAAAGTTTGGGACAACTAAAACAGCAGTGTATTTAGAATGTTGTGAGCAAATCCTTATTGTTATTTAGCTACCATAACTGTGTTTCTCTCTATCGCAAATCGCGACATAAACTCATTGGTTTATTTTGTCTTTTCTTTCCCTTTTTCGCGGGTTGGGCAGTGAAGTTATAATGCTCATAAGGTATGTTCCCCTAATTTGAGTCAGAACCGCTTGCTTTGTAAAGGTATTTCTGTCCTTTCCAAACTGCGTTAAAATAGTGTGTTTAACAACCAGAATTTAAAAAAAAAATCCCGGGAGAGAAATTTCCCTCATCCCAGAACTTTTAAAAAGCGTGAAACACCCCTATAAGCCCACGTAACCTACAGTCAGTGTTGTAAAAGACGCTTATGCAGTATGGGTAGGTTCCAGTTTATGTAAAGGTTTTTCTTAGGCTCAATAAGGAGAGGCTAGCCTACATTTACCAAAAGCGCAAATTTGGTAAATAAGGTCGGGTATCTTTTTTTTTTTTTGGGGGGGGGGGGTCGTATGGTGCGTACTATGGAATACAACCCTAGAGGCGCCCCTGCACGCACACACACACACACAGCAGTGTGCACAAACTCAAAAGCACACACATAGCTACACAACAACCTAGGGCTATTTAGTTCTGTGGCTCCTGTCTCAATGGTAAATTACTTCGAAACAGAGCCAAGATGTTTGCTTTGTGTGTATGCTACACCATCGCTCCCCTTCTCTAACCATCGCTCCCATTCCCTAACCATCGCTCCCCTGCTGAAGAGCACAAACACTCACAAATCATTAGAACAAATAATGAGGAAGAAGGCGGTGAGCTGAATACGCAAATGGAATAGAACTGTAAGTAATTATATCAGAGAGAGAGAGAGAGAGAGAGAGAGGGAGGGAGGGAGAGAGAGACAGAGTGGGAAAGAGAGAGAGAAAGAGATGGAGGGAGAGAGAGAAAGGGAGGGAGAGGAACTGTTTACAGATGTGCTCGTTGTTTGCGCAGGCTAGGCTCCAAAACCATCGCGGAGGACAAATGATGTTTGATATCACGAGTGGCATGATTCCCTCTACTCTCATTTTCAGATAGTGGAAATAGACAGAGATTTACAAGCACACAAACACACACACACACACTTACCTTGTTTGAACACACCTCGAATATCTTTGTCATCCTCTCTCTAAATGTATCTCTAACTCTACTCTCTCTATTATGAGAAGGCATGTGCTTGCATGTTGGTTTGAGAGTGAGAGTGTGAGAGCACCATATTTAGACTCTTGCAGAACCACTTAAGAGTTTCCTCACAAGCTCTGTCAACATTACAAGCCACAGAAAGCCAGAGCAACAAGGCTCACAATGCATGTGACCTCTGTCTGAACTCCACACACACACACACACACACACACACACACACACACACACACACACACACACACACACAAAGTACATGCCCACACACACATTCACACTCCCATCTGCATCACACCCATTCCAGGCTTCGTCTGCCAACGTACCACACCTCCACAGCGACAATCTAATCCATTATATACCCCATGAGAAGTCCTGGAACCTCTACCTTTAACACTAAAACAGGATCTCTCTCTCTCTCTCTCTCTCGCTCTCTCTCTCTCTCTTTTACACACACAAACACACACACTTATTACACATAGTTATACAAGCAGTGCTTTAAATGGCAGCTGATCGCTGATTGGGACTCTATGGCTGTGGAAAGCTGATCACGAGAGCTTTATGGCAGCCCAAGAGGCGACACATGTGCACACACCCAATTACACGCCCTCGACACAGTTGCCGGTAGAGTAGGCGCGCAAAACAAACCCTGGTGGGCGATTTCATTTTATTTAATTACCCCCACCCCCCTCTGATTCACCTAATAAAGCAGGGCAACAAATGACCAGTTGTCAGGGAGTGGGGGCATGAAATCACACTTGGAGATAAATCAGATATGTGTGTGTGCGTGTGTTTGTGTGCACGCGTATGCATCTATTAGTGTGTCAATAACTGTATGTGTATATGTGTGTGTGTATGTGAGAGAGAAAATGAGAGAGAGAGAGAGAAGTGTAAGAGAGAGAAAGTGTGTGTGTGTGTGTGTGTTTGTGTGTGTGTTGCTCATAGAGTTATTGAGGCAAAAGGAAATCTGGCAGCTCGGTCAGACCATATGCCATTGGCTCACAGCGAAGCCCCAAGCTCCTACCAGCCAATCGGATTTACCCACAAAAAGCTGGCCAAGCTGCCTCCCAGAATGCAATTGGGCATGCATGAGAATTACCTGGCCAGGAGAGCAATCCCATAGTCCTCTCTGCTGCCAGAACAGCGGGCCTCGAAGAAAACAGGAAATTATCTGGAACATTCTGATCCCAAACCACCCAGGCCACAGTACCACAGTGAGACGGTCTATGGGGAAAACTGCAGGCCTCTTATCCTGAACAAAGCAGACTTTCCCCAACAGCATCCTATGCATTGCTAATTGTTGTTTCTTTCTTTCTTGTTTTTTTTCTTTCCTCCTTTTTTATCACCTGTGTCTTAATCAGTCTCTCCCATCTCTCTCCGTAATCGCTTGTCCCAATCTCTCCAGTTTTTGCCGGGTGTGATGGTGTGTGTGTGTATGTGTCTGTGTGTGTGTGTGTGTGTGTGTGTGTGTTTGTGTGTGTGTGTGTGTGTGTGTGTGGAATACGTCCTTGCCCCAGTTAGGCAGGAGTGGGGATAATGATAAGAAAGGGAAGAGGTGAGAAGTGGGGGCCGCATCTGCCGTCGCCGCTGCCTTTGAAGATGCAGCAAAATAGTCAATTTACTCTCTCACTCTCTCTCACCCTCTCTCTCTATCCTTCTCCTCCCTCTCTCTCTTCTCCTCCCTCCCTCCCCCTTTTCCCATCTTCAACTTAGCAATTAAAACTCGACCCATCACAGCCTCCCGTGCTCTCAAGCTGAGGGGGTGGTGAAGCGAGGAGGGCGATACCCCCCCCACCCCCCCCAGCCTTGCTTTTGCAGGGGTTCGGTGCCGTAACGTCTCGCCAAAGTCATCGCAAAGTCATCAGGGCAGCCTTCTTTGTTCCACCCTGCAACCCCACCCTCTCCTCTGCGCTCCTCTCTCCTTCAATCTAGCTAGATAGTCATCATCAAAGGCAAAACCAACGACGGCACGCCAGGTTATCCATTGCTGCAGCTCTCTCTCTTTCTCTCATTTTCTATCTCGCTCTGTCTCTTATTCTCACTCTCTCTCTCCATCTCTCTCGCTTCTCGCTCCGAGGACAGACTTCTTTGGTGGAGGCACTCCAGGTCACCCCCCACCCCACCCCTCATCTTCCTCTGATTGACTCTGTGTGTGCCTGCGAAAGCAAAGTGAAGGCTTATACATGATTACATGATTTCTCTTGAAACACTTTGTCATTCTCGTTTTGAAAGTCCACTCTGGCTCCTCTCATTAGCGCGACTCGCGGGGTGCTAAAAGCATACTGAAAGCCCACACAGATCTTGCGAGACATCCAGAGAGTTATTTGAAACACCCTTCTACAATGCTGGGGAGGTCGACAGTAGGAAGGAGGGGGAAAAACAGATGAGCTGAAGAACATGGAGGAAAGTTCCAGACTAATGCTTAAGGAATTGAACATAATGGGCAGTAATTGGATAACGGCAACAGAGCTTGGAGCAGCGCAGAATGATGAACACGATTTGAGAGTTCAATTAGAGAGAGATACACAGTGGAGCCCTCAGACACACATCGAGGTATCCGCTGTACAGTTTTAGATGATGTTAGCATTGTCTATGCCATGGCAAGGACGAGAGGGCTCTATATTTAATCTGAATACATTAATTCACTTATTATCAAAGACATTTATGGCTGATGAAGATGACTGCTGTGTCAGGTAATGTGTTCATTAGACAGTGGCCCTCATGGCAACAAATATGTAGAAACAAAACACTATATTTTCACACATGCATGCATTCATATGCATGTATTTCTTGTTTGGTTACTAATTCTCCTTTTTTAATGTCAATAAAAAGCTTAATAACCTTTTTTATAATGCACCATGACAACATTGTATAATGTCGTTTTTGTGTTTTGCATGTTTGTGATCAATTGGTGGTCATTCAGCCTGTTATTATCCGTTTATTAAGCATTAATAACACCATTATAAACACCCCTCGAGCCAGATGGTCCTGGGAGACATATCAACTGTTAGCTGAGGGTTTACAGCTGCCAATCGGGAACAAATTGAAAAGGTTCTCAGCAGCAGAGGTGATTTAAAATTGTGCCACAGAGAAAGATGAAGTCTTCCAGCGTTACGAGGCAATCTAGCAGAGAGTGACCGCGCGCAAGAGAGGAAGAGAAAGAGAGAGAGAGAGACAGATGAAGAGTGAGAGAGAGCTTACCACTCAGCAGGCCTCAGCATTGATGGGTTGTATGGTGGCAGTAGTGGTGGCAGTGTACGTGTGTGTGTGTGTGGTTGGGGGGGGGGGGGGGATGACGGACAGCCAAATTCATCCGCCTCTCCACTCATCCGCTCGTTTCTCTCAACTTGTCTGCCTTCTTCTTTCTCTCCGCACTTCCTCCTTCCATCCACCACTCCTGTCCTGTCTGCCACACAGGCCCAGTAGACAGATAAATAAGAGGTCTGGACACTGGCTGAGACACGCAGGCATATTCAGGGAGCAGTGTCGTCACATCAGTCAGTGTCACAGCCAACCACTGGCCTCTCTGTCTGACACTCTGTCTGTCTGTCTGCCAGTGTTGTGCCAGTTCACAGCTTTTCTGAACTAGTTCAAGTTCAGTTCATACATGCTCAAAGTGAACAGTTCACGTTCAAAGTTCACAATTTTAATTCTGAACTAGTTCAAAGTTCAGTTCATTTTACTTTTTTCGTGAGATATTCAAATAAATACTTTTTTTCACACTACGAGCTAGAAATCACTATACGTTCTTTGAAGCTGCTCATTGTAGACATTTGCTCATGACACTGCAATTGTGGGTTTCTTACCAGGTGATGAAACTTGCAGCAGTACAGACAAGGTAGACCAGTTCTATACTTAGTGCAATGAAATCCAGCCCTCCGCGCTCTCGTCATTGCCTGCTACGCGGCGTTGCTATGCCTACCCCGTTCTGCTGCAATTCATCACGGGTAACGTTGTGCAGAAGCCAGTATGCTATTCAACCATTCTCAGCCGGACACTACGTTGCCCGCAATGCATTGCGAACACAATGTCAAAACCATTTCTGTCTGGTGATACATGATTTAAGCGGCACCAGCGAGAATAGAGGGAGGAACTTTCTCTCGTTGCATTTCAAAAGAGAAAACAGATGTCACTCAGTTTTCAATGGAAAACAAATTCCAGCGTTCATTTACAGTGATGTCTGCCGTTAATGACACATAATGTGAACTAATTCACGTTCAAGTTCTTTATTAAAAAATGTGTTGCGTTCAGTTCAACGTTCACAAAAAAATGAGCGTGTTCAATGAACGCGTTTTTTGAACTCGTTCACGCACAACACTGCTGTCATCTAACTGCTTATCTGTCTGTCTGTCTGTCTGCCTGCCTGCCTGCCTGCCTGCCTGTCTGTCTGTCTGTCTGTCTGTCTGTCTGTCTGTCTGTCTGTCTGTCTGTCTGCCTGCCTGCCTGCCTGTCTATCTGTCTGTCTGTCTGCCTGCCTGTATGTCCATATCGCTCTCTATTTGTGTGTCTCCTGCTGCCCAACATCAAAGACACTTTGATATGTACACATACTGTATATACATAAAGGTACCAAACTTTGTAGCCAAACTTCATACATAATGCACAAAAAAGCTTAGAGGCTTACAAACTTTAACTTTAACTCCCTCACACACAGACACACACACACACACACACACTAAATGTAGACATATACGACAAACTTAGATGCAAATAAGGAAACATTATCATGCAGACAGAAGTTAAGTATATATGACCAAACAGCGATAGGCAACCCAACCTCTTTGGTCTCTTAAATCACTATGCATACAAATGGAGTGAGGAAGAAAAGGTCAGTCACAGAAGATGCACAGATAGATAGATAGCCATATGCAAATGTAAACATAATCACATTTCTCTTCCTCCCCTCATCTTTATCCCCCTCTCTCTTTCACAGCCATGACAAACAGGATTGTCAACGTTCATATAACAAATGCAGGGTGGAAGTATGTAAGGGAATGTACGATATTTACCGGGAGGGAGGGCCGGTCGTCGGGGGGGGAGAGAATTTTTTTGGCTTGGGGTGAGGGCCGAGGAAAAATATTTTTTCCTGATCCATGATATTTTTTTTTTTCCCTGATCAATGATCCATTTTCGATATTTTAAAAGGTTTATAGGCCAAAACATGATTCACGTCTCTTTGACAGAGTGGGCGAGTCCAAAAAGTCACAACCCTACCTGAATCTCCCACAACCCCCCTCGCAGATTTGCGTGGTCTGCCCGAAATTAAGCGGTCGCCCGCGGTCACCCGTGGTTATGAGTCATAAACAAAATATTTTAATGATATTCGGGTCATTTGCGGGCGGGTCAGTTAAAATTAATTAAATATATATTTTCTACAAATATGCCTACTTAAAATATCACGAGAAGGCTAGCATCAATACAGTCAGTGGCGGTTTTAGGTACGGGCGAACCGGGCGGTCGCCCGGGGCGGCATCTTGTAGGGGGCGGCACGAGCGCTTAAAAAAAAAAAAAAAAAAGAAGAAGAATAATAAACGTCGCAAAACGATTTTCTATTATCCATCACTTGTGTGAGGAATTAGGGAATTGGCGCCCCTGTTGCTCAGAAGGTAGGCCTACTGCACTGCACTGTGCAGAGGAAGGGGCGAAGGGAGGGGTTTGCGGGGGACAGTTCACCTCTGGGTCTCCTTAATGAAACGGGAAAGGGGGGATGAATGGGGATCCACTGTATAGTAGCCTACAACAGTCTATTAGTGGGCTAAAATCAGTCACACCTTGACTTTCTTCCAAACAACGCACATCTCATAATGTTATGAATGCAGACCTATGATTCCTGCACATTTAATTAACTGTGTGAAATGGCTAATAAAAATAGGTGACAAAACGATTAAGAGGTCACCCAGGTGAATTGGTTTGGTCTTGACTGTGGTCGCGAGTGGATCATGGGAATTTGTGGATTGTTGTCGACTGTCGAGTGCCAAACACGATGGACAGAAAGCGGTCAAAGCCATCAGGTGCCCAGTTCTGAAAAAAAAGAAAAGTAGAAGAGGAGAAACGAGCAAAGGATAAAGGTATGTAATGTCCTAATAATAACAGTATCATGTCATGAGTGAAGGGCTAACGTCAATGTTAATTGATAGGGCCTAGCCTAGTATAACTTTTACGTTTGTTAGCCATCTTGCAATGATACCTATGCTTAGCCTATAAAATAATAATTCGGTTTTAACAAACACAACAACTAATTTCACCATGAGATGGATTATGCTTTGCAACAAAACGGTCAAAACCTCAAAAGTTCTGATTATTTATTTCCATCATTTTGGTTAACGTTGCTGTTTAGACAACGCAATTTTCATGTAACAAGGCCTATTGTGTATTTATTTAAGTTCTAATACGGTTTTGTGCAGAATTGCCTCATTGTCATTTGGCAATGCTGTAAGCAGTATTTTGCCATCTCATTGTTTGTCATCTGCTTGTTTGTGCAGAATTGCCTGTTGTTGCTTTAAAAATGACATTTAAAATGTCTCAATAAAAAAATGACTGTTTGAAAAAAAAGATTTTTTTGTTGTTGGGGGGGGGGGGGCGCTTGGGGGGATCTCGCCCGGGGAGTAATTGAGTCTAGAACCGCCACTGAATACAGTAAAGCATCAATACAGTAAAGTCAATAGTAAAGAAGCTGAAGACGCGAGTTAAAATAATAAAGACGATAATAATAAAGACGATTCAGCAAAAGCGATAGGCTATGGGAAATATTGGGAAAAGTTCTTAAAGAAGATGACAGTAGTACAAGTTATGGTCTATGTAGGCCTACTTCTTGCGAAGCCGTTTAAAAGTATGACAGCCAAAACGGGCAGCCTGCAGGAATAAATGTTATGGCTACACAGCCATATCTATAGGTTCGCGCATGCATAAAAGTTACCTTAGTTCGTTGTGTTTGTGACTTTAAACAGTGGATGTGCTTTAGTAAAGCTTTGTGCTTCATTCAGCATTATAAACCAGTTCTTATGCTAACGTTTTGACCAGCAATGTATCTCTCTTGCCTACCTTGCCTCACCATTTCTGTTTTCGAAAGAAAGATGTATGTCCATGGCCTTCAAATCGTATCCTAGTGTTCTAATCCTTGGTGGTTGCGTGCGTGCTTGCGCTCTTATTCTCATTCTCTCTCCTGCGCAAACATTATGTCCTGCATGCCTACTGCGTGTAGTTCTACTGCATAAAGTTTCGCAAATAAATTAGTTTGTTTTACAGAAATGGCCTACTGTCACACTGCATGCAGGCTATAACCAAAAGCACACATTTGGTAAATAAGCGGGTCGCGGGTTGGGTATAATTTTGTCCTAATTAATATTCGCGGTCCGAGTTGCGGTCGGGTTCATTAAAATATTGGGCGACTGCGGGCCGCTTGTGACCAAACCCGCGCAACACCGGTGTGTACCCGTATGTGTGTATGTGTGCTTATGACATTTGCTGGCCGTTTTCACCTTGTAAACGTCATTTTTCGACCGGTTTTATTTGATTAACGTGGGGGGGGGGGGGGCTAGGAGATTTTTTTTGAGCCGGGGGGAGACCCCTGGAAAAAAACATTTGACCAGGGGGGAGGGCCAGGCAGAACATTTTTAATCCAATCATCTGGTGACCGTCCCCCCCCCCCCCCCCCCCCCCCCGCTAAATATCGTACAGTCCCTAAACACACATGCATTTGCATAGTCACTCATACACACACACACACACGCACGCACGCACGCACCAACCTGGTCTCACAGGAATCTGTGAAATAGCCACGGACGCTTAACTCAAAATCCGTGGTGGGCCCACGGAATTCGCTCCAATGAAACTCACACCGATTTTGCTCCAATGCAAGTTAATGACTCATATCCCGTGGCTATTTCACGAATCCCCGTTTAACAACTGAGTGCAGATTTCACTCAACCGACGTTGTTATCTTATTGGGAAACACACTTTTGATACATTCAGTTTGATTTTTATTGCTTTTTTTAATGTCTATGTAATGTTAGCCTGTCAGGCGTTGCATTCCATCCCTGTTTCAACAACTGAGTGCAGATTTCGCTCAACGGAAGTTGACATTTCCGTGAAACACACACGGATTTCGTTCCAATGCAAGTTAATGACAATATATTCCGTGGCCCACACACGGATCCCCCGTTTCAACAACTGTGTACAGATTTCGGTCAACTGACTTTTATAACTTTGAGCTACATGAAAATGGAATAATTATAGTCGTTTCAGGACTGCATATTTTCCGAGCACACACGCACAAACACACACACACACACACACACACACACACAAACACACACACACACACACACACAACCAACCAAGCAGTCTGTTCAGTTGCTAAATCCAGTGTCATCCATATACGTGTGTGTCTGTGTGTGTGTGTGTCTGTTGCTCTCGCCACAAGCCTGACAGGCACAGCAGGGCCACAAGCCCAGACACACCACCTGTCAGACCACAGCTCTCAAAACAACACACACACACACACACACACACACAAACTAGTTGGTACTCTTCCCTCTGGCCAAAAAGATTGAGCCCAATGCCCCAGTGCAGTGACGGGGACACTGTACTGTAGGAGACGTTACTGTGGTCATTATAGATACCATGGCACTTATCGCAAAGAGTAGGGGGGTCCCCGGTGTCCTGGCTAAATTCCCAACCTGGCTCATTCAATCTGGCCTCATAAACAACCCCCACTGTAATTGGTTCATTCACTCCCTCACTCTCCACCTGTGTGGTGAGCGTTCTGGCGCATAATGGCTGCCGGGTGGGTGCTACACATTGGTGATGGTTAGTGAGGTCCCCCCTCCCCTGTGAGGCGCTTTGAGTGTACAGTAGAGAAAAGCACTATATAAATGTAAGGTGTTGTTGTTTTGTTATATAGTATGCACATACTGTACACACATACATGCATCCACAAATACATCTTCCTTCTCTCTCTTTCTCTCTCTCTCTCTCTCTCTCTCTCACACACACACACACACACACACACACACATTCCATTTGTGATTTCTTGTTATAAAATGATCAGCTGCTACAATCTCAGGCATGCAGATTGTTAAATGCTGTGGAAACAAATTTAGATGCCTGCTTGCAGTGAGATATACAAGTTTAAAATGAGCAAAACTTCAGGAAGATACATCCAGTGCCATCACATCTGTCATTAGTCCCAGAATCAATGTAACAGATTAGGATAAATCAATCTGTCCATTCACATACACAGTTAAGTCGAGCTACAGTTATAGCTCAACTAAACCATTTACTGCAATTGGACTACTGTCCTTGCCCTAGAATACAAGTATGGGAGGGGAATTGATTTACTGACCGAAGTGTGTCCGACTCTGCTAGTATTAATATTGGGCTTTTTCCGGTTCAGCTATTACGTCACAGACCAAAACAATTCACAAACGATTTAGCTGCCGGCAAATTGGTCCATTTTGAGCGTGGTGTGTTAGTCTAACTTTGAGAGAATTAACTTATAAGACTTTGTTTACATGTATTTTAATATTATATTTGTAGTCATACTAACACAATAATTCGATGTTTGATCTGATGTAATGTCCTGTAAATGTACCAAATGAATCAAACTACTCTCATTTTGGCTAGTAACTTTTGTTTTTTAGGGTAAAACATCCAGATATTCAACACGAAGAGGAGAACATTTTTACATGTGCTTGAGGAGCAGGAGCTATGGCTATACTGTACCACATACCTGTGAAAAACAAGCCGGTGCACGCAGGTGGTTGTCCACCTGAGCAGAGTGACCAAAGACACAGCGTAGGCGCCGGGATCAGAGGATGGCGCTTCAAAGCCACTGGTGTGTGTGTTCTTCGTCTAGCGCGTGGCCTCTCGGCGAACTGCCCCCGAGCCTTCAACCATCAGGGTGGAGGATCCTGCTGCCAGGATGATGCGGTCATTTCCGGACAGTTGTGGACGGAGGTTGGGAGTGGCCTCGGCATGAGAGCAGAAAATCAGCTGCTACAGAATCTGTGCCCGGAATAATATTATAGTGGAGATGTTAGCAGCCTCTTTGAAAGTTTCCTTGCAAGTATGCATTTACAGATTTTGTGTTGCGCCCTGCAGTACAACCACCAAAAAATCCTTGATGTAAGGTTCTCAGTAGAACCTGTTTTGGATTGAGTTTGATTATTCAGGCCACTTAATAATACAAGTAAGAAGATATAAAGATGTCAGGGCTCAAAAGTGAAACCAGAAACAGGGCTTCCTTTGTTCAGAGAAGCCATGGGATATTTTTCAAAGAACCTTTTAAGAAATGAATGCTGCTGGCTTTCAGGTTTTAGTAGCTCAAAACAAAAAAACAATATACAGTATGTGTACCTGAAAAGAATGTAAATGCCTCCATGAGTACACTGGTTTTCAAGGTAAAAACAAATGACCTCAGAAAAACCATAAAGGATTACACAACATGGCTTGACCATCTTATATGGTATGACCAATAGTAGAGGGCTTCAGAAGAGATGCTCTGCAATCACACACACACACACACACACACACACACACACACACACACACACACACACACACCCCTGTGTAAAGGGGGAGTCTGCAATTAAGATAGACATTCCCAGAAGATCAGTTCTTCAGTGTTCTTCAGAAATATATATTTTATGCATCTAGTGACAGTACTCTTCCTTAAAACAGTTGATAAAATCCACAGTTTAGCCCACTTTTAAAAAACACTGTCAAATTGCCACAGGCAGTTGTCACGCGTTTGTGGAACAAACGATCGTTGGGGACGTTTACGAGACACTGGTGCGACACAAGAAGGAGGTTATTAAGGGAGGCGTCAGAAAATTCCCTCAAACGCAAACTCCTCGTTTGTCTCTCTCCACGTCTCTGTGGCGTCTGCGGGATCTCACTGCTCCTCCTTAATGAATGAATCAAACTGAGCCCTGCCGCTAGTCGTCTAACCACCCAACGCTCATGTTTCATTCATGCTCGCTAAGCTTTACCTCACGGTCAAACAACAGTCGACAGCAAAGCGGCTGTTCCCGAGATAATTCTTTACTTGAGGTTGTTCTTTTCTTTTTGGAGGTCCCAAGTTGGTGAGGGAATGTTCAGTGTCAGATACAGAGCTTAAACATCACCTCTGCTCAATACAATACATGAACATGGAGGTCATTGTGAGGGAAGCTTGGTGTCAAATATGGAGCTCTAACGTCAGCTCAGCTTCTGACAGCTCATAAACCTGGAGGCAACAGACATTTGATGGGATGACTTATTCAGGGCTGTCTTAAAGGTGGAGCTTGGTACCAGGCTGAGAAAGTCAACTCCATTGGTCTTTTTCACAGCTTCTCGTCGGTTGTCGGTATGGCAGGTTCCTGTAGAAAGCTGACAGACAGGAACTAACTCAGTATTTTAAGGGTGTACCAGTTTAACATTGCTCTTGCACCTTACAATGTTCAGTTACCTACCCTGACACACACACACACACACACACACACACACACACACACCTAACATAGTTACTGCAAGAGATGCATCACTGGCAGGGTCATTGATGGACACTAATGATGGGAATTACACTGGTCGGACCACACAAAATAAAAATCTACTGTGTGAGATTCACTATTGCCTAAATTAGGTAGGAGTTACTGTAGGTGTAGCTAGAGTTAGGGGAATACAGCCCCCCCCCCCCCCCCCCCCTATAATTTGAACTATGCACACACATGCACACACACACACACACACTGGCTGTGTGATAAGGGCTTTGTTCCAAAAGGGAAAAGCTGCTGTCTTATGAGATACCTAATACAGGAGTGTGGCAACAAGTGCCGTTTAAAACGGATCAAACTTTCTTTTTCCATCTGTAAGATTCCTTCAAAACTACCCCATAACAGGACCCTAAGAGTGCTGGACTGAACGTGTCTGTGCAATAAAATGAACTCATGCAAAGTGTGACCTTTTCTAACGTCTTTATCCATAGCTAGAGTTTGGGCACGGAGTTCATCAAGCTGGGCTAAATGTGATTTCACTGGAGTGGCCCCACACTCAGGAGCCCTCTCCAGGACCAAATGAAACGGAACGAGGCTTATCTCTGTTGACCTGAGCTGACCCCACTGGAGAGCTGACAGAGCTCCTCGACCTCCCCACACACAGCCCCCCTTTTGGAAGCTTCCGTAAGCATCCGCTGTAGCAACCCCCGCGTAAAAACACTTTTATTCGGGGAGAGCTTAAGCCATGCGCTGAGTAATTACCCGGGCCTAATTAGCTTTCCAGGGGCGAATCCACTAAATGCCTAATTGTCTATTGACATTGTGCGATGTACTGCAAAAAAGGAATGTGGAAAAAGAGAAGACAAACAACATCATTGTCGTTTCCTCGACAGATATCACCCGCCACAGCATATCCACAGCCCGAGAGAAAAGAGTGGAGAAGAGTGGAGAAGAGAGAGATGAGAGAGCGAGAGTCTGCGAGTAAGAGGGTCTTGCTGAGAGGATGAATGAGGGTGTCTACGCCATGGAGTCTTGGTGGAGTTAAAATCCAGTTGAGAGCTGCCTTTCCTCTCTCACACCACAGTGGAGCTGCAGGCACTCAGATCCTGATCTTGATCCTGATCCTGAGCTGATCCTGAGCTGGGCCTGGTTCCCCGAAAGCATCGTAACCCTAAGTAGGTCCCTCTCACGAACATTTTAAGATTTGCGGACTGTTTCCCAAAACCATTGTTGCTTAAGAAATTGCTATTTTGTTAATTAGTTTCTAATTATCTTTGTCTAAGTGTAGGCTATCTTTTATTAGGCCTATAAGGTAAGAGCAGAGTAAGCCTAGGCTAAGCCTAGGCTATGCTATTTAAGCCTACACATTTCCTTACTTTCTTACTCGACCTCTTCCTCATCTTCAAACGTCTTCTTCAGTGACACTCCAAAACACTATTGTATGGCAGCACACACAGTGGGACTCTTACAGGTAGCAAAGAACAGGCGTAGCCTACTGAACAGGTAAGCCTAATATGGTCATACATCTTACAAGAAACATAAAAAAAATATTACTATTATTTATGTCTCTGTGTGATATACATGCAGATGTCAGAATAGAAGTTTTTCTATTTTCATATTAAAGTGAATTAATGTGTAGATCCAAAGTTTAAACGGCAGCTGTGACGGTACAGTCACCTACCATCACCAAATTAGAGGATATTTCAGAATTATCTATCTATCTATCTATCTATCTATCTATCTATCTATCTAAAGTGCAAAATCATAATGTGGCATGGTCTAAATACACTTCCCAAAATAACTAAACAGTAATAAAATAAATAGATAAATACAGCAGATAAAGTCTCTAATAGATAAATAGATAAAGTCTCTAATTGGCTAATATCCAGTGGTTGGAAGTGATGCGGCAGCATGTCCCTGGGTAAGCTCTGCTGGTAACTCTCAACATGGTAGGGTGTACCATCAGCTGTTTTTAAGACACCAACTTGGCAACCCTCCAACCTCCCAGTAGAGCTCTGGAGATACAGATCATTCTCAGCCCTTAGCGATCTCCCTGACCTGAGGCTGTCCGCAGACCAATAACTGGACCTTTGAGTTGATTGTTCTGGGTAGAGGAGATGAAAGCATGAGCACAGGTGGAAGTGTGATCTGCATAGTGAAAGTGGGAAGGGGCTGACAGATAGGTACTGAGGTAAGATGTGTGCGTATATTCATGCATGTGTGTAGAATGATGCTGATGTTCTGATAGTGTGTTCTTATCTGTGTAGAGAAGCAGAACAGACACGACTACATGTGTGTATGTGTTTATGTGCATGTTTTATTGGACACATGAAATATGAATTTGTCTCACCCTGTGTTTTTGCTCATGTGTTGTGTGTCTCTTGTGAGGGACCTTGTGTGTGTGTGTATGTGCACCTGTGTGCATGCTTGTGTGTGTGTGTATGTTCTTGTTTGTTTGTATGCCTGTGTTTTTGCTCATGTGTTGTGTGTCTCTTGTGAGGGACCTTGTGTGTGTGTGTGTGTATGTGCACCTGTGTGCATGCTTGTGTGTGTGTGTATGTGCACCTGTGTGCATGCTTGTGTGTGTGTGTGTATGTGCACCTGTGTGCATGCTTGTGTGTGTGTGTGTATGTGCACCTGTGTGCATGCTTGTGTGTGTGTGTATGTTCTTGTTTGTTTGTATGCCTGTGTTTTTGCTCATGTGTTGTGTGTCTCTTGTGAGGGACCTTGTGTGTGTGTGTGTGTATGTGCACCTGTGTGCATGCTTGTGTGTGTGTGTATGTTCTTGTTTGTTTGTATGACTGTGTGTGTGTGTGTGTATGTGCACCTGTGTGCATGCTTGTGTGTGTGTGTATGTTCTTGTTTGTTTGTATGACTGTGTGTGTGTGTGTGTATGTGCACCTGTGTGCATGCTTGTGTGTGTGTGTATGTTCTTGTTTGTTTGTATGACTGTGTGTGTGTGTGTGTATGTGCACCTGTGTGCATGCTTGTGTGTGTGTGTATGTTCTTGTTTGTTTGTATGACTGTGTGTGTGTGTGTGTATGTGCACCTGTGTGCATGCTTGTGTGTGTGTGTATGTTCTTGTTTGTTTGTATGACTGTGTGTGTGTGTGTGTATGTGCACCTGTGTGCATGCTTGTGTGTGTGTGTATGTTCTTGTTTGTTTGTATGACTGTGTGTGTGTGTGTGTATGTGCACCTGTGTGCATGCTTGTGTGTGTGTGTATGTTCTTGTTTGTTTGTATGACTGTGTGTGTGTGTGTGTATGTGCACCTGTGTGCATGCTTGTGTGTGTGTGTATGTTCTTGTTTGTTTGTATGACTGTGTGTGTGTGTGTGTATGTGCACCTGTGTGCATGCTTGTGTGTGTGTGTGTTCTTGTTTGTTTGTATGCCTGTGTGTGTTTTTTTTTAAAAATGTCCTCCAGTCATCCTTTGCCCCATCATTCCTCTGAGAGTTGGTCCCTCTCTCTCTCCCTCTTTCTCTCTCTCTTCCCCTCTTTCTCTCTCACCAGTATATCCTCTTCTCCTCTTCTTCCTTGGAGGAGCACTTGAGTGACAGGTCGGGTTTCCTGTGGAGCTCTGGTTGCCCAGATACAGTGGGGTAGGAGAGGATTTGTGACAACAATATTATTTATTTATCCCTGTATTTATGAATGCTCATCAAAGCATATGCACACACACACACACACACACACACACACACACACACACACACACACACACACACACACACACACACACACACACACACACCCTCTCATCATATTCACATGGTACACTTAAAAGTACACACACACACACACACACAGAAATAGACATGGCACTACACACAAACATTATTTCAGGTCAAATATATTCAACAGCACTTTTTCCTTAAGTGGCTTTCAAAGAGGAACAAACCTGTGAAAACAAGCCCATGGCGACAATATGCCTATATAGGCAGCAGCTTATGCCTATATGTTAACTAGTATCTGGTCGATCAGAAACTTCCACTCGGGCTTATTTTCTGTGCATAAACCACGCTACACTACCCAAGGTTTTTTTCATTTTGACATTATGCATCTTGACTACTTCAGATTCTTCAGGGACATCAGATTCCTCACCTTTCTTCACTCATTTTATTTGAATGAGAATACTCAGCATATACGTCCACAGCACTCTGAAAAGAAGTACACTGTAGTTGCATCCTTCTGTACTCATCTGTTCGTAAAAGAGTTGACTCAGCAGAAGTATACACTGCAGGTGGATCCTTTAGGCGCGTTTCATACCGGGTGCTTGGCGTGAGCATGTCAGCTGCGTGGCGTGTCTGTTTTTATGTAGGCTCCCATGTTAACAGGTTAGAGCTGGCACACCGCCTGCGTGACACGCACGTCTCAGGCGCGGAAAACGTGTGCATGCTAGAAATAGGACCGACGCCTATTTTTCGCGTGACACGCAAGCGTGTTGGAAGCGTTTCCTTTCAGAACAGTGAAGAAAAAAAAAACGTTTTAATTGGCAGAGAGGTCGCCGCAGCACCACGTCAGACACGCTTCTGGTGTGTAAAGACATACAGTAGAAAATGCCATGCAGACGCATCATGTTCACTTCCACGCACTTCCAGTGTGAAACGGGCCTTACTCTTCTCATTCAGCGGCAGAATCCTGTTTACCTACCTGACACAAGACCAGGCTCTCAGTATCATTCACAGAAAAAAGGCAGGGATTTAATATATATATATATATATATATATATATATATATATATATATATATATATATATTGCTTTTTCTTATGCAATAGTGTCAAAATGATGCAAGTAAAACAAATGTTCAAAGCATTCCTGTCTGTGGCACAAACATTATGCTCACACCTACCCACCTGAAGGCACACACTACACACGCACACACAGGCACGCACACATACTGTAGACACACACATACACTCACACACAAACAGATGTACGCCCACACATACACAGACACACACAGAAACACAAACACATACATGCATGCACACACACGAGCATATGGATGCACACACGCATAAACACAGAGAAAGAGAGAACGAGACAGACATAAGCACGACGGCATATACACAGAGAAACTGCATACTCTTGCCTGTAAAATATATAATATCACCCACAATTACACTCTTTCCTTTCTTTCAGTATCTCCAGCTCTCTCTCTCTCTCTCTCTCTCTCTCTCTCTCTCTCTCTCTCTTCAGTTACTGAAGTAGAAGAAGTGGAGTTCTGCTCCCATGTTGGCAGCAGGTAGACTGTGTGGCAGCTGCACGTCAAAAGTGTTGCCATGGTAACTGGATTTGAGCGCTTGCCATCTCCTCTTTCTCTCTATCTTTCTCTGTCATTCTCCCCTCCATCTTTTTCTCTCTATCTGTCTCTCTATCTTTTTATCTGCCTTTCACTCTCTTTATTTCTCTAGTTTTCCCTCTATCATTCCTCACATTCTCTCTGTCTTTCCTTCTCTCTTACACCATCTCTCTCTCTCTCTCTCTCTCTCTCTCTCTCTCTCTCTTTATCATTCTCTCCATCTGTGGGTTGTGATTTGCACTGAGCTTGCAGTGGTCCACTGCCACTAATGCCTCATGCTCTTGACCTGATTGAGCTGAATGGCAGCTAGTTCTGTGATGCAGCCTGGACATAATGAGGTGCTCACACACCATCTCTGACACACACACACACACACACACACACACACACACACACACATACATACAGACCCACATATAGTCTCTCTTTCTCTCCCACACAAACACACACACACACACACACATTGACGTACATGCTCACACATACATCTAATTGAAGCGAGCACTACAGTACAGCTCCCAGATATGTGCTCACTGCCCCATACAAAGGTTAATGGTTTAGATGCACAGTGTCCAGTGAGTGACCACACTAATGGCATGGGCGTCTCGCTCACTGAGGACACCACTGTGTGTCAGAGATGTCAGAGAGGTTTTAGAAAACCTCTAACAACTGCGCTGTATAACAATGAACGAACACCGATGCTATAGCGCTGTGCCAAGGCAACGCTAATGCTAATCTTCATTGGAGAGCCATGACGTGCGGCGACTGACAGGGATTTGAATATTTTAATATCCGCCTCTGCTCTCCTTCCAGCGCCTGTCCCCAGGAACACATCTGCCAAGGGATCTCAGCTGCGGCAGTGGATGAAGTGACGGAGCTAACATGCTCCTGCTGAGATGGTGCATCACAACGCCAAACGCACTGACTGTGTCATTCTTTACAGCTGAACTAATTCAGTTCTTCCACCAGTGCTGACTGAACTCTGTAATTTTGGCTTTGTTTCTTTCCTGGGTGTCTCCTCTTTGTCTCTGCCATGTTTAATGCTTTTATTTGGCTCCAAAGGCAAAAGTGACTTCTGGAGGATTTGGAGAATAATACAAGCAGTTACTTGTTCTGTGCAAATGGCTGATATGAGTGAATGACACATTGCTACAAGTTCAAGGGACTGGGCAATATCACAATCTAGCCGTGGCATTACTCAGGGTAGGTGTTGGGACTGTACAATAGTGTTATTTATTTATTTATTTATTTACCTAAATATTACCTCAAAGGTGACTTGTAACAGTCTGAGTGGACAGTCTGTATACTTATTTTGCCTGTTCTCCTATGTGTCTTATTATGTTGCACTAATGTATGTCTTGATTCCAAGCAGCTGTAAGTGGTACTTGATGCCCAATATGAATTTCCTTCCAGGGGACAAACAAGTGTATCTGATATGATCTGATTTCATCTTCTTCTTAAAAAATTCTGTCTCTCTTGCACACACACACAACACACACACACACACACACACACACACACACACACACACATCCCTGTTGTCTGTGTTGTAGTCCACATGTGTTATTCCATACAAGATTTCATGAGGAATCATTATTGACCATGGCCTTGTTATGCCAGCCGTACACATCAGCAGCTCTACATGCCAGGTGTACAGTCCCTAACCTCTCTCTCGCTCTCTCTCTCTCTCTCTCTCACACACACACACACACACACACACACACACACACACACACACACACACACACACACACACACACACACACCCACACCCACACACACAGCACTGAGTGACTCATGCGGCGACAGCTAAACTTATTTCTGGGACCTTGTATAGTTCTGGCTGATTATTTTTTGTGGTGGAGGTGAAAGGGAACCTGGTCGTTAGCATTGCGGAGGGCCTGACATCAGTGGGCGAGGAGACAACGGTCACACTGCAGCCGCACTCTGTCTGCTCTGTGACGGCGCTAATGCGATTAGCCAAACGGGGAGACCGAAATAGTTCCATTTTAATAGGAGCAAGAGAGAGGCACAGAAAGAGAGAGGGAAAGGGAGGGAGGGAGGGAGGGAGAGAGAGAGAAAGATGAAGGGAGAGAGGGAGAGGGGGAATGACAAAGAGGAGGGGGAAGAGAGAGAGAGTGATGGGGATGGCTGAATGGGCTCTTTGTTTTTGTCTGTGCGAGCGCACTCTCTCTCACTCACACACACACACACACACACACACACACAGACACACAGACACACACACACACACACCACAAACACACTGCACACACTTTCTCATTTCCTCCCACACATTGTCAGCGTCGCATACTTTGGAAAACACATAAAAACGTCAAAATGTTGAAACATGCTTTTAGTCACTACCGTGCACACTCATACACACAACCATAGTCACACAAATAAGAATACACAAAAAAGATACACACTTTGGCACACCCTAAATATACACTCTCTTTGACTCTTTTTCTCTGTAACTCTTTGCCACTTATTTTTGCTTGTCTTTCTCCTATCCATTTGCTTCTCTCTCTCCTATCTCGTTGAAATCAGTGATTGAATTAACAGTAATATCTCACTTTTAGTCAATATATTTGAGTAAGGACAACACAGGAGAGATCTGCCAAATGTTTCAAGAAGAAACCCGTAGCAATGGAAACTAGACAGAAAGTGAAATCAAAAGGGGGAACTTGTTTCATTGTTTCTTCTGCCCTGACACACCCATTTTAATTGGCAGCTCACCTTTGACCTTTACATCACTACCTCATCTGATGAGCAGCATATCAATCAGTCACTGTAGCCTATCATGAAACACAACCCAATGCTAACATCTAATCATGTCTCAAGCAATTCATGTAACCATGTGTTCGTTTGAGGAGTAAAGAGACAGCAACAGCTGTTGCAGTAGCAGTAGGTGAGATGGATGAAGAAGCAGTGGTAGTAATAGTACTAATAGTAGTAGGAGTAGTAAAGGTATCAGCAATAGTCTGTCTGTCTGTCTGTCTGTCTGTCTGTCTCTCCTTTGCTCTCTTGTTCGCTCTCTCTTTCTGTCTCCTATCTCTCTCTCTCTCTCTCTTTCTCTCTGTCTGAGGAAGTAGTGGTAGTAATATTAGTAGTAGGAGTAAAGGTAGCAGCAATAGTTATAGATATTACACACAGATCACAGGCTCAATTCTTTCAACTGCAGAGCAAAAATCACCACAGGCAAATATAACGGCTTGTTCAAATCACCATTCATTTAATGCAGCTCCCAAATGGAAGTCTACAAAATGATTTGAATGCGAGGCGCTCACCTGCACGGGGCCCAGCTGACATTTTTCAGCCATGAGTCAGCTGTACCCAGTGGGAGAGAGGGACAGCTCACAACAAATGTGTGCATGTGTGTGTGTGTGTGTGTGTGTGTGTGAGTGTGTGTGCACGTGTGCACGTGTGTGTGTGTGTGTGGAAGGAGCGTTTCTCGGCTTGTTTCAGCATTTCTCCTCATTAAGCTAATCACCCGAATTAGAGCCACAATTACAATCATGCCACGTCCCCCATTCATGAATTTATGGCTCTATTGGTTCATTTGGGCGGGCGGGATAATCTGGTTGGCGTGCTACGGAGGCTCGTTTGTTTGCGGCGCAGTGGCTACCGCTGCTTATCCCGCGGCCCCCATCCTCCCTGTGGAGGGGAGCACACTAATAGCATCAGTGTGTGTGTGTCTGTCATTCGGTTTGGTCATGCAGATGTTGTGCCCATTAAGAATGGATAGGCAGGGTAGATGCATTTGTCTCTTTCCTTTCTTTCTTTCTTTCTTTCTTTCTTTCTTTCTCTTTCTCTCTCTCGCTCTCTATCTATATGATAGCTTCAGCGAAAGTTCTACTATCATGCTTGTATCCAAGCCGTTCCTTTACTAATTAAATTGTCAACTGATTCTATTCTGTCTACTGAGTCTTTCTGGTAGAACTAACTTTCTCTCTCTCTCCTCTGTCTGTGTGTGTTAATGTGTGTATGTGTGTGTGTGTGTGTACTGTACATGCGGAGAGGTGCATTGAATGTTAACAGCACTCCAGTACAGAGCGAGATGCATCAAAGCTGATGATGCTCTGAGGGTCTGCGTCTACCCAGCACACGATGCATTAGCAGGCACATTTCAAACGAAGTAGAAGAGACACAGGGAGAGATCTGCAGGAAGGAAACAAACCCACAGAGAAAGCACTGATTGGATGAAACCCTCCACAAGAGAGCCTAGAAAAGAAACGAGGCGAAACTTTTTGCTCTAAACTTTTTTCGCATCGCTGCCAGCTAAACAAAATGGAGCACCCAGAACAAGGATCGTACACACCCTCTGATTAAGATAATCAGGGTGATGGTTAACAGTTAGGGCCCAGAACAAGTAGCATACACACCCTCTGATTAAGATAATCAGGGTGATGGTTAACAGTTAGGGCCCAGAACAAGGATCGTACACACCCTCTGATTAAGATAATCAGGGTGATGGTTAACAGTTAGGGCCCAGAACAAGGATCGTACACACCCTCTGATTAAGATAATCAGGGTGATGGTTAACAGTTAGGGCCCAGAACAAGGTGCATACACAGTCAAAGTCAAAGTCAAAGTCAGCTTTATTGTCAATTTCTTCACATGTTCCAGACATACAAAGAGATCGAAATTACGTTTCTCTCTATCCCACGGTGAAGACAAGACATATTTTACCAATTTAAGTCCACAGACAAACATAACATTCAAGTAAACAAAAAAGTAAGTAAATAAGAGGGCACATATAATAATGAAAAAAAAATAAGAGCAGCAAAATTTGGTTTAAATTGTGCATAGACAGTCAATAAAATGCTAGTGCAAAGTCAGGCCAATAAAAGGCTTGGGTAGTTCTGTTTGACCTAAGTAAGAAAGAAAGTGACATAGTGGTGCAAGTTATGTAAGAGCAGCAGATGTGTTGTGTTTTCAGGACAACAACAAGTTGTAAAGTGTACAAGTGTGCAAGTGTGCAAGTGGAGTAGTGCACGCGGCCATTGTGGGTCCAATGTCCAGGATGTTATGTAGCTGAGGGTGGAGGGGGGAGAGGAGGGAGAGAGTTCAGCATCCTTACAGCTTGGTGTATGAAGCTGTTGGTGAGTCTGGTAGTGCGGGAGCGCAGGCTTCTGTACCTCTTCCCAGAGGGCAGTAGATCGAACAGATTGTGAGCGGGGTGACTTGCATCACTCACAATTTTGGTCGCCTTGCGGGTGAGGTGGGTGGTGTAAATGTCCTTCAGGGAGGGGAGTGAAGCACCAATAATCCTTCCAGCTGTGTTCACTATGCGCTGCAGGGCTTTCCTGTTGTATTCAGTGCAGCTTCCGCCCCACACAGCGATACAGCTGGAGAGGATGCTCTCAATGGTGCCTCGGTAGAATGTGGTCATGATGGCTGGTGGAGCACTTGCTCGCCTGAGTTTCCGCAGGAAGTACAGGCGGCGCTGAGCTCTCTTCGCCAGTGATGCAGTGTTGGTGGTCCAGGAGAGGTCTTCGCTGATGTGCACCCCCAGGAATTTGGTGCTGCTCGCTCTCTCCACCACAGCACCGTCGATGGTCAGTGGCAGGTGTTGGGTGTGACCTCTCCGGAAGTCAACAACAATCTCTTTGGTCTTGCTGACGTTCAGCAGGAGGTTGTTGTCCCTGCACCACGTGGTCAGATGGTCGACCTCCAACCTGTATTGGGTCTCGTCGCCCTTGGTCAGGGCGATGGTTAGGGCCACAGTCTCCCTGGTATCTCTATCTGTTTGTCTGTCTGTCTGTCTATCTGTCTGTCTGTCTCTGTCTTTTGCTCGCCCCCTCTCTTTTGCTCTCTCGTTCTCTCTGTCTCCCATCTCTCTTTCTCTATCTGTCTCCCATCTCTCCTTCACCAGCACCACATCCCTCACTCCTCTCAATCATTACTCAATCACTCATTTACAGCACAAAATGCAAATTGATGGACTCATTTTCTTTCCTCCTCCTCTCTGACGTGCCCTCCTCCCTTTCTGTCACCCCTTTCCTCCCCTCTTTCTCTCCTCATCTTCCTCCTTGCGCCTCCCTTCTCTCTCTTTCTCTCACTCTCTCTCTCTCTCTTCATCTCTCTCTCTCCTTTCCCTCTGAAAAAAACAAATGACAACATGCCCAAGGAAGGACAGCTTTGCTATCAGCATGCCCAGAGGTGAGAATTCATTAAACACAGCACAGAGGGGAAACGTACCTCCAGTACCCCCCACCTCTACTCTGGCTCCCTCCGCAGTATTCTGTCTTGGCAATACACTTGAGACTTCCTCACGAAAGATGTTCTTTCAGGAAAATGTCACTAATTACAATAATTGTCAGAGGCTGCATTAAACCACAATGAAGGCAGCCCTGCACTCTGCGATTTTTTTTATAGTCCCCAACGATCTCAAATCATAACCTCTGCCAGTAATTATCTCCAGCGTGCAACTTGCCATTTAGCAAGTGTGCAAAGGCACAGTGAAAGGCTCTGACAGCCATTGAGAGAGTGTGTGAGACCCATTCAACCCTCCTAATTTGAAAAACTGCCGTTAAAAACTACCTGTGAATATAACATCAGCATTGAACAAGGCCATCGTCTGGGGGCCCTCGCAGGAATGCCAATTCAAAATCACACTCTGATTTCCCGACTACAGCTACCTCACATAAACCCAATGTTCCCATTCTAATGAGTAGGTGGGCTGAACACTGAATCAATTCTCTGTGTGCTGATTATTATGTCTTAGTACTTTCACAGCACTGTTAACATAAGCAATGTTGCAGCCTAATTACATTAGCATAGCACCATAAACTTAGGTGATTACTGAAAAAAGAAAACACATGAGTTGGAGTTACTTACAGTATTGGATAAAAAAAGAAATATAATATTTAAATCAATGCAGAGGAAAGCAAACAGATATAATTAACTTCTTCAGGGTCATTTCTGATACTGATTTCTGTGCTTGCCATCGCTTACTGTTACTGTTCATCATGAAGGATTTACTTTCATGGTTATTTTGCTTTGTGCAATAGTCAAACACTTGACTCAAATCACCTTTAAAAACCCTTATGTTATGGCCAAATGAGTAAATTCAGAATGGACAGGAGTTGATTGGCTCTCCATTGGGCACACATATGTAAACTTGTCATCAATCACCCAAACCTTGAGTATCAAAGTTCAAACATGGTGCTCAGGGAGTCTGCTGACAATCTGCCAAAGCTACTGTCGATAGGAGACTCTCACCTACCTTATCGTCAGGTCCCCTGGCATAGATTTTAAAGCAGCGTATAAACTAATGTGAAAGGGTGATCTTCCATGTTGAGTTATTACCTTGGTCAGGAGTCAGGACTAACTGAGTCATTCCCTTATGATCTAACAGTTCTGCTCAGTTTATGCTGAAATGGAAGAGTAACGGCTGAAGATAGAGCTGGCCCTCCACCATACACAATTAGCCATCATTATATAGCCTATATCATTTTACACCCCCTCTGAAGAAGCTGAAGTAAGAGCTCATGTTATAGATGATGTTTGCATACTATCTATGTACTTACAGTAGTAGTACTAACAATGGTACTTTGACAAATTTAAAAGGGTGAAGACGACCAGAAATCAAACTCGGCAGTGGATGTGAAAGGTGTTTAATAAAAATAGCAGACATGCAAAGTAATGTAACAGGATTCTAAGAAAAAAGGAGGCCTTGATAAATTGAGTCTGCCAATGTTTTTTTTTTTTAACGAGCTGAACAGTATACGTAATGCTTGTTTATCCTTTCCAAATGTAAGTTGGTGTTGGATATTGGAGTTTTTTGAAGTCCCTGTCAATCCATTACAAGTCGGTCTCCTCTATTTTGCTGTTTCTGTCCATCCTTTGAAACCTCCTCCTGGGGATGGACCAGTAAGGATTCCTCTTGTCCTCCCTGGTAATCTAGAAACAGACCTCCTCTTCCGTCTTCTCCTCCCTCTGGACTCCACTTGACACTTTCTCCTTTTCCTCTTCTTTGTTCAAACCTGAAGCAAAATATATCGGGAATGATTCATTAAAAACCTAATGCTGAACAGTTTACTGTAGATGTGAGCTCCATCAGTGTTGGCTGGGATTAAAAGTGATTTCACTAAGTCTACTTTTCATATTCACTGTGAGCTGATTTCCTCTACTCACCCAGTGTTGAATCCACTTCACCCAGAAGACTGTCAAGTACAGCTTTCACATCATGTTCCCTCCGTCGTTCCTCAGTCTCCAGCTCTTTTCTGTCTTTGCCATTTTTCTTCTCAACTGCATCCAAAAGATTGTTCATTACAAATGTCACATCAATTTCCCTCTTTTCATTGGTTTCCATTTCTTCCGTCAGCTATGCAGGCACCTATGCAGGCTAGGCAGCCTGGATTCCATGGACTTCGTTTTCACCTCAACGAAGGGACCAATCACAGAACGGAGGGGGGGGGCAGCAAGACGATGACGACACACCAAAGCGGTTATGAGCTACGTACAGACGCATTTGATAAACATTCATAGCGCCCAATAAACGGCTCTGGGCATTCGTAAACCACGTTTCAAATACGAGAAAATGTACATGTAGTTCCCAGACCCCATCTCAATGAGATGAGGTTTGGGGTTAGCCAGGCTACAGAGAAGTCGGTCATCAATTACAACGCCCAAGTTACATGCCGATCATAGTTGGGGTCAGTGAAGTTGAGTCAAGCTGGATGTTGTTGGGGAATAGCTGTTTTAGCTGGAAACACCAAAAACTCAGTTTTTGAGAGATTAAGGGCTGTATTTTACACCCTGGCGCATGGCATATTTTGCACGTTTATTTTTTAAACAATGCGCCCAGGGGTGTGTCAATTAACAACTTAGGGAGTGGCTTAGTGCATTGTCTAAAAATCGCTATTGTACACCTGGTCAGCCCTGCTGGCATTTCAACATTGATTCAACGGTAAATAAACGTTATAAACGTTTTTAAAAAAATGTTATAACGGGTGAATCAACGTTGAATTATGTGTTGGATTTGCAAATTGAATCAACGTTGATATTGCAACATTATTTCAACATCCGCCATTTCAACATTGGTGCTGATTTCCTTGATTTCTTATTTTACAACCATTTGTCAACATTTTACAATTAGCATTAAAACAGTGTTTCAACATTGACACAACAACTGACATTATTTCACCATTGTCAGGGTGCACAACGCACTATCCTTCTATTATCCATGAACGCACACCAGCGCACATCCATGCAAAACATTACAAATTGCACGATACAATGGGAAACATAATTAGAATAAAGATATTACGAAATACTGTACACCTCATGATGAGTAGTTATTCACCTCATCATTTGCAAATTGGTAATAACGGTTAAAAGTGATAGGGAAGAGGCGAGAGACACGTATGGAGCACAGCTGAAGACGCACTGTCACGAGAAGCAACTCCTCTGCATATGTTGTTCCATATGTGTTGTGCATGCATTACTTGAAAAGAACTAGCTCCAGTTATGTATGAACAGTGAAGGAAACAAACTCTTAAACATGTGAAAAACGTGAACTTGAAGAAGTGAAAACCAGCCTCGCATAGATAGGCCTACGTGGTGGGAAATGGTAGCAACGTTTTCAGCGCTTTTACGGCTATCTCGGGATATTCTGCTTTGGTTTTGATCCAAAAACCCGCCAGAGAAGTTTCCTCATACAGTACACACTCTTAAGACCACCGTCATTTGCAATTTCGATCAATTGGAGTGGCTTAGTGCTTTCGAGCCTTGTGTTTTCAGTAAAGTTAAGGTTAAAGTGGACAGATACTTAGCAGAAACTTTTATGTAAAGTGTCACAGACCTGCAATAGCAGGAATCAGGAATTGAAAATCTGCTGTTTACTGTTAATCAAGATATTATTGAGTTATCATTTTTGCCTCAATAAGGTTAAATATGAGGTGCCATCACCCCCAACCTCAGCACAGAGCCACAACAGTTTTTTTCTCCAGAAGAAATAAACACTTTGGCAGTGTACTTTATCAAGCCTTTCCTATTACGCGTGTACTAAAGATCTGTGCGCAAAATTCCATTAGAGCACAAGCCAAGAACATCGGATTACAGTGTATAACACAGTTTGTTCTCACACTTTGTACTTCATGGTGTAGATATGCTGTAACAAGGTCACTGTAATATAAAGTGTTCCCTTATTATGTGTGTGTGTGTGTGTGTGTGTGTGTGTGTGAGTGTGTGAGTGTGTGTGTGTGCGTGTGTGTGTGTGAGGTGTACACATAATAGTGCATGCTTATAGTGAACATATAAGTGCTTGTACTGTATGCTTGTACTTGTACATGTATGTTTGCACATCTGTGTGTGTGTACCCACAATGATGTATATACAGCATGCCTGTATGTGTGCATTTGTATTTTCTGTATTTGTGAACAGACGTGTGAGTGAGAGTGTGTGCGCATGTGCAGTGAAAACATAGCTTCCCTTCGATACACTCTGGATGAAAGATAGCAGCTTTATAAGGAATTAGATGAATACTCCACTTCCAGGGATCTCTCCCCTGACTCCCCCAGCCCCCCATCTCTCTCTCTTTTCTTTTCTCTTTCACTTTCTCTCTTTATCCTTTTCTCTTTTTTCTTTTTAGCCTCATAGCCTCTCATCATCTTTCTTTGCAATTCATGATTTTCGTTTTCTGAGAGAGAGGTCTTGACTGTTAAATCCGACCAAATTCTCTATAATCTTAATAGAGGGATCAGACATTTATCTGTGTAGGTAAATTCTCTCTCTCTCTCTCTCTCTCTCTCTCTCTCTCTCTGTGTGTGTGTGTGTGTGTGTGTGTGTGTGTGGTGTCCAAGATACTGTATGAATATTTGCTGAGAGAGATCAGTTGACACTAAAACCTATTCCTCAATCTTCACAAAAACTGAGTGGACCACTCAGTTCACTTGAATACTTGTGTGTATGTGTGAGTGTGTTCATGTGAATTCACATCTGATTTTATGCTTATGTATGTGTATGTCTACAGTATATGTCACTATTTGTGTGTGTGTGTGTGTGTGTGTGTGTGTGTGTGTGTGTGTGTGTGTGTGTGCGTGCGTGCGTGTATCTGTATGTGTGAGTGTGCATGTGTCCTGCAACACTGGCAGAACTAAAAGGTCAGAGCTGGTGCTGTGTATAAATCTATCATCAGGCTGCCCGGGGGGTGAGCAGTGAGAAGAGAAGAGAAGAGTGGCCCTCTCTCTCTCTTTATTTCCCTCGCTTTAGTGTTCCTCTCTTTCTGTCATTCTGTTCTGTCTCTTTTTCACCCAGCCTCTCTATATCCATCACTCCCCCCTCTCTATGAACTCCTCCATTTTGCAATCCTCTTTCTCTCCCCTCCACTCTCACTCTCTCTCTCTCTCTCTCTCTCTCTGTATCCATCATTCCACTGTAACTGTGGTATTCTCACTATTTGTCCCTCAGGCTCAGGAGAAGAGAGGATATATGAATACCAAAACCTTATATGTATGCACTCAAATATAAATATGGACATAGTCCGAACCTCAAATGTAAAATCTCTCTCATTCTCTCTCTCTCGCTCTCTCTTTCTCTCTCTCTCACTCTCTCTCTCTGTCTGTCTGTCTGTCTGTCTGTCTGTCTCCCTCTATGCACACAGCTTGCATTACCCACACTGTTTGTCCCCACTCATAAACAACCACATTTTCACACAGTCTGTCACAGTCTGTGAAATACACACACACACACACACACACACACACACACACACACACACACACACACAGACACACACAGACACTATGTACTGTAATCATCCATCCTTAACCTGGTCAGCTTTTGTGTATGAGCTGACAAGCATGTTTAGCGCTGCCATGTCTGAAAAGAGCACACACTCACTCTATTACTCCCCTCCACTTCATCACTCTAAAAACGAGGTGTTAGACACACTCGAAGGTCACCCACTTTTAATTAAAATGCACTCGCGTTTTACAACTGCACTTAAAAGTTGTGCTCTCCGCACCCCAACAGGAGCCAAGTGCTTATTTCGGCTCTTTGGCTAAAAAAATAAAATAACAGACAATTCCCTGCACGCACTGTGCTACCTACATCCACCTACGCCTGTGTTCGTGCACACATTTGGTGGAATGAATTTATTTTAAGCAGAAATGAAAATTCACATCGGAAAGTCATGTGGTTAATTTGCAGCATTGATAATTTTACTTTTTTGTAAGCTAGGACAACACATTTGGTAATTAAGTTCAAAATTGATTCTGGAGCATTCCAAGCTACTGACAATTTAATTCTCCTTAGGATCTGCATTGTTTGCTCAAAAACGGGTCATCCAGAGAATAGGTAGGAAAGGCTGACATCAACAGCCAGTGCCTCAGTATAGCTTACACAAGGCCTACATATCCATCTACAGAGTCTTACTCAACAGAGTATAAGGAAGCCTCACAACTGAGTAGGGAGAATGAGAAGAAGAGAGGTAGAGACAGAGAGAAAGATGTTGTGGCGAAAATGAATGGAACACTGATGTCAGTTTAGAGAGTAACATTCTTCCACTCTCTCTAACTCTCTCGCTCTCTCTAACTCTCTCTCTACTTCTTTCTCTCTCTATCTCTCTCTTCTCCCTCTCTCTTTTTCTTTGCTCTTCCTCCTCAGGTCTGACTCATCCTGCTGACTAAGCGAGTCCTGTCTGACCTCAGCACACGTCTGCCTAACAGATTTCACTGGACTCAACAGCAGCTCTGCCCTCGCACGCTGACCTCAGAACTGCTGAGTGACAGCCAGATAAATGAGGGTTAGAGTCCACATAAGGACCAAAAGGGCCTGATCCCTGGACACCCAAAGAGGGCTTTTTTTCTCGATATGCTCCCATGTCAGTTTGATCGCCACAGCCGAGTCCACTCAGAGTCCACTCAGCTCGGGCCAGTGACCTGTCTGCACTTTTTGTCCACTACCCACCCCACCTTGTTTTTTTTTCTCTTTTTTTCTCCTCTCTGCCGTCTTTCCTTTGACGCAGACCACAATCAGGTATTGAGCTTTTAGCCGGAGCAAACCACAGAAGCCTCAATGAACCACCTCCTACTGTACAAGTGCAGTCCCAGTCGCTAATGACATTTGCCTAACATTCATTATTTACTCACTATTAGTTACATGTACCTTCTGCCTTATTGGCTGGGGCCTAGACAGTCCCGTTCTTACAAAGGAACCAAGTTAGGCCATAAGATGGGATTGATTTTCACCTCCAAATTAAATATTCTACAGCAGGAACAGTTCATAGCAGGAATAATGCACAATGCACATCCTCCCTGATATTACGGAAAGATACGGAAAAGAGCTCTAAATATATACGGAAAGAGTTCTAAAAGGAATCCTATTCATCCTATTTTCCTTCTACGGTTCCACGGTTTGCTTCTACTCTCTTCAATTCAGGTTCTAACTGTGGGTTCAGAACCATAGACTGTAAAAAAATAGTTCAGAACATAAACAAGTGATGCACAAAAAAATAGACTTTCACGGCCTACAAACAAAAGAACATTCTAGTATGAGTCTTTTGTCTTTTGCCCACTGTTCCGTCATATCTGTTATAGTCCCTCTCTTCTTTTCCCCTCTCTGTTCTCCAGTACTGTGACTCCCTCCTATTCAGCTCTCCTAGGCAGCAATTCAATTTCACTTGCCGCTGCACCACCACAGCATGGAGGGGAAGCCGTGTGCGTGCCAAAGCATGTGCCTCATAAGTGTATTGGTAGTATAAAACAACGGGCGGGTAAAAATGAGTCTGGATTAAGTGCGCTAAAGCATTAAATTAAGACACGGCCCTGAAGGAAACACACACACACACACACACACACACACATACTCACAGAGACACTGAAGAGAATGGACGGAATGAGTTTTTCCCTAAGCTTTAAATTTTCCACTTCTTAATCATTGAGACTGTTTTTATGTTAATGGCACATTTTTTATTATTATGCAACCCCCCCCCCCCCCCCCCAAAAAAAAAAGAAAAAAGTCTTTAATGGATTTATGATTTTCCAGTTGTGGTGGTGGTGGTGGTGGTGGGGGGGGGGGGGGGGAGGGGGGGCTCTGCCGAATAACCAGAGGTTTGCTGAAGGAAGCCAACGAGAAATCTGGAGCGGTGCCCCCAAGCTAGTGCCAGCGAGCCTTTTAACGCTCCTGAACACACTCATACATGCATGCACACACACACACACACACACACACACACACACACACACACACACACACACACACACACACACACACACACACCTTAACACATATCTTGACACATACACAAAACTCCTGATCGATACACACGCATCTGAACACACACACACACACACACACACACACACACACACACAAATACTGCATAAACATAGTTTCTAAACAACAAAACACTGACACCTCACACCATCTCTGCCCCCCCCATCTCTCCCAGAGTTTGTCTGCTGCTAACAGGCTAGCAGGCACGTGGATGAGAGGCTGCAGCCGCGCAGTGGAGGAGTGGAGGCACAGGTGAGGCTTTGAAGCAGCGAGGAGGTCTGTTTACCGAAGTGCCTGAGATGAAAGCTCAGTCACAAGGAAGAGGCAGGAGAGCAGGGAGCTGACTCAGGAGGGTGGGGGTAGGAAGAGGAGGGTGGAGTAGGTGGAGAGGGAGAAGAACTGTGGGTAGAGGAGGGGGGGTAGTGGGGGATGAATGGATGGATGGATGCAGTGGAATTCCTCTCTAAGCTTATTGGTGTGGAGAAAGGAAAATAGATTGTGTGTGGAGTGTGTTTGTCCCCCTAAGGCTTACGCCTGCTGCACCTCACCCCAGCACCCCACCAGCTCCACCACCAGTAACCATTCCCTATATCACCAGTGGACAGCCATCCCAAACACACAGTCCTCACCAACAGATACACGCCTAGATCACCAGTGGACAGCCATCCCAAACACACAGTCCTCACCAACAGATACACGCCTAGATCACCAGTGGACAGCCATCCCAAACACACAGTCCTCACCAACAGATACACGCCTAGATCACCAGTGGACAGCCATCCCAAACACACAGTCCTCACCAACAGATACACGCCTATATCACAAGTGGACAGCCATCCCAAACACACAGTCCTCACCAACAGATACTCTCCAGACCCCCAAAGCACACTGGCAGTGCAGTCGCTCTGATCTTGCAGTTGCTTTGCTTAGTCTTTTTATTCCACTTAGTAATGGGGCCTATTTAGCTGAAGGTTCACATGCACTGAGCCATCACATCTCATGAAAAATCCTCTGCCATCCTCATTTCCCCAGCAGGCAAGAAAAGTGGATAAACACAAACGAGGCAGACCTAGATGCACAAATAAAGAGAGTGAAAGAGAGACCTTGATGGAGGGGGGGGGGGTAGCTTCTCATTTTCTGTTCTCTTTTCTTTGTTTTTTTTTTTTCTGTGTCTGGGATGAGGTAGTAAAGCTGCACCTCAACGCTGCTCTGCCTGAGCGCTGGAGTCAAACTTGGGCCCCGGTTTCTCCCCACTGTCCCATCCATACCACCCAGAGGACTAGTCAGGGGCTATGCCGGTCAAGTGGAGCAGAAAGATATGCCCCCTCAGAGAGAGAGAGAGAGATAGAGAGAGAGAGAGGAGAGAGAGTGACTGGCTGGAGCTACAGTTGCAGACACACAGATAGAAGGATAGATAGAGAGAGGGAGACAGTGAGAGGGGAGAATAAATATAGAGAGAAAATGGAGTAAGGGAGAGACTGGGAGATAGAGAAAGATTGAAGGATAGAGAAAAAGAGAAAGATAGAGAGAGGGAGAGAGAGAGAAAGAAAGAGGATGAAGAGGAAGTAAAAATTGGGGTAGTAAAAGGATGACTGAGAGAGCGAGGGAGAGGTAGAGATAGAAAGATAGAAAAGAGAAAGAGAGAGAGGGACAGAGCGAGGCAGAACACGGGTGAGAGCGCGGTGATAGTGAGAGTCACAGATGGCCGTGTTCTGTTATCTTCAAAACGCCTCGAAGATGACCAGAGGGAAGTTCTAATGAGGTTATCAACACTTCTCTCTCCAGCAAATGTTCACACATTATGTGATTACATATACGTGAACATTTGTATAATCTAACATTTATGTAATTTGTGAACATTTGCTGTGGTAAAGAGAGAGCTGTCAATAATCTCATTAGAACGTCCCTGTGTACTCATGCATACACAAGTGTACATGTACATGCCACACACACACACACACACACACACACACACACACACACACACAGAGACACCACACATAGAGACATAGGGTGTAATGGTTCACATGGGGGGTTGTATGCATAGCTGATGAGCAGAAATACACCAGCTCATTGCCTCAGGTATTAAAACCATATGTTATCTGGGGCAGGAACCACAGTCACAAATGACCCACATCACATGGAGTCAGAGTGAACTCACTGGTAACTAGGGTATTTAGTGGGACAGGGTGGGGCACGGACAGCAAAACAGCAATCAGAGGCGTACTGACACGAGTCCTTGTCTCAGTTGGTCAGTATGCTCCAGAGGCCGGTCCAGGGTACATAATGAGCAGGGTTCCTCTGCAAGCTTCGCCGCAATCTTTACTACAAGTCAACTTTGAACTTTGGATTCTTCATCCAACTCTTCATTCATTCTGTAATTTATTCACTAGGATGCACATCATTCGTGAATTATCCATTCATAAAAGTTGGCTAAACATTATAAACGAGTGCATTACCGTCATATATTGATGTCCTTTTGCAAGTATTGGTCTGGATTTTTTTCATCACCCTCAAGACCGCAGTTGGAGCAGCAGAATTTCGCTGCAAAGACTTGTGGCCATAATGTGGCGCATGATGCTGGGTATGCGAAGCCATAGCGCAAATATTTGCAGCAGGATAGCTGTATCCCGCAGTTCTCAGTATTTCAATATTTAATGTCTGGGCAATACAACTCCACTCCCTTGTCCGACCCCCACCCCCGCGTCTTTTAAAAAAACACAATCAAACAGTATAAGATCGTACTATG
Source organism: Alosa sapidissima (assembly GCF_018492685.1). Classification (NCBI taxonomy): domain Eukaryota; kingdom Metazoa; phylum Chordata; class Actinopteri; order Clupeiformes; family Clupeidae; genus Alosa; species Alosa sapidissima. The sequence goes on from NC_055962.1 coordinate 16,252,389, forward strand.
CAATGCCTTGGAGCATCCAGAACCAGAAAACACGTTAAGAATTCAGTAGGAAAAATTGGTCGCATACATCTTCCCTTCGCACACAGTGCTAGAAGAAGCAACCGGTGCCACCGCGTTGCTGAGGTGACCACAGGGACCATCTTTAATATTTAAAACTGTTTTACATTTCCCTCTCCTCCTGGACAAGGTGACCGACGTTTGCGCCCTGCGCACTGATTGATTTACAGCATACAAATTGCGGGGCGCCATGCACTGCCAGATTCAATTTTTAAATAAAAATAGATAGGCCTAAGTTTGTCATTAGGTTCGGCAAACTGTATTTGTGCGCTGATAAAGACCATGTAAGGTGCAATGAGAGATAAGTTAACCAATTTTAACTCAGTTGGGGGTCTCCCCAGGGAGCGGAGCTGGCGGGGGTGCACTGGCGACGTGCACCGGCGAGGTGGAAGAGTGTCTCTCAAACAGGCGAATCCACAGAAAACAGTAAATGGGCACTAGAGCAGCGCTCCTGGGACTGCCAGCGAGTGACGAACGCCGGAAGAGAAAACCGACCCAGCGCTCTACCTAAGCACGCTGGCCATAAATTGCATTTTACGTCTCAGTGAGACAGGGCAGGAAAGTGTGCGAAAGCTGGAGAGAGAGGGGGGTATTCTGAGAGAGAGAGAGGGAGCGAAAGAGGAGGAGGGAGGGAGAGAGAGCGCATCCGGGAAAGAGGCAAATGGCAAAGACAGACCAATTAGACCGGCAAAAAGGGCCGCTGCTGTGGAGCGCGCTGCTAGTCTGAATGACTGTAACGAGTTCTTGTTAAGTAGACACCAATCCGGTTTTCTTTCTTTTTAAGTACACGTATTATCGCAGCTTTGTCGTCGACAAGAATTGGAAGTACATTTTTATTCATCCCTCTCTCAAAATGTAACGTCGACTGCTTTAAAATCGGCCCTGCGTTCCATAACAGCGTGCCTCCCGGCGGATTATATCGGCAGTTACAGCCCTTCCGCGGAGCCGACAGGATCAGCACCCTGGACAGCGACTGGTCGCAAAGAGGTAGGATAGCCTGCTTTGTAAAGTGTTTTAAGAGGGTATGCTATATGGATGGAGAACGCTGCAAAACTAGGTATAGCTATATATTCTTTTAAGAAAAGGGGTTCGATGATTTATAGAGAGCGACATACATCTGTGCCTGAGACTTGATTTAATTTCATTCAAATGAAGTCATTAACTATTTCACGCCGTTGGGGACGAGACTCCATGTAGGTTATTTTTCAGTACTTCCAAGTTAGGCTATAAGAGTAAAATAAAAAAAATATGAGGTAACATTCTGAAGGATGCAGTACTTTTTCTTTCTTGCTGCCTTGACCAAGTTTACTGAATCAAAGCTATTCGCTCGTTTTTTAATCGCCTGTTATCTGAGGTGATTTGAGCGAAGCCTTACTGGCAAAACAATCTTATATGTCGTGTGATCAAGCAGTTCGTGTATTCTGTTTAGCACTGCCCATTGAAAGTGCTGTGAAGTAGACCTCAGCTAAGCAGGGGTGCTTCCGTTCACAGAAAAAAAAGCCTCGTTCAGTCGCCATTTATTCTAAGTAAGCAGCGCGTGTCCAGTCAGCAACACAGCGCGTGCCCCAACTTGACTGGTTTTGGCAGCCCCCGCGTTAGGCGCGAGCAGCCTGTTTTCTTCTTTTTGGCACGGTCCCAGGAGGATTATCCAACTGAAAAAAAAAAAAAAAAAACAATACTGTCAGGTCGACTGATAAGAGGCTTTTTACCCTAAGGCTTGTAGTACTGGGTGAAGATACTTCGATCATCAATCCAACCCCCGCCCCCATCTCGGCACTTGCTCTCTTTCAGCTGCACCCCTCAAGATTGGAAAAGCACGCTGTCCGTCTATTTGCCGGCACGGCTCTGGCGCGGTGCCCGTGGAGCTTTTTCAGCCGTGTCTATCGAGAACTGCAGCCCCTCCGCCGGTGAGACGAGAGAACCCGCGGGAATAGTAGGCTACTCTGAGCTCTTCGGGGGCTTTTTTGTCGCATAAGTCCGCGTAGCATCAACCCCCCTTTTCTCCCACCACCAATTCACTGTAAAATTCTCATTATACTTGTCACCTGCCGTTTCATGTTTAACACCAATTGTGAGAAACCTGTGGTTTAAGACTCTCCCCTAATCCCCTGAGCGAGTTGGATGCTAATATACTGCAAGTAGACCACACTTTCAAATGCCTGTCACGTTTACGTACACAGCTGTATGGGCCTTTTATAACTGTGTGTAGTATAATCAACCACAAGTGGCATTGGGGACATTTAGCCAAGTCAGAAACAGCTAGACTGGAGCCTTGCTTGCTCTCTCTTTCTCTCTCTCTCTTTGTCACACACACACACACACACACACACACACACAATGGGACTCGTGCAGACACAGTAACCATCACAAGTTCCTCTCCTCACCATGGCATGCTGTTCGAAGCAAAACAATTACAGCCCCCCACCCCCCGCTCTAACTCCCAGTTTGAATCCAAGCCAAACAGAAATTTCCATTTTCATGCTCAGCTCGCGTAGCGGTAAGAGGCTCTGGGACAGAATTTGAATGCTGTCCCTAAAGGACACCTACAGATGTGAATAGGCATATGGATATTGCCTGGCTCAATCAAGGAGTGAAATGACACTAGGGAAGCCCACTAGTGACATATCATGTGTGTAGATGTGTATTGTGTGTTTAGGCTTGTGATTTTGTATGTGTGTGTGTGTGTGTGTGTGTGTGTGTGTGTGTGTGTGTGATTGCTAGTGGTATCTCAGGTCATTAAGTATAAGTATATATAAGTATATATACTCTTTTGATCTCGTGAGGGAAATTTGGTCTCTGCATTTATCCCAATTCGTGAATTAGTGAAACACACTCAGCACACGCTAATCCCGGCGCAGTGAGCTGCCTGCAACAACAGCGGCGCTCGGGGAGCAGCGAGGGGTTAGGTGCCTTGGTCAAGGGCACTTCAGCCGTGCCTACTGGTCGGGGTTCGAACCGGTAACCCTCCGGTTACAAGTCCGAAGGGCTATTTCTGTGACATTCATTGAGAAACACGTGGCACCTTGCTATGCTGTGAGAGACACTCTGGGATTAATAAGGAGGTAACTGACCGTTTCAGACTATTTAAGGAAGCAAGCATCTCAAAATGCTTTGGGTATGTGTGTGTGTGTGTGTGTGTGTGTGTGTAAGCACATTTTTGCTTGTATGAGTGTAAGTGAGTAATGGACAAAGTGCACATTCAATGTAGCAGTCCTTGGAAAGCATCAAGTAGATGTGAGTTGTATTGAGGCAGCTTCAGTCGTTTACTTTAATAGTCTCACTGGGCCTTTGATTCGTCTGTGAAGGGAATAAGGAAGAACTCACTGAAATGACACACACACACACACACACACACACACACACACACACACACAAAGAGGGAGAGAGAGAAAGAGAGAGAGAGAGAGAGAGAGAGAGAGAGAGAGAGAGAGAGAGAGAGAATAATGTATGTGTGTGAGAGATAGATAGATAGATAGCATCTACACTGATATACACACTATTATTAAATGCACCAAAATAGCACCTGGTGGGTGGATTTGAAAGGTCAGTGAATGAAGTGGTACACAGGTAAAAAAAACACTCAGCCATGCTATGGGTGTGTCATTCAGCACAAGCTGAATCCAGGTAAGTTAAATGAATTCAAACGAACGAGTCTCAGATACACACACACACACGCACGCACGCACGCACACACACACACACACACACACACACACACACACACACACACACACACTACATCAGTGTTATTAGCGTAAGAGTGTTTGCAGACCTATGTATGTGGCTAATGTATGAGGTAATGCAGTACAGACAGAGCCACAGGTTTCTAATTATCACACACCACAAATACAGTGAGGGAGCTCAAAATAGGCTTTCTTTATCTCTCTCTCTCTGTTTGTGTGTGTGACACACACACACACAGAGTCCATCATTGCACAGACAGACCTCACCACTTAGTGCTTCTCCTCCCTGTTCCTTCTCCTCTCCCCCACCCCTCTCATCCTCCTCCTCCTCCCCCTCATCTATTGACTTGGCTGGTATGATCAAGCTTGGGCTATCTGCTATGGCTGCGAGGGAGAATCTTCGACTCAAATTATCACCAATCAACAGGGGTGCAAGCTGCATGCCAAGTGGACTTTATTACTCGGCTGTGTGTGTGTGTGTGTGTGTGTGTGTGTGTGTCTTTAGATGTGTGTGGTTGTGTGCAATAATGTGTGTGTGTGTGTTTAGATGTGTGTGGTTATGTGGAATAATGTGTGTGTGTATGCCTGCTTGTTTCCTTTTATCTGTATTGATGTGTGTATTGGTTGCGTGTCTGAATGTCTGCATCCAAGCTCTAACACAGACAATAAGCTGCAGTAATGATCTTGTACTGGTAGTCATGGTCCATAGTCTGTAAATACTGAACAACCCTTCACAGTCTGTCATGTTGCATTGCAATCCAGTCCTGATGGAACTCTAGTTGTAATGACATAGTAGAATGTTTAAATGGAAAAGGCATAGCCATCTGCTGTCGCCTCCCTCTGTGTGGGCAAGAAAATAGAGATTGAAATGTCAATCAGATTGGAGGAGCAGACACCAGCTCCCCCAGGCTGCCAAGTGGTGTCCACTAAAATGTAGCTGGTCCCAGCGGTCCTCCCTCCCGGTGGTTTCACTTTTGTCCACTAATGTTAGAGCTTATGGCTCTTCCATACACCAGTGTGATCAGTGGAGTGGTCTCTAAAATGGTCTCTGGACATGGCTCTTATGCTAGAACAGATTTGACGACGAAGTACATCTTCAAAATGAACACCAAATTACCTAGCTGCCTGGACAAATTATGGCTATAGCTCTTGTGTGATATCTTTGTGTGACCACTTTGTGGATAGCCCTACAATTATATGCTAACTGCTGTTCTTGGTTGCAACCCTTTTTTTTCTTTCATCTTGCTCTGTTAATGTCCATCTCATCTCGGTTTTGACACGAAGATGAGGACCTTGGTGTGCTCCCCAATCCAGAGGGGCGTGAATGTGGAGTGCTCAGAAACAGCCTCTCGGGGGGCGCTGTGGCGCAGCAGGCTACAGCGCTCATACCATATACGGGTTCAAGTACCCAACCTGTGTGTTTTTTGAAAGAGTTCGCCTGCAAACGTCGCTGTCATCCCCCCCTCTCATAGTGGTAGCTGAGAGGCAGGGATATTCAGCTGGAGTCTTTTGTGTGATGTTCCAGAGTGATCTGCTGAGTGATATATATATATATTCTTTTTTTTTTGCCACAGCACAGTCAGGCGCTGTAAATCAGCACACAGCCATTGGTTGTTTTTTTTTCCCTGCCGTCGGCTTGTGCACACTTGATTACAGATGATGTTTGAGTTGTGAATGTCTGTGTGCAGAGGGGCTCCTTTGAGTCACTTCACAGAGCCAATTTGCAGATGTTCTCATCTCCGCTCACACTCGCACCCGCTCTCTCTCTCTCTCTCTCTCTCTCTCTGGCTTTTTTCCATGCAATTCATCTCTATGCAATCTATCTCCTCTTTCTCTCCCGGTCTCTCTGTTTCTTTCTATGGTTTCTGTTTTTCCTACTGACTCTGCACCCCACTATTTCTGTTTCTCACTTACACACAGCTTTCAAAAACCCACCGGGGATCTACTTTAGTACTCTCTCTCTCTCTCTCTCTCTCTCTCTCTCTCTCTCTCTCAGACACACACACACACACACACACACACACACACACACACACACATACACACACACAAACACCTCTTCAATGGTTTCCTCTCCTCTCTCTCATGCGTACCTCTTTTCTGCTGTTCACCTCTTAAAATAGCAGGCAAGACCCAAACACAAGCCCGAACTGACATAATGGCTTCCATTTCAATCAATAGGCAACCAGCAAGTGCAATCGATACTCCCTGTAATGTACCCATGGCATGGCTGAGCATCACAAGAGGAGGCCAGGGACCAAACCAAAGCTGAGCCAATCACCTTTCATCTCTCAATCAAAGCTCCGCAGAAGGTCAGATCTGAATATGAATCGAATGGCGTTGCGTTGGTCCTACATGTTAACTGCCAGTGATAACAAAGGGCCCTCCGATAGAAGTGACAATAGGAAAACATGTCCTCTCCTAATCTCTGTCACACACACACACACACACACACACACACACACACACACACACACCACACACACCACACACACACACACACACACACACACACACACACACACCACACACACACACACACACACACACACACCACACACACACACACACACACACACACACACACACACACACACACACACACACACACACCACACACACACACACACACACACACACACACACACACACACACACACACACACAACAATGGTACAAACAAGATAACACTCATCATAATACAATCAAAGGGCTTGGGAGAGGAGGAAGAGGAGAGAGGAGGAAGGGGAGGGAGGGAGGGAGGGAGAGAGAGAGAGAGGAGAAGGGAGTGGAGCTTAGGGCCTAAAGGGGGGAGAGGGACCAGTGAAATATTGGCGACCTTGCAGCCTCGAGGCATGCAGTTATCAGAGAAAGTCTACTGATGGGAAATCAATCAGATCAAGTGGTGTGCACCAGCATCATGACTCCTCTCTCTTCTTCTCCTTTCCTCCATCTTCTCTCTCTTTCTCTCTTCCTCTCCTCTATAGTCTGTCCTACTCACCTTCTCTCCCCTCCTCCGTTCTGTCTCTTCCTCTCATCCTCTCCTCCATCCCCTCTCTTTCTTCCTCTCCTCTCCAGTCTTCTCCTCTCCTCTCCTCCATCCCTTCTCTCTTCCACTCCTCCTTAGTCTGTCCTCCCCCCCTCTCTCTATGTTCTATCCTTCTCTCTCTTTGTCTGTTCTCTCTTAATGTTCTTACCTTTCCCTGCACATCCTTGGGTCTTGTCCCTCCCTCTGCCTTGGACATCCTTCTGCAGTCCCCCACTCTTCTGCCCATGTGTGTGTGTGTGTGAGTGTGTGTGTGTGTGAGTGTGTGTGTGAGAGTGTGTGAGTGAGTGAGTGAGAGAGAGAGAGAGAGAGAGAGAGAGAGAGAGAGCGAGCAACTGCAGAAATTGTAGCCAAGGCTACTTGCTGCTTTCTTTTACTATCTATGGTTGCTGGTTAACAGCACATATTAAGCTGATTTAAGCTAATTCACTAACTCAAGACTTCAAGGCCATCATGGATATAAAGCGTTTTTTTAAACAACGAAAGGATGGAGGGAACATAGCAAAGCTTGGAGTTATTTCAGATGGGCAACAACAAGGTAGGTAAAATTGTGGTGCTTGTCAAAACCTTAGCGGAGCTGGAATAATGCGGCTGATGTTAAAGCGCACACAATGTTTAAAGCCATACACAACGGTAAATTGAAACAAAACTAAAAGGTAACTTTAGCCTTTATAGGGCTGTATAAAGTTGTCCAAATGTATAGGTCGTAATTAGGCGTTGTTGTAATAAAGATATTGCATGTAGATGTAAATAGCATTAATTCCTGCAGACCTGTGGCCATGCATGCGCCCTTACAATAGCATCTGAATTTGAGCCATTGACTTAAGACCAGGATGTTCCTGGTCTGTGGCGGAATTGTTTTCTAAAACTGCAAAACATCTACAGGGAATGTTTGCGCCGGAACACGGCCCCTCTTTTCGCTAAACCGTCCCCCCATGGGCGCAATTGAATTCCCTAATTTACAGACGTGTACCTGTGGAGGGAAAATTCCAATATATGTCTATTCAATGCAAAACCGAAAAGACAAAAGCGCAAGTATACAAAGTAAATTGCGCTGGAGTTCAAGATAGAGCCCTAAGTGTGTATGTGCGTGTGTGTACTGTATGTGTGTGTGTGTGTGTGTGTGTGTGTGAGAGACAAGGCTTAGGTCATGTTCTGTTCTGACAGGCCATGGGATGAAGAGAGGATTGCACTGTTTGGCTCTCTGGCTGTTTAGCTGCTGGAGATTCAGGGTTTTTTTTTTTGGCTAAAGCTTTGTATGGTTGATTCCCTTCTGTAAGCACTGGCGGGGAGCTAAGATAAGGCCCTTAGCCTCCTGCATTTACATGTAGTGCCCAACTCCAGATTTAATGCTGTCTTTAAGGCACAAACTGGTGCCATATGTTTGCTGTCAAAGGATGTCAGCCGAGGTACTCAACAGCAGTTTGGCTGGTGATACTCAGGGAACAAGCCTCTGTGTGTGTCTGCCTGCAGCTTTGTATCTTCAGGCAGTGTGTGTGTGTGTGTGTGTGTGTGTGTGTGTGTGTGTGTGTGTGTGTGTGTGTCTTTGTTATGCAAGGATATTTGTGCAAATAGGTGAGAATAGGCATATACTGTACTGTAGTGGTCTCCAACACGGTGCCCGCGGGCACCAGGTAGCCTGCGGAACTGCTATGAGGCGCCCCCAGCGCACCTTCTAAAAATAGCCTTCAGGTCGCCTGCAGATCACGCTCTAAAACACGCTCCTTATTGATGTTTTCAATAGATATTTAAGTCTAGACCAGAACCATTTTAAAGATTGAATGGGAAACGGATTTGGAGCCAAAGGCTAAAATTTAACGCAGCTACAATTTGTAAGGTATCACCAATATCAATTTAATGTTACAGATGTATGGCTACATACATTCTTAAACAACAATGGAAGCGGAGCGCATACACGCTGCTCGCACGCATAGACAGTAAAGGGGGGAAAAACTTGCTCATCTGGTGTAGCCAATGGAAACATATCTTTGCAAATGTTCTGTGGCCATTCTACTGTATGTTTGTCAAATACGGCTCTTGCATGATTGTTCAAGGACTGAAAAACAATTGCTTTAGCTCACAGGCCTTTTCTCCTCCGTAGGCTACTGCCGTATGATAGCGCTGACAATTTTGCGGCATGCTTGACTAAGCAGGACTGTGCATTACCTTTTTTGTCAGATCATGGAGAGATTTCAGGTGTGCAATAACTTTAAAAGGAGTCTTCATATTTTAGGGTGGTGTGGGTGATTACTATTGAAATGTTAAAACCGAATTGTCCACTGAAATCAGAACTTAAACAACCCCTTAATTCATAATGGTGGGTATAAATTGGGTACAAATTGTAACCCAAATTATTAATTGCACAAAAATATTGTTTTTTTTTTTGTTAAAAAATTAAGATTAGATTTCCCATGCAAACTTTGAAATGAACAAACTGAACAAATATGTTGGTAGTGTTTCATATTGATATTAAAGTATTGAAGAATCAAATGAAAATACAGTTGCTTAATATATAAAGACTTATAGGCCTACAGAATATTGATAATTTAAAAGTAAAAATCACATAGGCCTATTATTTAGGAGGACTATCCTCGCAAAAAAGGGGTGAGGGTCTGTTTGTTTCAAATGAGTAGCCCACCATATGATTTCGGGTCTTCAGGTAGCCCTCATTACCAAAAAGGTTGGAGACCCCTGCTGTACTGTATGATAATTAGTGCATGTGTCTCTCTCTGTGTGTGTGTGTGGCTGTGTGTGTGGATGTGAGAGAAAGAGAATGTTGAATTGTAACATCCCTTTATTGAATCATTATTCACAGGACAGAGAAACAGAGAGCGAGAAAGAGAGTGAGTGAGTGAGAGAAAGAGTGTGTATGTGTGTGTGTGTGAATGGCATAGGTCAGGAGGGCAGTGTTCCCGTGTATTGTAATTAAGAGGGGAACAGAAGGGCAGCCACCCCTCAGTGCTTTCTCTCTGTTCTCTCTCTGCCCCTACGTACACACACACAGCAGCTCTCCAACACACACTCACACACACAGACACACACACGTGCAGACACATGCATACACACACACATACATGTATACACACACGTGCAGACACATGCACACGCACATACAGTACACACACACACACACACACACACACACAAACACACGAGCAAGCACATGCATACACACATACACACACGTGCAGACACATGCACACGCACATACATACACATACACACACACACACACACAAACACAAACACACGAGCAAGCACATGCATACACACATACACATACACACACGTGCAGACACATGCACACGCACATACATACACATACACACACATTCAGAGAGAGACAGAGAGAAAGAGAAGAAGACAAAGAGCAACACTCAAACAGTGACACACACTTATTCACACACACATATTCAATACACCCATACACACTCTGTGCACACAAAAAACACTCAAAAACACACACACACACACACACACACACACACAAGAGAAAGCTTCTCTTTAAGCAACACCTTCACCATGGAGACAGAGGTAGGAGAGTGAAAACACATGTGTGTTGGTAGATGAGGTGTGTGTGTGTGTGTGTGTGTGTGTGTGTGTGTGTGTGTGTGTGTCGGGCTGCAGCTAATATATGTTTTGGAGATGGAGTGAGGATTAAACTGAAATTCAGACCAAAGACCTGCATCCTCTCTCTCTCTCTCTCTCCACACACACACACACACACACACTCACACATGGCCCACAGTATGGCTCTTCCTCATCCCTTTGTTGTTGTACACTCGCCCCAAAACACTGTTATCATTCCTGTCTGATGCACAACACACACACACACACAGACACACCTCTGCAGGCATCAGTTTCAGCTTCCTTTGCTTCTCTCTCTATATTTTCATTTCCTTCTCTCTCTCTGTCTCTTCCTGACCTGACACTCCCCCTTCTTTTTCACTCCAATTTATCACTACCTTCTCCTCCTTCTCTCTCTCTTTCTTTCTATCATTCTATCCCATACTCTCTCTCATTCTGTCACATTCCCTCTCTCTGTCTCTCCTTCTCTCTCTCTCTCTCTCCCTCTGTCTTTCGAGCCCTAAATGCTTTCGTTCAAACGTTTCTTTTGGCTGATTTTTTGGTTGCCTACATCAAACAGACGTGTTGGGCAGCAGCTGAACTCCCGTCCATCCCATGTGCAGCTAGCGTGCTGTGTCTGGATGGACGCGTGGGGTTGCATCAGAGACGAGAGCGAGGGAGAGAGGGGAGAGGGGGAAGAGAGGAGAGACGTTGTCTGGGTTATTGATCACTGTAAGGCAGCCACTTCAGATACGGCTTTTCTGAATTACTACGGCTGCTCTTGGGCACTTACACAAATGCACACCGCCATTCACTTTCATTCTCATTCTCTCTCTCTCTCTCTCTCCCTCTCTCTCTATCCCCCTCTCTCTGTGGTGTACTCCCTAACACATGAACACATGGAGATAGTATATGTAGCTTCACACATGCCACTTCAGATATGGCTTTTCTGAATTACCATTACTATGGCTACTCTCAAGCACTTACTGTACACAAATGCACACCACCAGTCATCCTCTCTCTCTCTCTGCCTCTCTCTCTCTACCTAACACACGCACATAGTATACATAGCTTCTTAAAATGTGTCAGAGTGTGTAGCACACACACAACTCACACACACACAAATACACACACATTCATTAGAAGACAATGCAACACTGAGATCATCTGCTTCCATAAAGTCACTGAGGTGAAAATGTCACTGATCTCAAACTCTTCAGTGTCTGCAGTACACCGAGTTCACTTTCTTACACCTCCAAAACAACACCAGGAGAGAATCTGCTACATCACTCATCACTGAGGAAGTTGCTCTCTTTCATCTCCATATATGGATAATACTGTAAGTCAAGTCATAAACAAGTACTCTTTTACAGCAAAGCTCTTGTTGGTCTCGTTGGCTTTAACTGATGCTGCAGCATAAGCATTTTGAGAGAAATTCTTAAAAGGGAGTGTTGTTGTTTTTTTTTTTAAATAATAATAACTAAGAAAAGTGAATGAAAAAAAAAACAGCATGGTGCAATTCTGCTGTTCTGGTATTGATCCTTTAAAATCATAGCAGATATTTTCAGTTGGGGGAGACATAGAGAGAGAGAGGGAGAGAGAGAGAGAGAGAGAGAGAGAGAGAGAGAGAGAGAGAGAAAGGGAGGGGGTGGCCCAATGCAGAACAAAGGCAATGAATGATTTAAAGCTTCTGCAGAGAAGTCCTATTAGATCTTGACTGTGGTAGACTCCACTGTGCTGAGAAATCTCAAAGTCAGAAACAAAAACAACGCAGACTGGTGTCAGACTTTTGCTGTAGGCTGTTTATTCTTTGTTTGTGTTTTTATGTTTTTGCCGTTTCTGTGAGGGATATAATTTATGATCGCAAGAGACAAAAACAGAAGCACAGCACGGCAGGGCCTTATAACTTATCAATGGGTTGCTTCCTCGCATTGAGAAATATTAATTCATAAAAATCATTAACGCAGACAGTAATTGAAATACACTTTCGTGCTGCCATAGTTCATTGTTAGCGCGTTTCTGCTAAGCAAAATGGTTGGGCCTGTGTCTCAGAGTCTGCTTCAGCTGGGACCCACCTTGGCTCCAATGCCCTCCGTCTCCATCGAAGACCAGATAAACACCAGTTCAACCAGCCTGCTCAATACACTCTCTCACTCACAGAGGAGAGGTCACCCTCAACACAAAGCGATCCATGCTATATAGTTTGTGTGTGTGTGTGTGTGTGTGTGTGTGTGTGTGTGTGTGTGTGTGATTCCCAGTCTGTTTGAATCTCCACAAAAAAAGAAAACAATGTTACTTTCAAGTAAAAAAAAGCATCATCCTGAAATGGTCATTATCCAAACATTCTTCAGAAGGATACATGCATTATGTGATGATGATGATGTGAAATCCAGACAATCCAAGTGTGATATCTCATATACTCTAATTAGACAGTCACACAGCAAAGAGTGTTATCATCATCCCTAATGCTTGTCTCCGTTTATTACACTACTCTATATCCACCTCATCCTTGGCTGGTCAAGCAGGAGTAGTTTCCTCCTTAGGGACCCCACGGTGCCCTGAGCTGGGTCCAGTGAGCTGCAAGGACAGCTCTCGCTGCTGGGGAGGCTGTTAGACAGTTTTTTGCTGGCTCTCGCCAGGGTCAGCTCCACAACGACGCTGCTCCGTCTGCGCAGATGTTGTCCCTGTTGCAGTGGAAATTTGACGTCGATGGCAGCGCCAGTGTGGAATGCGTCGGGGTTTCAGAAAGTGGACGACAGAGTGTCCGCACAGCTGGGTGCCACGTCCACATGCCTGCAGGGGGACAGAGATGTGCCCATCTGTCTCCAACTCGCCAGGAATGAGGGGAGAATAAAAAATGGACAACAAAACGGCAACAAAGCGCCCGGGCCCGTTGCCCCTTGACCAGTGCCACGCCGCAGGAGGAGAGCTGCCGGAGAAGAGGCATCTGGAGCTCCTCAGGGAGAGCAGAGCAGAGCAGAGCTTGGCTGAACTGCTCAAGTCCCACTTACCCAGCCACATAGCCCTCCCAACACACACACACACACACACACACACACACACACACACACACACACACACACACACACACGCACACACACACACATGCATACATACCCTGCAAGGGGGCTAACCCTCAACTAATGAAACAGAAGGCACTGGATTTTTTACATTTGGTTTGGACTCACCAGAGGAGCTCAGTGAAGATTCAGTGCAGTCTCCTGAAAGAACAGCACCTGCCAACATCCACCTCTCCCCTCTCAGCAGGCTCCCAGTCGAAGAGAAAAAGGCTTTTCTTTCCTTAGGCTGGGACATTTCCGCATCACACTTTCCAGTGGAATTTTTCTTGATTGACCAGCAGCGTCCTTCTTTCAACAGCAGGATCTTTAAAAGAATAAATAAATAAAATCCTCTGAGTAATTCTCAGCACTTTGCCTCGTCCAGTTGGGGCTTTTCAAATTTAGGACAATTCAATTAGACAAGATGAGGCTCCCGATATGGCGCTGGTGGAAATGAATAGCCTGCCCTGCCCACTTGGACCTAGGAAATGGCCTCGGAAACTGGAGCGCTCCCAAAACAGTAATCATGCCCTATAAGGTAAAGCACTACACCGAGTGGCAATCACTCAACCCAGGGCAAGAGCCCACAGGTGGAAACCAGGTGAGAGGGACCGTGAGTGGGGGCCAGTCGGGGCACGGGGGGGGGGGTGGTTGGGGTTTAAGAGGGTGAACCAGAGATGAGAGAGCTAGCTGCAGGTGTCCCCCTCGTTGGCTGCTGATCCAAATAGGAATTATGGTGCTTCAGTCCCAATCAGAGGATGAGTGTGATGATGCCGGCTAAGTGGCTAATTGTCGATTTGACTGTGTCTCAGGGGCGGTTTTAATGTTCAAGAGGATGGCAACAAAGATAAAGAGAGAGAGAGAGAGAGAGAGAGAGAGAGAGAGAGAGAGAGAGAGAGAGAGAGAGAGAGAGAGAGAGAGAGAGAGAGAGAGAGAGAGAGAGGAGAGAGAGAGAGAGAGAGAGAGAGAGATAGAGATACACACACACACACATTCACTCAGTTACTCACTCACCTCAAAGAGAGAGAAGGGGGGGGCTATAACACATCACTGTTGAACGAACCCCAAATCATGTCCGTGCAGTGACTCATACTCCATTAGGTGGCTGCGGCGCTCCGTAATCATAATCGGCCCGCATGCTTGTTCCCTTCTCCATCAGCCACGTCCCAGCGCCCAAAATGATGGCTATAAATACACAAGGAGCCGTATTAACAGCTGGTGTCAGCAACATAATGGTTTCAATTAGTCAATTCTAGGAGTTGCGCGAGTAATCCATTACATGGCAGTCATGCATTTTTAATCCGTGCTCAGTCGGCAGCTTTTGCAAAGGTTGGAAAAACATCAGGCCCTTGATTACAAAAAATCACGGTCGTTAATTAAAATAAATTATTACAGCAGTCAATTACCATCGTTACATAGGAAATTAGTCATTCACTCCAGTATTAGTGACATATTTAACACATAGCATAACATGTAGCGGCTAACAGCAGCTTAAGTACAGGTAGGGAGTGTATTGGTCTTACAGGTTCAGCCAGCGGATATTGCTGGTGTGGCCATGGCCGTGGGTTTTAGCTCGGGTTGCCATGGGGCCAGATGATGGTCTGGGGGCTCAGAAATCAGATATCATACAAGCAAGTCATGAAAGCTATGTCCTGAGAGCTTTATAGGTCACTGACAGATATGGTCAGTTGATGTTATCCGTGCAAGTGTGTGTGTGTGTATGTATGTGTGTGTGTGGGTCTGTGTGCCTTTGTGTGCGTTCCTATTCATATGTGTGTGTGTGTGTGTGTGTGTGTGTGTGTGTGTGTGTGTCCGAGAGAGTGTGTGTGAGTGTGATTGTGTGAGCCCTGGGTTGTGTTCATGATGAGGCTTATTGTGTTTATGATTGAGACCCAGAGCACGCAGGACCAGGTTCACTCCACCCCTGGGCTAAGACCTCGCTCTCACATACAGACAAGGGAGAGGAGAGATGAGATGTGGGGAGAGAGGGAGAGCGGAGGGGAGGAGAGGAGAGTTGAAGTATGTGTGAGAGCGTGTGTGTGTGTGTGGGGGGGGGGGTAACTGCAAAAGAGAGAGAATCTGTTTGGAAGAGAGAGTCAGAAGGGAAAGAGAGAAGTAGAAAAACTCTCATATGCAGAGGTGGTGATAAGAGATAGAGAGAGAGAGAGAGAAAATGGAGAAAGAGTGGAGGGAGGGATGAGAAAGATAAAGACGGAAAGAGAGAGAAGGTGCCCTAGAGCTCCCTTTGTCAGTCAAACACTCGGTTCAAACAATGATGCAAAAAGTGAATCCCTGTGTGTGTGTATGTGTGTGTGTCTCTCTCTCTCTCTCTCTCTCTCTCTCTCTCTGTGTGTGTGTGTGTGTGTGTGTGTAAGAGTTTACAAGACCGCTCCTAATCAGTGTGCATGTCTCCTGACAGATAAGTTGAGGCTGATCAATACCAGTTGGTATGTTTTGCTTTTGGATGTGAGAAACATATGTACTTATCTACATATGTGTGTTTCTTTATGTTTATCTGAATGTATGTGTACCACATGTATGTTTAATGTGTATTTAAATGAATTCATGTGTATATATTTTTCATGTGCATGGGTAAGATGGCAAAATGGTGTGTGTTTATGTGTGTATGTGAGAGAGTGAGAGAGAGAAAGAGAGAGAGTGTGTGTGTGTGAGAGTGAGAGAGAAAGAGAGAGTGTGTGTGTGTGTGTGTGTGAGTGAGAGAGAGAGAGAGAGAGAGAGAGAGAGAGAGAGGGAGTCTGTGTGTGTGAATATATGAGTGATTCCATCTCATCATCTCGCAACTCACGGCTGAGATTAATTATGCAGCAGGGTGTCGGCATTGGGTGATGGAAGGAGTGTGTGTGTGTGTGTGTGTGTGTGTGTGTGTCAGAGTGGGTGTGTGTGTGTGTGTGTGTGTGTGTGTGTGTGTGTGTGTGTGTGTGTGTGTGTGTGTGTGTGCTGGCCTGAGTGAAAGAGGATGAAGGCAGAGTGAGGACAGCAAAGATGAAATTATAGGGGTCTAATGATGGAACTCTGGCTGCATGGCAATTGCTCCTCTCCATTTGCAGTAGACGCCCAGACACTCTGACTTAGGAAATCGCCCCTCTCTCTCTCCTCCTCCTCTCCCTCTCTCTCGTCCTCTCCATCTATCTTTACCTCCTCTCATCCGACTATCCTCCATGCCCTGTAGAGTGGCAGTGGAGGATATTGATAAGGCGGGTAGATTTTTTGACCTTTGAACTGGAAGTGCATTGTTAATTAAGGACACTTAATTCCTAATGTCTGGGGTCAGGGCTGATGAAGAAGCCATATGACACTGTCACCAGCTGCCATGGACAGCCTCTTGCATCAGATTTCTTGTTGCCCTGCACCTCAAAGAATTTCTGACAAAGTGGAGTCACAAACGTAAGCAAATGCACGTACACACACACACACACACACTGCCACTGGCCAGACAAGTAAATGTCATTTAAAAAACAGATTCTGGGTTTATGAAAATGAGCCGACCAGGTCTGTGCTAAAAGATTTTTTCTTTTTTTTTTATCAATTGGATGTTTTAACAGGCTTACTGAAATGTCACATTAGACAGGCTTTTCTGCACAGACTTTATGACTTTAATCTTCTTGCACACCACATCCACACATCAACTGTTCAAACTCGAAATGAAGCAATATGCCGGCGAGACAAAAGAGAGGTGTGTGTGTGTGTGTGTGTGTGTGTGTGTGTGTGTGTGTGTGTGTGTGTGTGTGTGTGTGTGTGTGTGTGTCGGGTGCACTAGTGGTTGGTGGTGGGAAGGGGGAGTCGAGGCCATAGCTCATCAGAAAGGGGGGCAGGCTCATCCGACAGCGACGTACAAAGCCAATTTAGGACCTTCTCATATTTCTGACAGGGTAGGACATATCTGAACAGCTCCATGGACATACGTGTATATTTGTGTGTGTGTGTGTGTGTGGCAATGGCAGTGTGTCTGTGTGTCATTGTGAGTGTATGTGTGTGTGTGTGTGTGTGTGTGTATATGTGTGTGTGTGTGTGTGTGCGTGTGTAAGAGAGAGATTGATTTTATGATCGAGTCATCTCACTTTTTCGAGTCGGCAGGGACGTCGCTCACCATGTGGCCTATCATGTCCTGTTTCGGAGGTGAGAAACAGTGTCGGCACTTTTCTTTATGAGACGCTTTAAATCAATCCCAACGGCCATCCATTTCATCTGCTTTCCTGCCCCTGAAGAGCTCAGCGTCATTTGCTGGCTTCAGTGACCTCCCAGTCATATAATATACCCCGTCTGATCCAAAAAAATGGACATCTAGTGGATGAGGCTTACTGAAAATGGACCAAAATGGGACCTTGCTGGACTGTTTGTTGAGGCAGTCCGTGTGACTGCATGTGGAGATTGAAAATCACAGACAAGACAATGCTTTTTGGAAATGGACTTAAATGATGCTGAACTTAAAGTATTTGTTGACCCGTGAGGATGTGTGTATATTATTCTTTGTATCTCTGTCTCTGTGAATGTCTTTCTAGCTATCATTGCGTCATCACAGTGATATGTTACATTGAACACATTGTGGTAAAACTGCACATTAGAGTTCTTCAATGTGGTGCCTGGGGTAAAAAAAGACATGTTGTTGATTTACAGTAGTGGTGGCGAGGTTGTCCATGCAGAATAGCAGTCAAGACTAGGGGAATTTGCTCTTCTTGCTTTGCTCATCATTACAAATATAACACAGTGAAGGAGTTGGTATACTTTGTACGAGCTGTTGTTGCCTTAAACCACAGTCCATCAGCCAAATGTGCCATTCTCCCTTATCATACGAATGGGGAGGAGACATTGAGATGATTTCTCAAAGCTGTCAGGCACCTTTTGAAAACACCTTTGAAAAAAGGGTTACCATTGCCAAAAGGCTCAAACTGTTCCCCTTGGTGCCGGCATTAAAGCAGGAGGTCAAAGAAATGTATCATCTAAAGTCAGCACCTACTGGCTGACACGAGCCACTGACAAAAACCTGGCACCTCAATGAACATCCTGATGGCCATGGACCCCCCCCCCTCTCCTCTTTGACTCTCTGTGTAGACACACATCTGATGGACGCCACTATCCTATCAGCCATCAAACGCGCCTGCTCCTTTTTCCTCCATCTCTCTTTTTGCCCCAAAACCAGAGTGTTTTATTGACGGAGGGTTAGGGCTAGAATGGGCTAAGCCGGTGGGATGATAGAGATCAATCAGTTGCAATCAGTTTCTCTTCCACAGACTCACAGGACAAAAGTGGTGGTGGTGGTGGTGGTGGTGGTGGTGGGGACAACTTTGGTTCACCCAGCATGCCATTGGTAAAATGGAAGTGTGGAAAAAAGCATTTGATTGAATTCAGCATACTGAATAGAACACCAGTCCATGCTCTAACTTCATTTTTTTCTTTCATGATGCCCACCGAGCCACCCCCCCCCCCTCTCTCTCACACACACACTCTCACACACACTCACACACACACACACACACACACACACTTTATCTGGTGCTGAGCAGAAAATAAGTGACTCTGGAGGTAGCATGAGGAGAGGAGCGCAGAGGGGTGAACATCTAAATGTGTGTATGTGTGTGTGCAAGCCGGTTTGAGGGGTTTGTGTGTCTGTATGTGTGCGCAAGTGAGGGATTTGTGACTGAGAGAGTGTTTGTGTGCATGTTGGCGATGGTTGTGTTTTAGCGTGTTGGTGCACATGTGTGTGTGTGTGTGTGTGTCTACTATATTGATTTTTTTTATCACAGCAGCTTTATGAGCAGCCCTTTTACCACTGCACATTAAAAGGCTGCTTGGAAACGAGCATCCCTCCTTTTCTAATTTTTCCCCATCCAGTTACAGTGTGCGTGTGTGTGTGTGTGTGTTGGTAATGTATGCCAGTGAATAAATACATGTTTGTGTGAGTAAGAGAGGGATGGCAGTGGTGCGATGTTATTGAATAAAACGAGAGAGAGACAGAGAGAGACAGAGAGAGAGAGAGAGAGAGAGAGAGAGCATAAAAGCATTCAAATCCCTAAAATGTGCAAGTCTTCCTGATACTGACAGAAAACTGGCGCACAGGCTTACAGCGGCTACCTGCATAGATTCAGGAAGTAAATATCACTTCATTTCCCAGGATTGGCGTCTCAAGTCTCCACTAGTGTGTCAACTGTTTTGTGAATATATTTACTATTTTCAAAGATTTCTCATGTACCGGTAGTCACTTTTTCCCTGAATACTGATAACCAGACAAATATGTACAGTAAGACAGATAGAGAGACAGACAGACAGACTGACAGATATAGTGCTGACCTTGCACGCTATGCTTTTAGCAGCAGCAGCAGCAGAGAGTCTTTCTGTGTTGCTCTTTTGGCCAGATGCAGGCTGGGAAAGCGCTCCTCTCATGGGAGGTCTCCTGTGCTCTTCCTCCGCTGCCCTTGTTCACCTCCATAATGAGCTCCGCGCGGTTCCTTTTCTCTCCTCTCGAGCGTCGGGGTCCAGAGCTCGCTCACCGTGGGTTGGGTTTATTCCCAGTCGGGGGGGGGGGGTCATGGGAGGGTTACCGGCTCGACTCACACACAGCACGCTTCTTCCACCGCCATACCCTCACCCTGTTTTCCTCATATGATGTAGAAAGAGGAGTATAATCTTGGTCAATGCCATTGGCATTGTGCAGAGTCCAGGTACACAAATGTTAAAATACATGTATTTTGTAATTTGAGTACCTGGACTCTGCACAATGTTGCACTCTAGTTAGCATCTAACCAGAAGTAGGCCTACATTATTTACAGAAGTAGTACATACAGGTAAATGCTATTTATTATAAACAATATACAGTAGTCCTCAACAGGCATACTGCACCTGGAGATGAAATGAGTTCCATTCTCATAGTAAACACGGGTGATAATTACGCCCAAACCACTACTGAGCTCTCTGTGCCTTCAGAAGCAGCAACAGATTAGGGACCTGCTAGCCTAGTGACAAGCACATTTCCTAATCACGGTCCATACATGGCTTCCTAATGAGAAATGTAGGGCAACCCTCTGTGGGTCCAGATATGCTTATCACTTCTGTAGATGGACAGAGCAAAGGACCAGATAACTAATGACATGGTTGAGGTAGCTCAGCTGTGAATAGTTAAATTACCACAGGGACTCTGTGACTTAAGGGCAGCTGCCATGCTCATGAATGAATGGAAACAATGAATTCAAGTTCAAATGTATTTATATACAAGCACATACTGTAAATAACACATGATCATAAATAATGTCATTCAATATGCTTTTCACTTGATAGGACATTGAATTGGTCAATAATGACAAGGACACTAAATCAATTAATTTTGACAACAGGAAATATATAAACAGCACTGGTGTCAAGCGATCTCACTTTAAAGAATGCCGTTTCCAGTGAAGCTCTATTTGTGCTGGGAGCTGAAGGGGAAGGAAAGATAATCTATAAAGCTTCTGCATAATAAGTAAATGTTTCACCACCTGATAGATTAGTAGTCCTCCAAGGATGTACTGTAGACCTGTGAGAGCTCAAGGAAAATCACATTTGCTTTTTGGATTGTCACATGCTTACCAGTCCATGTTTGGCTAATCCGTCATTTTCTCATCTTGATGTAGAAATTAAAACATTTAGGTGGGAATGTAGGCGTATGATCAGAAGAACCAAATCAAACAATATTATCAGTGCATTGCAATTGTGTTTACAGTCATACATTTGGTTGTGCAGGTTAGTACGCTTTATTACAATGACCGAGCAAACAGTTGGTATAAGGGTCATTGCTTGCATTGAGTGTATGTTCTCCCTGGCTACTGAACCTAAGACCTCTGTTGTTAGCCCTTTCATCTACCAGCTGAGCTCTTGGAGTGTGTGGTATTAACTAGGATCTCCAAAAAAATTCATTTGAACTTCTGAGGTTCTGAGTTCTGCTGTAGAACTGACGAGACGAGAGCACTGCCCTGGGTATTCATGAGTATGATATGTTTGGTTGAGGCAGCATAGGAGAGTGGAGAGAATGTCATGGCCTTCAGATGTTTTTCTAAAAGCTATTTCTTTTCTGTTTTGTTCATCCTTCAACTCCAGGCCATAGGACACTCCTGGTTAAGTGTGTGAGTTTGTCTTTGTGTGTGTGTGTGTGTGTGTGTGTGTGTGTGTGTGTGTGTGTGTGTGTCTAGGGAGATGGAGAGGCTTTCTGAGACCCACATGAATCAGAGGTAAAAGCAGGGAAGAGAGGAAAGAAAGGAAGAAAAAAAGAGTCTCTCCAAACGCTCTGTGCTTTTGTTCCAAAACCAGCTGAAAGGGCAGGGAGGCGACGGCCTACCTCCGACGGCAAAGATGGATGAAGGCATGAGAGAGAGATGGCTGTTGGCTCTGACATTATGAACAGGAGCACATAAATGGTGCGTTCAGCTTTCCATGCAACTGTCTCTGTCTGTTTGTTTTGTGGGTATGCACATGACTGAATGGAAAAGTTTTTTTTTTTTTAAACTTTGAATGTTTACATACTTAAAATGACCTGGTTAGTCCATGAGCCACAGGGGGTCGTCACTACCACTTGGGGGGGCAAATTCTCACTATATTTTTCTGAAAGCTACATATCTCTGGAGTATAAAATGGTATGATAGCAAGTTGGATCTTGTAGCTTTGTGGCTGTACAGGCCTTCAAAGTTTACCTCTGATTTGAAAAAAAGGAAATTCCGCCTATTGGCTTTTTTTGTTAAAACACTCATAAGAGCCCAGAAAATAATCCAAATCTTATTATTACTGATGCATATGTGGTGTTTGATGTTGGCATACACATTTTGACTTATGTGATTTTGCTCTTCATTTTGGTTGATAAAATTCAAGATTTATGTGCAAAAAAAAAGCTAATTTGAGTTTTCAGAGCAACATGTTATGGCAATACCTGAATGCAGACCTTATTGACCATTACTATTCTACCTTCCTTACTTTCAATTGCGAGTTGAAATTAATGTTAAATGATGACATACATAGGTCTGCAGTACAAATGTTTTTAAAATTGTAGCTGAAACGAGTACAAAGGATCTTTAATCTATTCATTGAATTCATCGTCAGAACAGGAGCACAGAGGATGCCATCTCTATGGCACTTCACTCTACCCTGTCCCACATTGACAATAGCAACACCTATGTAAGAATGCTGTTCATTGACTTCAGTTCAGTGTTCAACACCATCATCCCCTCCAGGTGGATCACACCTCCGTAACAACATCAGCTGATAAAAACTCGTCACACTACTCCACTGTGTGACCTTCTGATGAAGACGGAAGTATACGTCGAAACATGTCAAGGTAAAGAAAAAACATCTACCAATATATGTGTATGTGATAAAAGAAAAACCAAACTAACCAGACCTCAGTCTGTTACTGTAGGTTAGATAATCGCACCTCCTCAACCATCGAACACCAGTGTACCACAGGGATGTGTGCTGAGCCCTCTCCTCTACTCCCTCTTCACCTACAACTGCACACCTGTACATGGCTCTAACACCATTGTCAAGTTTGCAGATGACACTACGGTGATTGGGCTCATCAGCAACAACGATGTGCGAAAGCTAGCACACACACACCCATTCTCATCAACAGGACTGAGGTGGAGCATGTCACCAGCTTCAAGTTTCTGGGTGTCCACATCTCTGAAGACTTCTCATGGACCCTCAACACCTCTACCCTGATCAAAAAGGCTCACCAGCGTCTCTTCTTTCTGAGGTCCATCTGTCTCCTCATCGAGAGCATCCTCACCAACTGTGTCACAGTTTGGTATGGCAACTGCTCTGCCCACGACCGGAAAGCACTACAGAGGGTGGTGAAAACTGCCCAACACATCACCGGTTCCTCACTCCCCTCCATCGAGGCCATCCAGGGCAAGCGATGCTTGCGTAAGGCGCGCATCAACAAAGACCGTTCTCACCCCAACCACAGACTGTTCACCCCACTCCCCTCCGGGAGGCATTACAGGTCTCTCCGCATCTGAACCAGCAGGTTCAGAGGAAGCTTCTTTCCTGCGGCTGTCACCCTACTGAACTCTAGCTCTGCATCCCGGTGACATCCAACAAACTAAACCCCCATCACCCCCTGCCCCGCCCCCGCCTGATGCGTCCCTGATGCGTCCTTGCCTGTGCCTGTTGAGGTGTCCACGACCATGGCAACCTTGACAGGGACAAGGAGGCGGACATCCCCTAGCCCCCCCCCACAACTGCACTACCCTATCCCACCCATCTATCCCATCCATTTATTTATTTACAAATGTACATACCAAGGGCGTAGGTTTGGTCTCAGCTTTGGTGGGGACACATCCCCAACTCCTGCTGTCACGATACCAACATTATTGTTTCAATACCAATACCAAGTGAAGAATCTCGATTTCGATAACTTTGCGATTTTGCAATTGAATATTGTGTGATCATTCACATCAGTGGCAATCATAGAATTTTATTGACCCTCCACACCCCCCACACCACACACACACAGAAAGTGATGGTTGCCATAGGTTTCTATTTCATATTTTGGTATTCATATAAACGTTATATACTGTATATTGTTAATTATTTATAGCATTTTATGATCGGCATAATTACTAATAGCTAAACATATTTGGTCATTTGAATACATCATAATGATATTTAAATTATTAGTCTACACTTATCTTCAATATCATCACATTTGTGGTGTGCAAGTTTAATTGTGTGCCTGTCACTTTAAGGAGAACGTGAACGCAATTAGCTTTCAAACTCACGGTTTTAGGCTAGTGGAAAATAGTTTTGCATAGTGCTAGGATATGTGGATTCAATTCATCATGTTTGCTTTGTCATTAGATAAAATAAATGTTCAAAAAACTAACAAGTCAAAGAAAATCTTTCTTGAATGAGATCATAAAAGGAGATGCGTAAGTGTCTTGCAATGTTCATTTCTATAAGTATGGAAATGCACCATAGTTTATCTTTTATTTATTTGCATTGTGCAGGCTACATTCACAAATACATTAGCCTACATGAACAGAATATAGGAACAGGAAAATGTCTCGGATCCACTGTTTATTGCGACTGCAAGATTGGTAGCCCAATTAACAGTCAGTGATGGTGACTTCTATTCTGTGCTATATGCCACTGTCTGTGCGGCACACCCCTATTCAACATGAAAGATTACAGAAGCTAGGTTAACTGTAACAATATCCTGGGTAATATCCTAACAGTTAATGCTATTTTCCTTAGTAAAATCCGCATTTGAAAACCTTGTCACCAGTTGCCACAGTCTGTAGTTACTTTGCCTACTTAGACTCTAGTTTAGCATACACACTCACTCGCTCGATAACTTCGCATACACACTCGCTCGCTTTTCTGACAGTGTCACTACAAAGTAGGCCTATAGGCTATGCTTTGACTCTTGTGTGTGTCAGATAAACCCCTAGTCTAGTCACTAGCGTCCCACCCTAAACCTACCCCATGGTACATACTGTAATTACACTTATACTGTACATAGCCATATTCTACTGCTTTTCATCCTACACATACACTTATTATTAATACTATTGTAATGTTACTGTTTCTGCACTACAATGGTACTGTTACCACACTGCACATAGTTGTACATACTGTACATATCTGTCTATATGGTTCATACTAAATATCCATATTTATTCAGTTTTTCTGTAATATATTCTCTTAATACACTGCATAATACACTGCACTACATCTATATTGTTCTTACTACTACTATAATGGTACCGCCACTATATTGCACATACCTGTACATGTTGTTCATACATTGTTCATATTACAGTACATAGCCATATTTATTCTGCTCTTATAAGGTAACTGCTAATACACTGCATTTATATTTAATTTATGCTACTCTAAACCACCTTCTGCAAAACAACTGTATACTACTGTCTACACTGCACTATATTTCTTGTCCTGTCTATGCACCACCTGCCTATACTGTGTATATCACATTGCACTTTTCTGCTTTTTTGCACTTCTGGTTAGACGCAAAATGCATTTCGTTGTCTCTGTACTTGTTCTCTGCACAATGACAAGTTAAATCTAATCTAATTTAATCTAAAAAATGATCTGCCTCTGCTTTGCCTCTTTACGGATCATGCTATGAATAGCAGCAGCAATGTCTGCATAAGTTGAGACATTGTTATTGACCTTCTGGACCAGAGACATTCCATCAATGATTGTTGCTGTATTATATTCATCTGGAAGATTATCTGATAGTGATGCAAGTTTCTGCAAATGCTTTGCAAGTGCTGCTTTAGAGGTTTTCCTTGGGGTCCCCTCAGGTGTCGCCAATGACCATGGTTAAGGTCCAAGAGGGTGACAAAAGACTTCTCTCACCAACATGATGGTCTTACCATGTGCCTGTGTTTTCTTTTTTGACTCATGCTCGTAAATGTCTTTAATTTTTGCTTTGTCAATGTATCATGGAATTTGTGCTTAGGTGTATCTGACTCCAGCCTCTATGTCATGATCTTTGCCTGTAGTATGAGCCTGAATCAGATCATCCCTAACCTCTTGCCTGCTGTAGATATGCAAATGAACTCATGTTCCTCTGAAAATGGATTGATCCAATTTCAGTTTCCGTCATCAGATCTAACTGTGTAGAATTTTTAAAACTGTTGTAAATGTATGTACTTGTAGATCAAGTCTTGGAAAATAGTATTTTTTTTTTTTTTATGGAAATGATTTTAACATCAGACGAAAGACAATTTTAAGTATGATAATAATAATTGTACATAATGATAACAATGTGTAAAGTATGAATATTTTCACCAACCAGTTCATCTACATCTCATTCCCACATTCTTACTAGTCAAAAGTACAACTGAAATGTATAATGTAGATCATTTTAGCACCTGTGATGCAATTACCATAATTTCCCAACTATTAGCTGCAGCTTATACATTGATTTTGCAAAATTTCTTCAGCTATGAGGTTAATACACGGGGGGCAGTTAATATGGTATATGGTTTTGTTTCTTTTAACTTGCATAAAACACTGTCCTGTGGCTTATACAAAATACGGCTAATACACAGGAAATTACTGTATGTATTTCATGTGCCCTGGACATTATAAAATTATAATATTTATGTTAAGCTGGGTACATGTGGTGATGTGAACAATTTTCATATGGTATTCCTTGAATGTAAAGGTAATATGTGGTTGGTAATCATGATGTTCAGGGTGTTTCCGAATAGTACATTTACAAATAGTAAATAGCATAGCAATGCAGACCTATGTAATCATTTGTATTTTAAGTCTCTGCTGGGAGGTAGGAAGGTATAAATACATTGATTAATGAAGTAGTGGGCATTTCAATTAGTGCTGCAACACGTTGTGTCTCTGAAAACGTAGATTTGCTCATTATTACACATAAATCTTGAATTTTATCAACCAAAATGAAGGGCAAAATCACATAATGATTCAAAATATGTATGCCAACATCAAACACCACATATGCATCAGTAATAATGAGGTTTGGATTATTTGCTGGGCTCTTATGAGTGGTTTAACAAAAAAAAGCCAATAGGCGGAATTTCCTTTTTTCAAATCAGAGGTCAACTTTGAAGGCCTGTACAGCCACAAAGCTACAAGATCCAACTTTGTATCATACCATTTTATACTCCAGAGATATGTAGCTTTCAGAAAAATATAGTGAGAATTTGCCCCCCCAAGTGGTAGTGACACGCCCCTTTTTGGGTCTGTGGCTCATGGACTAGGTTCATGTGTATGTTCTTGTGTGTGTTTGTTTGTGTGTGCGCGTGTGTGTCTGCAAGCATTGAGAGATGTGCATGTCTGTGTGAGACACATGCCTGGCTGCTTTTACAGATGGAGTCATTTATGAATGACATTACCCATAATTATCAAAATCAACAAGACCAGCTACAGCGAATGGGTCATCCTCTTCTCAATCATCATTATCATGGATGCCACTAAACACCCTCCTGCCTCTCCACACACACTCATGCACACACGTCGCACACACACACACCTCAATGGTTAAAGGTACTGTCAGGGATTTTGCAGGAAATCACGTTGATTTATGTTTATGTTTAAATTTATTAGCATAAGCTTTTGTGCAAAAACAATTACACACCAGAGAGGTAGCTCACCCCTACCTTCAGTATTCCCAATGAAATTCCATGCTGGGTTTCATGTTTGTTTGGGGGATAAGCTGCCCCCACTTTGTTTGGTTCCAGTTTTCGGAGCCTGGGCTGTCTACAGAGAAGGCGTTTTTTTTTACAGTGTACTCACAGAATGGACAGCAAGTGGTCGTGAGGAGACACAGTTGGGTAGTAACTGATTACAAGTAATCTGGATTACGTAATCAGATTGCAAAAACCAAGTAACTATAAATCAGAACAGATTACATAAAAAAAATGTGTATATATCAGATATAGTTACACTGTTGAAGATTACTTGATTACATCTTGATTATGTCTTTCAATACATAACATAGCTTTACATCATATAGTCAATATACAGTTTAGTTAATAGTCGGATTGAATGGACACGGAATGTAGATGACACAATGCCAGTATTTTACCTATCAAGTAGGCCATCTTACACCCCCAACACACACTTGTAAACACACACAGAGACAAGGGCCTTTTCTATGCATTTTTCTCTCTATCAATGTCTGAAACAGACAAAAAGGATCATGCTCCTACCCTTGAGAATAACATTACATAATGCAATAAAAGGCATTCTGGGCGAGCATGGGCAATGTCATACATGCTATTCTCCATGTTCTCTATTCTCATCAAGTTAAAGTGTAGCATCAAAATGAGCTTGACGCCAAAAAAGTAGATTGTGTTGCTTTAAAGCGAAAAAGAAAAGGAATATTGGTGGAACATTTTTGGCAGTGTCTTTTAAAAAAAAAAAAAAGAAATCAGGTGGGTTTTCACATAGACCACCGTTTCTCGAGGTCACCAAGTACTGTCGGTACAAAAAAACCAAAAATAATCGGTTTTACCTAGCTTGAGTTGCTACCAGGAGCTTGTGGTCCATATGGGCAGGTGGGGCAGCGAACTACCTGAAGCATCCTCCACAAAAAATAGTTCCTCAGTAAATCATTGCTCCAAGTCTACTTTTAATAATGTGATTGTCACATTAATTATCTATAGTTTCTGTAGGCTTTCCAACTATTTTTGGTCTATTGACATCAACTTTTGGATGATGGTGGCGATTCTTGTTGAGTTTAATGTGTCATGCAATGTTGGGGCAGGGCACCTCGACGATCGCATTCCTCAATAATTTATCGCATAACCCTGGCGGCTTCAATAAGGATTGCAATCCGCGCTAAAAGACGCCTGTATGGTCGTAAAGTAGTCCTCCCCATGGTCATATTCTAGAACTGCTCAAATTATTCCGCCAGTTATAAATTAGGCCTATCGTTTCATTTCAGGATGCAGAAATGGCGAGTAGCCTAGTGTTGCACCTGTTAACCGTGTTGAGTTTCTGTTAAAAAAAAACAAAAAAAAAAAACAATTTGAGAGGCAAAAACGAGAAGG
Source organism: Alosa sapidissima (assembly GCF_018492685.1). NCBI lineage: Eukaryota > Metazoa > Chordata > Actinopteri > Clupeiformes > Clupeidae > Alosa > Alosa sapidissima. The sequence goes on from NC_055962.1 coordinate 16,281,337, forward strand.
CAACGGTGTTCAAAGGTAACGTTATGGCATAGGCTGCTGCATTCAGAATGAGCTATCCTATAATATAGTCTAGTTTCTACAGCGAGTGGTCAGACAATTATCCATAACACCCAACTGTCTTGAGTTGCGGTTATAAAACCCAACTACTTAAAAATATTAGATATTTAGCAGGCCAGACAGAACACAAAACTATTTTCCTGCTAACGATCTAATATTTTTTTTAAAAATGTATGGGCTTTAAATTATATATATATATAAAATTGCGTAAAAAACCCTGACTGTACCTTTAAGAAGTGTCCTTATGCCCCCCACACCCTGATCTCCCTTCAGCGACCTCATATGAACATCTCAGAGAGGAGTGGAAAAGATGAGAGTCAGGCATGACGCAGCGAGCCCCTTCAACATCCACACATAAACCCTTTCTCATGCTGGCAGATGAGTCAGCCTGGTCTCCATGTCAGTCAGCCGTGATCTGTAATCGGCTTGTTAACCTGGACATATCACCCAGCCTGGGCTGCCTTTGGGTTTGGAAGTGAATCAGTTGTCACAATAAGGAATACACTCATCCCCACTGTTTTCTCTTTGCATATAGGCACCAGTTCCAAAGCTCTTTCAGCTGCAGTCATGCAATGCAAGTGTAAATCCAGACACTTGTCAAACAGGTGTGCCAAGCAGATGTAGAGGGGAGGTTCATAAGAGGTTTGTTGACCAAGACTACTATTAGCAACTCATATTTTTGAAAGAGCTCTTATCATATAACACTAAAAATGTTGCCTTACTTTCTGAAGATACTTAGAGCTTTAAAAAAGGGTTCATATTCTGGCATAATCATTTACACCTACACTCCAGTTCAAATGTATAAATACAACTTACATATTTAAAAAAATATGTCACAAATGCATATAGCATTACTGTGTGGTGGTGTGCATGATTGTGAAGCATGGAGGTGCACATACTGTACATCAATCTGAAAGATTTAGAAAAAGTGATACTTCCACCCTACACCTCGGTTACCAGATGCTCATCTTTGGGAAGTGGGCACTTCCTCCCTGTACCCTTCCACAGAGCCCCCCTTCACAAGCGCTTCGCTCATTCTTTTGGGATAGGAATAGAGGCATTTCCTCTGAGTATATTCAAACATGAGAAGCTGAAGCATACATTATTCAACCAGATGTGCGTCCACCGTGCCCAACAACCAGATGTGCGTCCACCGTGCCCAACAACCAGACGTGCGTCCACCGTGCCCAACAACCAGACGTGCGTCCACCGTGCCCAACAACCAGACGTGCGTCCACCGTGCCCAACAACCAGACGTGCGTCCACCGTGCCCAACAACCAGATGTGCGTCCACCGTGCCCAACAACCAGATGTGCGTCCACCGTGCCCAACTTCCTTTCACTTCACTTCATGTGGTGTACCACTGACTTGCGATCAGCTTGAGGGACTCTGGGGTGAGGTGGGTGGAAGTCTGATACTCACAGGCACCTCACAGGAGAAGGGGGGAATCCTCTTGTGACCGTTCAACGGATCTCTTTAGCTTTTAAGACCGACCAGGCGAACGCTAAGCCCCAACATCGATCAGCTAGTGATTGGTCACTCCCGGGAGTTGATGAAGAGGGCTGTTCAATCACTCACTCTCTCTCTCTATGTCTCTCTCTCTGCCTATCTCCCCCCATGTTCTATCCATCATTCTGTCTTGTTTCTTCAGCCCTTTCTTCCTTCACCCAGTGCATATCCCTCTCTGTCCCTCCCTTTATCTCTCTCTCTCTCCCTCTATCTCTTCTATTCCTCTCCAAATCACAACCAAAAACACATTTATTAGCATGACATCAGTGTGACATGGTGTTGTCATAGCAGCTTTCTCTTATCTCTCTATCCCTCTCTATTTCTCTCTCTCTCTCTTCCTCTATCCCTCTCTTCTCATCAGTGTATAAAGAGTGTAATTTGAGGAGCCCACGGCGGCCCCACTATGGGTTTCCACTTCTTTTTGTTCCACTCTGCTCCTCTCTTCTTTCTCCCTCCGTGTGTTAATAGTCAGTGTCGCCCTGTCTTTTATCGCGTAACCCACTTAGGCAGATGGCATCTGTGGTCGGGAGGCTGATACGAAGGGTGGGTAGGTAGGAGGAAAGTCCTTCAGTGGAATAATAATGGCTTTCGATTGTTTCCGTGTTTTACAGACAAAGCAGTCCTCTTTTCTCTATTTTAATCTCCAGCCTCACTTCACTTTCTCGTTTTGTCAGCTTTGGGGGAGCGTTGACTGTGTCCTTGGACGGGGCTCAGTGGCGTGCTAGATGATAAAAATGCCTGTCTGCCACTTAATACAGATGGTCGATAGATGGAACATGCCAAGCCAGTACACATACTGACTCATTCTCTTGAGTTTTTCACAGCTCTTGTACAGAATGTGTAGTTGTTTTTTTTGCCATTTGCTACTCAAAAGGTTGCTGGTTGTCATGGGAGTCGTCATTCGTGTTGGCTGTGTTTGCCAAGTTGCGCATTTAATCCCACGAGCGCCACTAAGCTAACTGCTACCTCGTTGAGTAGAGGCTGTCAAGGGAGAAGGGTTCGCTCCTCATCTGATACTACTTACTGTACTGATAACTACTTTTGTTATACCCCATAACTTCATTGCATGCATATTTAAAAATGATTTGATGTATGCATGAAAATATGTATATATGTTGTATAAATGGATGTATAAAAATATATCTGGTTGACTTTGGAAATATGTCCTCAGCTGCTTATGTTTGCATGAAGGTGTAATGTGGGTATAAGTATGTGTTATGGCAATATGTGTGAGTGTGTGATTACGTATGTTGGAATGTATATGAATTCATGCCCATGTATCTATGTGTGCATGCATAGATGTGTATGTGTGTGTTTGTACTTCTGTGACAATGTCAGACACATTCCTTTCACGACCGACTCTGGAATATTCCAATTTACCCCGCTGCATTAATTCTGCAGAAAAGCATCTTGGAAATGCACAGAGACTCTCATTATCGGCGTCTGAAATTCCCCTTGTGTGTTTGTGTGTGTGCCGAGCTCACCTCACCTCCTTATCACTCGCCTTTCATTTGCCTGATAAATGCATCCACCTCTCTCTCTCTCTCTCTCTCTCTCTCTCACAAGTTGCTTCATGTATTCCCCTCTTTCTCTTTTTCTCTCCCTCAGGTTTCACACCGTCTGTCTTCTTCTCCACCTCGATTATCACGTTCCCTTTATCCCGAACCCCATCCAGGCATTAATATATCCCCACCTTGCTACCTACCGCGCCTCTCTCTCTCTCTCTCTCTCTCTCTCCCTCGTTCTTTCTCTCCAACCTCCAACTCCAACCGTTTTCTTTCCCACTGTGGTGCCCTTGCTGTTTTGCCTTCTACCGCTTCTCTCTCTCCCTCTCTCCTATTTTTTCTTCAGGACACCGTTTCTCACTTTTCCCCCCCTAACTTTACTACCTTTTTTACCTCTGTGTCCTTCTCTGTCTCACTCGCTCATTTACTCTTTCTCCTAGTGAATATTTCTCCTCTGCTAACCTTCTCCCTTTCCTTCCTCCTCTGGTGCTCTCATGTCTCTGGGCATATCACACTTTTCCATCCACTCCTTCCCTTTACCCTCCATACCTCATGTATACCCCCCGTGCGCCGTACCCAGAAGTCTTCGATACATACCTGTTCTACCTCTCTCAAAGTCATTCTCCTATCTTTACTCTTTATCGGTAACTCTCTCATGTCTCTCTCTCCTTCACATATCTCTGAGTCTCCAGCCATGTCATATGGTCTAGCCTGGCAGCTCAACTATGTCTTTTTTTTTATGTCTTTGCTTCTTGTCATCTCATACACTGTAACGTGACTAATCTGAATCTTTTATTTTAAATTTAGAGATTAAATTGTCTCTGGGGTGCCAGGCAGTATTTGCTGCCAATTCAAATGTAGCCACCGTTACCGCGAAACTATCACACAAATCAAATAACACAAACACGTTTTATAAGTTTTAAATCATATATTGTGATAGTTTAAATTAAACCAAAAATATTCATACACAACTTAAATAATCATTGTCCCTCCATACAATCGAAAATAAAATTATATTTAAACAAAAAGGAAAAGAAAAGAAAAGAGTCTGAGTCACTGAAGGAAAGTGAGTTCTGGAATATGTTGAATTAGTTGTTATACTGGCGGAGGGGAAACGTGAACTCGGAGATGAGTGTTGAGTTACCAGCGGGAGACTAGCCAGGGAAACGGCAGAGTAGGCCTACGACTTGAAGCAGGGATCTTCGCAACACCTCGACAAGAGAAAGGAAAACATCTTGCCATGCTGCCAATCCATTCCGTCGTGCGCAACACAAAGTAGTTTGAGCCGGTCCTATTTTGCTCAGGATCCGTGTGGCTTCATAGTAATTCCTTCAAGGGATTAATCCACAAGGGTACGATCCAGAGGAATCCAATGTAACTACATACATCCAGTGTGAAAAGTCTGTTTAAAACGCTCCCGCCACGTCTCACATGCCCTCAGTAACCACTCTCTCTGATAGAGCTTCCTGGTAATTAGTGCTCTCTCTCTCCGCAGGTTAGGCCAAGCAGCCTTTTATCGCAGACATCCCAACCTGCAAAAATTCATTTCAGGGAGGTATCACGGCCTACTTAATGTCTAGGCAGTACACCAAATAAGGAAGGCATAGAAATTGTGAAAATATGTAGATTTTGGTAGTTTGGTTTTTTCATGTAGCCTTGGCAACTAGCCATCTAGTAGGCTATAGGCCTGAATAATATGCACATGAATTGGCACTTAAACTCACCTCAACATGTCTTTTGCAATCATTTAACCCGGCATGGGCAATGCTAAAGTCACTGTTACAAACAGGGCAGCGTGCAAGACTAGGCCTATCATTATTTTTTACTCTTATTAGACAAGGGTAGCCTACATTTTCCTTTTTTTGAGGCACTGACTCTGCTATGACACTCCTATTCCTATAGACTGAACTGATTGATTAAGTTCGGGAGAAAAGAGATAAATTAAAGCCCGCCTACACTGAAAACTGATTGATTTAGTGAAACAGGCCAATCAGGATGCTCTCTGTCTTGGATGCGCTCAGGCACACACGCACCACCCCTCTCTCTCTCTCTCTCTCTCTCTCTCTCCCGTCATGTGCGCGCTACACTCAGATGCACACGCGGTCTCGCATGCGCGCTCTCTCTGGATGTTGATCGCTCACTCTAGATTCCGGGAGATTTTATCTAATTTGCGGGCGTCAGGGAGCTGCTATCAATATGTGGAACTTCCGGGAGACTTGGGATGTCTGTTAATCGTCAGCTGACTGCGTGACGTTAACAACCCCAATTACGTTTAAGCAACCCGGATGGATAAGCCTATAGTAATATACACTTTTATTATAAAGAATCTGTAGCGGTCCGCTACCACACACACACACACACACACACACACAAACACGGATGCACACAAACACACGCACGCACACACACACACATCCCTGTGCTACAGTGTGGTTGAGTCGCTGCTGCACATTCATCTCCCCAGAGCTCTACGCAAGATAGGAAACAGCAGGGGTCAAAGGGTCACAAGCAAGCTGCTCATCGACGTCCACTCACATGCATATACATCGATACACACACACACACACACACACACACACACACACACACACACACACACACGCAACCACACTCACACAAATTCACCCTACATTGGTAGTAGGGAACGAGGCTTGGGGATATTTACCCAGAAAGGGGACAGATTCATCATCCCCATGACTCCCCTGTGTTGCCTCTCATAGACGGGCAGGCAGGAAGCACTTAGTAATGACCAAGCACAGCACAGCACTGCACAGATGCCTCTACCTCCTCAGCCTCACCGGAAGCCGCGCTGATATAAATAAACCAGGACTGATGCATGCCGGCACAGAGGGATGATGGGCAGGGAAGCGAGTGTGCTGTGGAGGAAGGGAGTTCTTCTTGGAACTGTTTGTGACTTAAAAAAAGAAATAATAATAATAATAATAATAATAATAACGACTGTCAGTGCAGGGCTGAATGACATTTGTGAGTGACATTAAGAACTTACCAGAAAGGACAATCATTGAGCAGTTGGTGAAAAAAAAAAAAAGTTTAAAGTCAACAGCGAACTAAGACGCATATGACCTTTAGATGTCAGCCTGAGGTAGAGTCCTTCCAACAGTCCTTTAACAGAGAAACGATGACAACTTAAAAAAAGAAAGAAAAAATATGAGAGACAAATGAAGCCCAAAATACTTTTGGGGCCCCAAAGTGGGTAGAGAGGACGTTCTCCTGCTCCTGGGGAGTGCTTCCATTCTAATAAGGACATTCTGGCTACCCACAATGCATTAGTGGCTACAAGTCTGTCACCTCGCCAGAGGCCCCTGGGTCCTGATGAGGGGAGTTTGGGCAAAGAGGAAGTGGAGGATGGAACAAAATGGCCAGCGCAGCGAAAGAACTCGACTTTAGAAAAAATAAAATAACTATTGACATCATAAGATTAAAGCAACGTCCCTGGGTAGCCACAGGGTGAAAATCATTACGGAGCTGTGATGTAAAGACAGTCCGCATTATCATTAGAAAAATGAGGGATGTTTTCGCTTCGGCCAAATCAATATGTTTTGCAGTCTGCACAATGCTGTACTGAATCTCAAGAAGGGGAATGAGTGTGCACTCATTTTTTTAGAGAAGATAAATTCTATCACGTATAATGTTTGCCACAGACCCAAGAAAATAATACTTTTAAAAAGTCAATAACTACCTAGGTTTTGTTTACCAGTCAGGAGCCATGGAACAAATGGTACAAAAAGATAAATTGTAAGAAAAATGCATGTTTTTTATTTGCTAGTCGGGAACAGCCAATTTAGGGCCCAACTTCCCTGTCAAACCAAAGTGCTCTGTTGTAAGATCACAGCACAGGTTGCAGTGTGGCATCGTTAACAGATGGCCTGGTTTTACACTCTACTGATGCTCCCCATTGTGTGTGAAGCACATTCATCATTTATGATGCATTTATAATGTATCTGTGAAGGGACACGGAGTGGAGCTTCTTAACTTCCTCTAACTTTCATCACATTCTTGTAGTTCAGCTTGTACCGGAGTGGTGGGGCCCTTTTTTACGTTTCCTTCACAGGATTTCAGGTGTTTCACCCGGGTTGCATGCTGCTTTTTGAAATCCCTCGTGACATTATCCAGGCACATGTGTTTAAACGGTCCATGCACCGGTCAGACTTTTAAGAATATATATATATATATTTTTTTTTTTTTTGTATTCTCAGTGTGGGTTGTAACCCCCACCGTCAAGCTGTCCTGAAAGTCAGGGGGTTTGATGGATTGCATCTTGGAGGAGAGCTAACAGTGGTCTAGCCTGTGGGCGGGGGGGGTGGTGTGGAGCGAAGGGGAGGAAGTGTCCCGCTGTGCGTTTGCTCAGCATGACGGCACTATCCCACATATCTGACACTCACCAACCCCACACCCACACCCTATCCACAGCTCCAACACCCCACACGTTTTCCCCTGGCTCACTGTCCATTGAGAGGGGAAGTGAATGGCATGTTGGGTGGGGTGGGTTGATGGTGAGTTGATCTCTCTCTTCAGGTGACAGATGACCAACCAGCTTGGTCCACGCCACCCTGCTCCTCTCCCTCCCTCTACTGAGACTGAGGGATTTGATCATATAAATAGAGACGTGTCTCATTAATAAACCAATCTATTATGACTCATTGCACACTCACACCGATCCAACCCAGTGATTGAAATAATTTGTTATACTTTGTGTCACCTCACTTTGAGGTGTCCATTAGGGGCGGAGGGTGTGAAATGAGATTAAATGACCACCAGATGTGGCTCTCCATTTTCCCCAAGTGAGACTGGACTCTAGGACTGTGATGCCCAACCTCAGAATGCATATTTTGACACAGTGTAATCGCCAGGAAAACTGAAATAAACCTAACAAGTAAACAAGTTTTTAGTCAGACAGGCTTTTGTCACGAGTTTGTTTAGTCAGAAAGTGGTGTTTAGTTAGCTGCACACAAGCTGAAAAGCTCTGCTTCTCCTATTGAAATGATTGCTCATTGGGAGGATTTTTATTCTAAAGGTTTGTGTGTGACAGTCATGTGCAAGGCCCGGATAATACAGCTGGAGCTACATTGTGATATACAAACAGAATTTCACTGGATGAAAACAACAACGAATCAAAAGATTTCAGTGCGGATAACTATGATGTTAAAACTTGGCAACAGCCGGAAGCATGAATAGAGGAACAAGTGAAATAAAAAGATAAAGAAATAGGGAAAAGAGAAAACAGTGCTGGGAGTGAGATTGTGTGAGGGTCGTTGAATTGAGAGAGAGACAAATTGAGAGACTGTTGGGAAGAGCAAAAGACAAAGTGGGACAGAACAGAAAAAGCCAAAATGGGGTACTATTGGTTTCGAGTACAAAACCTTAGGCGGTTCTTATTGAAAACACATCTAGGTAGACGCATGCCATCTTGTCCAATTTCTCAACTGACATAATTAGGCTTCAAAGATGATATTTGCTTGTCTGTGTGAGTATGTTCTGCATGGTATCAATGACTTGCCAGTAGTATACTGAATACTTGATCTTTCTGGATCTACAGTTCAGTCTTTGATATTTCTCCTGTATGGGTGTAGCAGAGTGTAACACCTGACCTGCTTTATATTCCCTCACACACACACACACACACTGACCTGCTTTATATTCCCTACTCAACCTCATACCCCATCTCACGCCACAACTTGACCCTGAGCATTCTTGAAATAAGTTCTGGTTGCTGCTGCGAAAAAGGAAAAGGGATTTTTCGCCGAGACTCATTACAGCTAAACACCCTCTATTACCTCCTGACGACGAGGATGGTTTTACTAATGATGTCATTTTATGACCGGTATTTTTGGCCTTCTCTGAAATTAGTGCAAAAAAATAGCCTTGAGTGTTTGAACTGCTGAGAAATAACAGAAGGGGGAAGACACAGAGAAAGGGCCAGAGAGAGAGAGAGTGTGTGTGAGAGAGAGAGAGAGAGAGAGAGAGAGAGAGAGAGAGAGAGAGAGAGAGAGAGAGAGAGAGAGAGAGAGAGAGAGAGAGAGAGAGAGAGAGAGAGTGAGAGAGAGAGAGCGGGAGAATAAAAGCAATTTCAGAGAATTCAAAAAGCTATTAAATTAGCCTTTTGTATGACATGATTTCATAATGCAATCAGGAAAAAAAGAAATGGTTTGTTAGGCTTATTCTTATAAAGGACATCTTTCAGGAAAGCTGAAACGATCTTGTTCTGAGTCATAGAAGCGCATACACGTGCACTCTCTCTGTCTCACACACTTTTACACACACACATACACAAAACTGTTGATGCCTGAGGTGATTGTTTTTGTGTGTGTGTGCCTCTCTCTCTCTGTGTTTGTGTGTGTACCTTTTTATAACTCAGGGCAAGTTCGTTTCAGCATACAACACACAACCTACAACACACACCTTTCCTTGTAATACAAATTTTTACACACACCCACACCCACACGCACATACACACTCTGGGGAGTGCATTCAAAGCAGCTGTGAGGGAATTGCAAACCTTGGCATATGCAGCTCACACAACTCACAACATTCGAGACAGGATTTGCAACAAAGGAAATGCATGCCTTCAGAGAAATACGTTCCCTTTAAAAAAAAAAATACATGACTTCCAACAAAGTGTGGGTGGACTGATATATGTATATGTGTGTGTAATTACCTGCACACTTATGCTTACCTGCCTGTCTGCCATACGCTCTCTATCATTATTTCTGTCTATCCATCAATCAATCTAGCTGTATTTTTGTCGTAGTGTGTGTGTGTGTGTGTGTGTGCTTCTTTTCGCTGGGTAAAAGTACATCTGCACACAGGTTGTGTGTGTGTCAGAGCGCAGCTCTTATCTGCCAGAAGGCGCTCTGTTCCCTCTGACATCCAAAGGGATGTCGTGAACACCTGCTGCAGTAGTCCTGAGGCCTGGCATGGCGCCCCGCTCAACATATGGATGCCATTTCCAACCGATGAAGACGGCATTGGGCCAGACGGGGGCTGACAAAGCCGCCCCCCTCCATCCCTCCCTCTCTCCCTCTCTCCAGCTCCAGCCTCTGCTTAGCCAGACGCTAGCTCCATAGAACGTGTGTAGCGTTTGACACGGACACCAGCAGTTAATTAACCTTACAGCATCGGCTGTTTGCGAGTTGAGGGAGTCGGGGGGAGCGCACGCGCCTAAACCGACAGGCACATCGGTTGTGCTGGCTGGCGGGTAGTGACATGAGCCGTGAGCCAGAGAGAACTGAGCGTTCTCCCAGAAAATGGGAATTGACACCCACTTCCAGTAAACAAGTGAAGGAGACATGAACACACATACAGTACAGACAGACTGATAGGAGGAGAAATGGAAAGGTACATACAGACTTAGACAAACAACACCAGATAAGTAGACAGATAAGGACAGAAATGGAAAATTAGACAGACAGATATAAACATACAAGCAGACGGACAGATAGATAGATTGATAGGTAGGTTGATAGACAGACAGACAGATAGATACACTTGTTTGTGTATCTAGCGTTTGCATAGACTTTATAATCACAATCATTTCGTTGCCAGGCTACTCACCCACTGGGCACTCGATTATTACTGTGTGCAGTCAGGTCAACTTTTCAAGACGAGACTAGCCTGCTTTGGGAATGCTGTTTTCCTGTGCACTCTCAGCTAGCCAATTTGAAGAACACTCACCCCAGAGTGCAGATTCAGCCTCTAGTTTTCACTGACAGCCTTGTCTTGGTGCACACTGTATCTAAAGTCTCAAGCTGAAAAAGACAAACAAACTGCAGAGAAGCCTCAGAGAGACCCTGAACGCCACTAAGCTCAGACAGGAACCAGGACCTGAACCAAATTCATTACAGCGGCCCTCCCAAGATACACCTGTCCTCTAAGTATATTTTTTAAAGCAAATCGTTTGCTCCAATTTAAGAGACACAACCTATTCCCCTCAATTTCTTTAACAAAAAACTCCCACATTCCCATTTTCTCCAGTACGCCGCAGATCCAATCTCGCATCAGACTCAAGGGCATACTTGAATGCTGATTGGGTGAGAGACATCCTGACTGGATCCAATGAAGGCTGCATTTAAGTGGACTGGGAATAGCAGTCTGAACCATGTCTGCGGTTTAAGATGATTTATGTGCGCTGGAAGTTTATGCTTGATTAGGTGTGAGACTAATGTGTCGCAGGCGAGAAAAAAGATACTGAAATGCCCTGTGAAGTTGTTCACAATTTGGCTGTAGGCTCATTTTCAAGTAAATACCTTACTTTTCACTCTGATGAGTATTGACAAGCTGATTTTCTCAATCAGGCAGACAATACGGTCACAGCACAACTTTGTAGATGTTTTATTTTATTCTAACAAAATTCAATAATAACTGAGTGGGTTTTGTCCAAAGTATAGGCTACAAAAGGTGAATGGAGTAAACCATGCATGCAGATACATGTTGATGTGGGAGCGGAGCGTGCCTATATTCCCACAGCCCTATGTTCTAACCCTAACCATTTCTAACCCTAACCCTAATTTTTAAAATGTCCTAGAAATGTGAGAACATAGGGTTTAACTTTGAGAAAAATCTCAGAAATGTGGGAACATAGGGCTTAATTTTCAGTAAAAATAAAAATCTTAGAAATGCGGGAACATAGGGCTGTGGGAACATAGGGCTTAATTTTCAGTGAAAATAAAAATCTTAGACATGTGGGAACATAGGGCTTAATTTTCAGTGAAAATAAAAATCTTAGACATGTGGGAACATAGGGCTGTGAGAACATATAGGGCTGATGCATGTTTAGCCACGTACAAAAGAGAACACTGCAGTCTTGATTTGAGCTTTTATTCGACTGTTGGGAATGAGTAGTAAGAGAAGCGGGGTGACCTCATCAAAAAGTGAAGTAGAGAGGACTGTTTACAACAAGACCATTATGACTCATCAGTGGTAGTCCAATCAGAAAACAAAAACAAATGGTGACTCACCATTATAGACCCAGTACATTCTGGGTAACGATGCAATACAATGAGAGTTGGATTTGTATAACATAATGAAGGTTATAGCTCACTAACACAAAAGACTTCAAACTTAGCCACACAATAAAAAGCATGTCTCATTGTTTGGCTAAGTGGGACTAAGGTACAGAATTAAAAATATCCTAGTTATGAGTTATACTACAATCTTACTTACTTGTCCTGGAACACAATCTAACCCAAATCCCATCACCACCACCACATCTATCCACAAGGCAGGCAGGGCTGACAGAAGCCACATGTAGCTACTTTAAATATATTCCAATGCATAGAGAGAAGGCGGCTGCAGCTTAACATTACTCCCTGTAAAGCTTTCCATGGCTGTATCATATCTCAATCCACAGGGGGACTTTCCATCACTGACAAATTCCCACCTATTTTTAATTCCCACAGTGAGCTACAACTGTGACACAACAGAGATGACATATTACACTTTGCAAAATTGTCCCACTGCAGTTCAATTTTGAGCCAGGGCTTTATATTAATAGCTAGACCTTGAAAGTCGCTAATATCTTGTTGCATTTGGGGAATGTATTCTGGCTTTAATCATAATTAATATCGGCAAAAATCATGATGTGATGCGTACGAGGTGTCATTGTTAGCATGCTAATGATCCTCGGCTTTGACTTAATCAGTCAATTAATCTCTGTCTCATGAATGTAATCTTTCTTTTTCTCGCTCCCTTGCTTTCTCTTTCTCTCTCTCTCTCTCTGTCTCTCTCTCTCTCTCTGTGCTTGTCTGTCAGTCTTGTATTGTAGCCTTGATTGCTTCAAGAGCTGACTTTAAAATCCCAAACATAAACAGACCGAGCTCAGCTTGACTGACTTCAGCCTGTGCTAAAAATCCTGAACATCCTGAAATTGGCATCTCTTTCCTGCTTGGGAAAACACAAGAAAGTGTGGCTGGCACAAAGCACCTGCGAAAAAAGAAAACTTTATCCACTAAAATATTCACTGATAAAAAACAACATGGCATGCTTTTGTAGAAAGAACATTGCGTACAAAATCAGAGCTAAACTTTGTAAACCCTTAAAACTACAAGGCAAGGAAAGGAAGACGCGAGTGTGTATGTGTGTGTGAAGGGGGGCGGGGGCACTTTTCTCACTCACAGCTCAAGAATTTCCCCCAGCTTAGACCACAATCCTCCTCAGCCATCAGAACTCCCTGGGGTCTGTCAGCTATAGCAAGGCTCAGTGGGGCCAAGGGACCTGGGGGGGAAATAGTCTTTGACAATGTCAAGCCAGATTCACAGGTTGAGATGACAGCCTGTCCTTGACTCTGTACTCACACAGACAGACCCCCGCCCCCCCCCCCCCACACACCACCCCTTTCTTGTGTCATTTCACCAGCATTTGATATTAGGCCTTCATGATGAGTTGTGTGTTTGGGTTGTGTGTGCTACCATCACATCACACTTCTTGATGTATTAGTTCTTTGCCAGGTTCATTTTCCTCTCAGGGATAATCTTTCCTGTCAAACAAGCTTTTGAGCTTTTTTTTTCGAGATGTTAAAAGTACAGGTGCTTGTATTAAGCATAAAGAGATCTGATAATTACAAAGAAAAGGTTTGTCATTATGTTAGCTTTGGCTGTGTAAAAATGGCAAACCTAAGAAGTCAGGTGATAAATAAATAACCTGTCAGTTAGCAAAGGTTAACAAGTAAATTAATTCTGTTTTACCTGCGAAAATCTTGATCTTCACAATGAATACTGTCACAAACAGTATGCTGCAGGTAATCATTAAAGGGCTCATCTGGATTCTGTCCATGGATCTTCCCTTCTCTCTCTCTCTCTCTTTGTGATCATCAAATCTGGCAGGATGTGAAAATTACGTGATTGACTGACTGCCTGTCTGATGTGCCATTTTGTCTTAGTGTTAACAACAGCTGGTTTCAGAGATGACATAAAACTAGTACGGGACTCTCAGAGCAGTTCCACTCTATTAGCAGGATCATTTGCTTGATTTATTTAGCTCATTTTTCTTCTCTTCCTTCCCTCAAATCCTTCTCTGTAACAGTATTGCCCAGTCATCACCGTAATGGCCAAGAAAAAAAAAAAACTCTTTGTGGAATTAGGAATGGTTCCATTTCACACCACATTTGTTTTTTTTACACATCAGGCAAATCAAATTCTTCAGACAGCTGCTCAGCTTTCCTATGAAACCATATCTATTTCAATTACAATTTAAACATAAAAGCATAAAAGGGACATGGCTACACATGTTTAAAAAGTAAACTACATACATTAGAAGTAAAAGTAAAAGACATAAAAGACACAAAGTAGAATTCAGGCAAAATAGCAGAACCTGTTATCCACCACTTCTACTCTTCTTTCTCATTTGGACAGGGAGCCTGAGACATTACAGAATAGTGATCACTGGGGATGGCACCACTACCCCACTGCCAGATAATCAATTATGTGGGTCACCACTGTCGCATGTCCTATTATGGAGGCACTCGGATCACAGCGAGATTCCATAAATGCCGTTTGTCTTTCGTAGCCCCATATGCAGGCAATGCAAGGAGCCAGGTTTTATTGGCAGAGCTAACTAGCCCAATCTATGAATTGCTGTGGTTGTTTATGACCCATACATGCAGCCTGGCTGTACTCCTCCAGTGCTGTGCTAACCCCTGCAAGTTATGTGGGTCGTCAGGGCTGCCCCTGCTCATTAGTTTTCATCATTGAATGCTTCCCATTCTGACTGTGCCCTCACAGTGCTCGCGTTTGGCCCTCAGTGTTAAACGGCAGCCCTAATGCGATACACGTCTGGCCCGAGTCATGACCTGGTGTCAGACAACGAAGGCGGTATGACCTCCTCAGGCGATTACCGCATGTAGAATTCCAAACAGCAGAGTGCCCGAGACCTTCAAATGCAGCTCCTTGGACAAGTGCCCAAAAGGCTTCATCTGATGGATTTATCCAGATCTCCATCCAAAAGCCTGAAGAACGGGGAGTTTTGTAGACTGTTTAGAGACAGAATTAATGAGCTCCATTATTTGTTCCTCTACTTTAGCCACTGCAGTGGCAACAATTCATTCTGTAGTAATGTAGCTTTGAGCAAAATGCGACTGCATACAATATAGTAATCTGATCTACATAAATTCAAAGTGCACTGGTTGTACCATAACTTCAAACAGCATGGCTTGTTCTTCATATTTCATTGACCAAACATGCCTGTGTTATTTTTATCGGTACAGGGTTTAAACATTTAATGAGGCACTGAGTCGAAAAAATATGCAAGAGTATGCATAACTTTTGAAAAGAATAGCATATGAAGATAGCATATAGAATTCCCCTGATACATTTCTAGAAAGATCACAGTTTTTTTTTACAAAATCATCAGAAGACTATTTTATCACTTTTTTGTATCACAAGTGAAGAGCATCAGAATTTCTGATTTACCATTTAAAATATTCATTAACCCACTTAAATATTCATACTGCTGGCAAGGCACGCTTTACACTTTTAGAAGAAGGTTGAGAAATCTAGAATTCTTCCAGAACTTTCACATAGGGAAGACCCATTAAGCTCTTGTGGGCTGAAATGAATTATATACATTGATGACGTTACTAAATTCTAATTTCCATGCCGGTTTGAAAGTTCAAACTTAAACTTTTTAGCACTTTGCCAAGAAGGGTTAGCCAAATAACTGTTTTAAGTGTGTAAGCGGCTTACACCAAATGCCTTGGCAAACCTCATCTTGGGGGAGACGCTGTTAGGTTTCCTCCATGACCTACTGAGCTTCAGCTTGGCACTATTAAACCAAGACACTGTGTTAAGTCTTGTCACCTCACTGCGAACATCAGTGTTCCGGCTGAATTACCACACACCACTTTCAGAGAGCGGGGAGAAAAAAAATACTATCTGAGTGACTGTGGTCCCGCAAGTGGGAACAGAAGGATTACACAGAAAATGTGGGTCAGGCAGGAGGCGCAATAACAATGACCCACCGGCAGGTTCTGTCTTGATGTGATCAGGGTGCAGTGATAAAGAGGAGGATGAGGAAGAAGAGGAGGGGGGAGAAGAAGGGGAAGGATAAGGACCTGCTGGTATAATGTTGGCCTTTGACAACAGCTCATAATTTATGACCCTTTTTTACGCTGAAAGTTCTCTATTTGTCTCTTCTCTTTCCTCAAACTCCTTTCCCCCTATTCCTCTAAATCACTAACTGTTTCTCTCTCCTCTCTCTCTCCAGGCTGTGGATCATGGCAGAGTGGCAAAGACAATGCATCTGAGGCCCCGTGGCAAAGCCTCCCCACGGGGAGCATTTGCCGGGCATGGGGGCTTCTTCGGCCACTGACCCCGTGTCCCAGTGATTAATGGCTCCAAACTCCTCGCCTCTGCACTCCTCCTGCACCACAACACCTCCCTCTACCCCACCTTGCTTTTCTTCTTTATTTATCTCTTTCACTTTGTTTCCCCCTCACATGACCCAGAAACTTGCAGTCGGACCGTTCACCTCGGCGAGCAATTCCTCAGACAGCCGACACTAACTGGCACAGACAGGCACCCAGATCTGAAGATAAAGTAGCCTCATCTTCTCCATATCACCGCGTGGTCTATAGCTGGATCATGACGGCTTAGCCACAGGAGCCAGGTAAAGGCAGCCGTCCTGGAGAGATCAATGGAACTGCGTTGACTAATGTGTAGAGGGACTCCTTCGGTCACCCAGTCTAGAGAACAACTCTGTCATTGAGCAGCTACTCTCTTTCTCTCTCTGTCTAATGCCATTTCTCTCTCAAACTCTGATAGATGTATGCTTCTGCTGCATCATTTAGAGGCAAACATTATTAAGAAAGAACATATTTCAAACTGAGACACGTGTTGCCATGACTCAAGTCTGATGGCTGGCCGGAAATTTGATTGATCAAGAAAGGACAGAAAAAAAAGAGCGCAGACTAAAACGCTACCGCTGACCTTTGTGCCAGGGTTGTTGTTGTCGTCACGTGGTTGGTGGCCCTAGTCATGGTGTTGCCACCTCCAGACAAGCGCCACGTGTGTCTCACCACCATAGTCATCATGACCAGCATGGCCTTTATGGACGCCTACCTGGTGGAGCAGAACCAGGGGCCACGCAAGATTGGTGTGTGCATCATTGTGCTGGTGGGCGACTTCTGCTTCCTGATCGTGCTCCGCTACGTGGCGGTGTGGGTGGGTGCTGAGGTGCGAACGGCCCGCCGTGGCTACGCCATGATCCTCTGGTTCCTCTATATCTTCGTCTTGGAGATCAAGCTCTACTTCGTGTTCCAGAACTGCAAGGCTGACCGCAAGAGCCTGGAGGTGGTGGCCCGCAAGGCGCTCACGCTGCTGCTCTCGATATGCGTCCCGGGGCTCTACCTGATCTTGGTCGCGCTGGACAGCATGGAGTACGTCCGCACCTTTCGCAAGAAGGAGGACATGCGGGGACGGCTCTTCTGGGTCGCTCTGGACCTTCTGGATCTGTTGGACATCCAGGCCAACCTATGGGAGCCGCAGCGGACAGGCCTGCCCATCTGGGCAGAGGGCCTGATGTTCTTCTACTGCTACATCCTGCTGCTCATACTTCCCTGCGTGTCCCTGAGCGAGATCACTGTCCAGGGCGAGCAGGTGTCGCCCCAGAAGATGATGCTCTACCCGGTGCTGAGCCTGGTCACCATCAACGTGGTGACCATCCTGATCCGCGGTGTAAATATGGTGCTCTTCCAGGACAGCCGCGTCTCCACCATCTTTGTGGGCAAGAACGTAGTGGCCATCGCCACCAAGGCCTGCACCTTCCTGGAGTACCGGCGGCAGGTGAAGGAGCTTCCACCACCGGGTGCCGCCGGCATAGCTCTGGAGCTTCAACAGAACTCAGTGCCACACGGCCAGGCACTGCCCAACGCCACCAGTCTGCCACACGAACCCACACCCGCCCAGGAGATCATCGACACATGACCGGGGCAGAGCCGACTGATTGACACTCATGGCTGCCAGTCGGCATTCTTCCTGCTGACTGTGGGCACCACTGATTGGACAGGTCCCGGTTTGAATCACTACTGATTGGACAGGTCCTGGTTTGGGGGGATGGGTTGATCACTGCTGACTAAGGACACCCCAGTCATAAGCCTGGTATGCGTTACAAAGTTGGCCTTTCTACACTGTCTATCAAAGCTAGAAAACAAAACAGACTCTAGTATCTCCGGTCAAATCCTACTAAAAAAGACTTGACGACCAGACTGATATGATGAAGCTCTGCTATATGTCACTGATGTGAGATGTGTTTTTAATTGTGTGAACATTTTTTCTAAAAAAATGAAATGAAAACTAGTGAAAGAAAGCTTGTTCGACAGACCCTTTTTTCTGATCCAGAATGATAGCTTAAAATCTTTTTTAATTTGATGGTCCTGTGAGAGTTACAAATGACACGTTTACCTGTAAGATCTCTCTGTTTTCTTTTGTAATGCAACTGACAGGGCATACAGAACTCACTTCTCAATTGTAGACAGGAATTTGAAAAGAGAAATGGGAAAGGGACTGCTCAACAAATAGGAGAAAACTCAGAGTGAAAGGCTGAGAAGATGAAAGAAAGGAACTAACAGAGGGAGAATTAAGAATCCCCTCTCTGGAATTAAGAATCTGGAACAGCTCTAGAAGGAAGGTCTGAGGAAGCATTTTTGTCAGAGGTCCCCATATTTTAAGTCTTTGTGATGGAATGCTGAAAAGAGGCTCAGGAGATCAGCAACATCCTCTGACATGATATATATATATGTGTGTGTGTGTGTGTGTGTGTGTGTGTGTGTGTGTGTGTGTTTCTGAGGGGCTTTTGCAAAGTCGTGTTGTAAAGAGTTATAAAGAGGAGAGGGAGGGAGTTAGGAGGAGAGGATAAAACTGGTAGCCATTAACATTCTGGTTAGAACATAGATGGTAAAAATATCACCGAAAACTATACATCATAACACTGAATATTATTATTATTATTATTACTACTGGTGTATGTACATTTTGAGTTGGAAGAGTGTTTTAATAAAATATGGAAAAGAGTGAGACTTCAACGATAAACACTTTATCACTGTTTATTTTGCACTACTCCTCAAGTCCTACCTGAAGGGCAAGAGTCACCTACCTGAAGGGCAAAAGTCACATTGCGGCCTAAGTATTTCAAGTGGCGCATGTTTGTTCGAGCTTTCCTTGTGAGTCTTTGTCAATCGAGCACGGCGTGCTACTGTCAGAATAAACACCAGCTCAAGCATCACTAATGTACAAACGCTACACGTCAGCAGAACCGGACGGCAACGGAGGAACTAAATAGCGGACTTGGGAATAGAATAAATTACCTGTAGTGGCATCAGCAGGCGATCACCTTTCCGCACCTCCTAGCGTGGTGCGATACATCCCGCCCATAAATCACAGAGGAACCGAGCCCATCAGGAAAAGAATTGTGCTCCCTCCATATGTAATAGGCTTGTGAAAGCGCTGCTCCTCTGATTTACTCGGCATCCGTGACTTCCTGAAATATTTTCAATTTCGACAACGGTAATTCAGCGTTTGTGCATTACAAGCCAAGGTGAGCAAGGGAGTTTCCTAGGGAGATGTTGACTAAACGCCGGCATGCTGATGGTACGGTTTCTCCACTTGGCTGCTCCCCCCACTTTCCCCAGGGCCCGAAAGGCCCAATCACTTGACTGTTCTCCCGACTGCCAATCACAATTTCAGGGGCTGTGTGTGCCTTATCTATACATACATAACTTAGCTCAGCGTCAGTGCTTTTCAAAGAGTGTCTGTCGAAAGTCTGAGACACCTGCAGGACCACCCATAAACACAAACACACACACACACTGATTAGGGCCTATAACTTGTCTATTTAGAAAACATCTCACAAATACATAATTAGTTACCTACCCTAAGGTATTTTGTATTGTGTTTCATTCATTTAATGTCAGCAACCAGATCGCTCTCCACTTCCCAAATCGCATCCTACAATCCATCACAAAAGTAATGGAGACAAATAGGTGTCCTCAACTTATCCATAGTGATGTATCACAAAATTCACTGTGCATACCACAAGTCTACACTTTGTTGTCAACAAAGAGCACAAATGGGATCTTTCATGCAGGCCACACATAACACACATTAATATTAAATATGTGTTTCATAGTTACTCAGGGGTCAGTCCGCCTTATTCAGTTGGGAAGTGAAAAGGACGCTGGTAGAAATCGAAACCTAACAATGGCATTGTTCCCAACATTAATATTAAAAACATGTTTCATAGTTGCTCAGAGATCAGTGCGCCTCTTATTCAGTTAGTGGAGAGGACACTGGTACAAATTGAGATCTAACAATGGTATCCTTACAAACATTAATATTAAATACATGTTTCATAGTTGCTCAGTTGGGAAGTGGAAAGGACCCGGGTACAAATCGAGACCTAATAATGGCACGAACACAATTGATATTCTTGGCCCTTGTGATGTCCTTGTCTGCATTGTAATGTAATGCTTGGGAAGGCTGAGACACTATCCAAGGAGGTAGATCAATTGAACAGACTTCTCTTGATCAGCCAGAGGTTACCACCATCTTCCAAGGATATTCTGTCATAAAGTGCCAACAGTTATTCTTTGCAGAAATTTGTTTCTAATGATTCCCCACTACACAGAATTCTGACATTTTATTCTAATCCTATGAGCGATATGCAATCTTTTTTGATGCCAATACAGACCAAAAAACACAATTGGTATTTTAAAACAAATGTTATGTTCTGATCCTGTGGATCATAAGAAGTAGTAGTATAGTCCCACATTTCAAGTGATAATCCCTATTAGGACCAGGGTAGTAAGTTTTATAGTAGTAATTATTGCCTAATCATAGACCATGGTCCCATTTATTAGGTCTTGTTAAACTGCTAATGAAAACTAGCTGGTTTGTGAGGGTCCCACATAGCTTGTAAGACCTTAGGCCTTCTTAAAATCATTGATGCTTTATATACAGTTAGGGCAGCTCTCCCCAGACTATTAGAAAACTGTTAGCTACCTGTATTGCTTTTCTCATGTTAGCACTTCAAACGAATCCAACCACCATTGAAATGTGCTAATTTCAAGGACATGCATGGCCTACAACAGTGGCGCTAACAAGCTGACCCCTTAGTTCCTTCTCCTTACACAAGGGTAAGAGGACAACTCCATGTTGACGTCTAATGATGTCTAATGAATTCCATGTTGAAGACTAATGATGACATCTGCTGTTGATAATGATTTATGGATTACCACGTGCCACCAAACGTCTCAATCAACCTTAATGTGTTCATAAAAATCTGACACCAAGATGGCTTCTCTCTCACTCCTCCTACCCTAATGCAAACTGAAGATGCAGCACTCTCAACACACACGGACACGCACACGGACACGCACACACACACGGACACACACACACACACACACGGACACGCACACACAACATAAATCTACAGATGGCCTGCAAATGTCTGTGGTGGCATCCCTCCAGCTCTAATGCACATACTCAGCAGATGAGTGATGCCCCTAAATGCCTTAACCTCACTGACACAAATCGCACAGATGCCAGGACACGATCGCACCACACAAGGCAAACCCAAGGAAATGCCTACCGTCTGAAATATGCCTTACCTGTGTCCAGCTCCAACAAATCACAATATTTTGTCTGCATCATTCACAGGGCTGGGCTGGGCTGGGCTGTGTAAAATCATAGTTTTACAATTGCACCATAAGCAAATAGGTACGTTTACATACTTCCCGATTGCGTTAAGCTAACAATATGGATTTTGTTTAAGGTAGGTTAAAGGCAGTAAATCAGGCCCCATGTTTCCAATTCCTTTTGGTGTTTTTAGAATACCACTTTTATCTATCCAGGTCTTCAGAACCTGACCCGTCAACTGAATTAAGGACAAAATTATTTCCCAAAAGAAATAGGTGATGCCATGGTGTCAAATGTAGACGGATGTCATCATATACAGTAGAGGAGTGAGATTTCTGCATGTAGGCCTACCTTAAGATTAAATCCTACAGTCGTTTTCACTTTCAGATATGCCACCTCCACAATTACGACACATACTATTTTTACTAAAGCACCGCATTCATTATAATACATTTCACAACACCTGCCGAGGACATGAAGTGTGACGGGAGCATAAGTTACCTGAAAGTTTGCTACCAGCCAAGCATTAGTCAAGTAATGCGATATCCATCATGTTTGTTGCAAATGAGGTGCCATGTTCCTCCGACAGACGGCTTCCCCTGGGCGGACCAGAAAGGCCAATTTGCTCACACTGATGACAGCAAGATCAGCTTTCCCCCTCGGGGTGTCAAGTGTGCTCATTGCATTGAATTTGGTGGAAAAGTGGCGATGAATTCCTAACAGTGCTATCGATGTACTTAGCTTTTTCTAGCCTCCCACAGGAATCCAAGCAAGTGACAAAATGAGGACTGCTCTGTGACAAAATGAGGACTGTTAATGAACACCGTTTATTGCTGATCCAGGCTGTGTTTACACAGACTTAAAACAGCATTGCCTCAGTTCATGCTGTTTGCAATTGAACAAATGAATCATTCTGCTACGTTAAGGACTTTCCACTACAAGAGGTGCAATGGTTTTCATTATAACAAAGTGTTAATTGAATGCCCACATTTTTAGTTGTTGTTCCCAGAGGGAAAAAAAACAATGCACATGAATAGCACGGCAGGCAACAGGCAGGCTTTTAAAGTGGCTTCTAGCTTTTTTAGCTGAATCCACGAGTTAGTTCGGGGTAGCCTAATAGTGGCCTAGCCTATACTGTCTCAACAGAAAACTCAACTATGAGAATTCCTTGAGAGACAAATCACATACATATAGAATAATCTACCCTTTTAATATCTGAAAAATGAGGACAAATGTCACTTACGGTCGAGATCTTTCCAGTGATAAAACCTGTTCACTTCACAAGGCTCCAAGAAAAAGGCAATAATGGCGAGTTTGCATATCATCCATCATCCAGTGGGGCAATTACGGGAAACAGTTACGGGAGCGGAGCAGTGACAAAAAAGTTGCAAAAATGAACACTATGCTTGTGGCCTGCTATGGTAACACGTCTCTACTCGGGTACCACTACGTGCTTTAGGTTTATTACTGAGATCTAAGGCCAATGTGCGGGTACCGAGCAATAGAACAATGTCAATGAGTGCATGGAGTGGAAACAGGCCTTCTTATTGTTGATGGGAGCTGGCGTCTGCCATTACAAGCATATCACGGGGGGAAGTTAGGCTCGTTAGAGCGTAGCTTACAAGGAACAGCAGGAGCGTTGAGAACTGAAACGCGTTAACTCCTTGGTCAAAAAGGCGAATATGACTGATGACTTAAAATGACTTCTATTCTAGAAATGTAGAATGAAGGTAGAATGAATTGTTTTGCCTTCAGTATCATCAGGCCTATGTTAGTGTGATGTCAGGTGCATATAACAGCATCTGCTTACTCACAACTATTAAACATTTCTCAGAGATAAGGAGGTTTAATGATTACTGAGCTTTGGGCGCCACTTGCTGGTTGTCAAGGGAACAGCACATAACTTTTTACCTGTAATTTTACCTGTAGGCCTAGCTGACACAATGTTAATATTTGTACATGTAGGCATATCCTTTATTTAGCTATGATATGATGTGTCCAATTCCAAATCAGAGCTGCAATTTCACAGGGGCCTGTGGTGTTGTGCACTTGGAAAAATATGGGCTACAAATGGCCATGAAAAGAACAGTTTCTTACCACTTGTGCCTGTGGAGACTGAGGTGCATCAAGTAGGATTCGGCAATAGCATACGTTCTCCTTTTCTTGGACGTTTAGACTTGGTAAACTCAGCTCGGAGTCCAGACTCACAAGGATGGGAGGATTTAGTAGACCACACATTTGAGACAACAGCCTTCTTGCTGACGTCACAGCTCTGGTTAGCTAGGCTAATCTTTAATCCTCATTGTAATTTATGTTATGTATTGGCTAATGATATAACACATCAAAGTCCCTGTGTTCTTCATTTTCAAATATGGCAGTAAAAATGATATTGCATATTCATGAGGTGTGTCTATAAAATGACTATTGGCTTCGCAATTGTGGGAGTTTGTAAATACGCCTATGATGGAAGTACTACTTTGTACTTGTTGAAAAATAATTATAATAGAAAATGTATGTGTTTGTTCCTTTGTATCATTGCTATTTGTAGTGACCTGCTTGTGTGTAAATACTGTATGTCGGATGACCAAGTGACCACATTCTCGCTGCATCCAAAACCCAGTCTGGTTTCATCACACTCACTATATTGTTTTAATTCCTGAAGAGAGTCTGGGTACTCTTGGGAAATGGGCCCAACCTAACCCATCACACTTCCCCTAACGTTTACAAACTGATAATAAACCACATCGACAGTTAGTTAAGAATGCTTGCTGCATAAATCTACACATTCTTCTGACTGCAATTTTTGATGTGTGCAGGCTACTACCGTTCACCACCGCCACTTTCAATTTCGGAACTAACGTCGGAACTTGAAGCCGATTGGCCCACCATCCGGGAAACGCAAACGCATTGAGAGGAGCCAGACTATAGTATGTCAGTGAAATGAAAATGAGTGGAGATACTAGGTGGGCAGGGTCAGGCTATCCAAAAGCCCCAAATTGATTTAATCTGCATTTGGCTACATGGGAACTTCTCAAGGGGAACAATACTTGGGCTCTTAGTAAAAAAGGTTTCATATTCAGCAGAATTCTCCCTCCCACACATTTTATCATGTTTTTTTAGCCAATGACACCATGAAAACATTAAGACACAAATTGATTCAAACTAACTGAAAGCATTTCCAATCAAATACATTGTCAATAAAATAACAAAATCAGTGTTGTATATGGGAACTCATACACTGAGAATACTCTTTTATGAGGGAATCTATTAGGAACACTGTTGCAATCACACAATTTATGGTAGACTATAGGGCATTAGCCCATCCTAACAACAACAAAAAGATTGTGTATATATATATGTGCAAAATGGGTACACATTTGGTATCAATTTAATGTATTCAAAAGGGGTAAACTGCATGGGCCATCTCAGACTTCTCGCTATCTTGTTTTTACAGTTAACAGGCATAAACAGCCTGCTCTTAATTCATTCCCCTAAGATATAATGATATGCGCAATCATCAAATTAATGCAACAAAATTGGAATAGATGTGTTTCAAGGAGGACTCCTCATTTGCATTCAAGCAGTCCAATCTGCTGTTCTATTCAACCCTGAAATTTAATCGAGGCATTTCCATCCATGAATCCCCTATCTACCCTGTCTTCACACGTCTACTGATGGCTTACTTGAACATTTCTGAATTACAGTCATAAGACATCACAGTGTTTAAAATGAATGCTTGGCTTGCTATGCAGGTAGGCCTTAAAAGTTTAAATTAAATACTCACTTTCTATCAAGATCACAGTTTTTGTGCAATGGGCAACACTTTTCTTCAATCCTGTGTCCTATAAGTCCTTGCAGCATCTACAATTCTGAAAGTGGCCAAGACTATAACTGGTGTTGGTAACTTGACAGTGCCAAAGTATTTAGTCATTAAGACTAAATATAGAATACCGTCTCTGTTATGTGTTTATAACGTATTTATCATAAGACATTTAAATCAAAGTTCAAGCACATTTTCACTCAGCAATGTTGAGACAAGTGTTTCTTGACCAAACTTAATGAGTACAGTATATAAGATAATGAGAAAATGTGCTAAACTAACCAAATGGTAATGTGACAAAAATAACAAATTTACACACTTGGATAACTAATTTAACACACATGCAACCCACAAAAACAATGAAATGTGTAAATGTCATAATTTAATGACATTTTTGTCTATACATCCCATGTTCTCAATAATTTATTTCACAAATGTACAGGAATTATTTCGCTAGATTTATTATCATTATTTTTTTTCACATTATTGCTTAACAGTAAAATGCATTGGTTGGATATGTCCATTATAGCAAGACAATACATTCATATAAGGTATACAGATGTCTTCAGTTATATTTTACTGTAACTAACTTTACATTAAATATATTAATTTATTAAATTATTCATTATGTTTTTATGTATATTAGATCATTTATCACTGACGGGACTCCACCACATTGAGCTCACAGTGCATAGGGTCGCATTCAATCAGTAGAATTACATCCCTTTCCCCTCAGTATATATCCCACACAGTAGTTCATATTTAGGTGTGTGTGTGTGTGCATCTGTCCACAGTTATTCACTGTTTTTATTTATTTTCATACAATCTGAATACGCAGAGCTACAATATTTATGGCATCTGAATTCTACTTGATTGTTTATTTCTCTTTAAACTCTTTTTTAAAAAGTGAGTGATGATATCAACATACACTGCTAAATATCCAGTGAAATATTACAGAGTGTGTTGGTGTGTG
This sequence comes from Alosa sapidissima, assembly GCF_018492685.1. NCBI lineage: Eukaryota > Metazoa > Chordata > Actinopteri > Clupeiformes > Clupeidae > Alosa > Alosa sapidissima. The sequence continues at coordinate 16,307,845 of NC_055962.1, forward strand.
TATGTGAACAGATCAAGAGAAATAACACACGCTCACACACAAAATGGTGGGAAGTCGTTTACAGAGGAGGTGACCACACAAACTATTGGGCACAGGGTCTGGTTGCATTCAGAAAAAAAAAGAAATGCAAAAAACGGTCAACCTACCACTTACAACTAATATTCTGTAAAGATAACCATTCAAGGAACCCCAAAAAAAAAAAAAAAAAAAAAAAAAAAAAAAAATCACTTTACTCTTTTTTTTTTTTTTTGCTTTCGAACAAAATTTTTCAATATTTACAGGTCAAGAAACGCTTCAAGAAATGACCGCCACGTGATATTTACAGATTGTAGTACTAGAATGGCACAAGATAGAATACCTGCTCAAATAGAAGAACAAAAATTTCTCTCTATACTGTAATAATACATTAGAGTGACAGAGATATAGGTTTGGCCTGGGCAGTACAAATGAGCACGGAGACTTAACGGACACCCGTTACCTCACTTCCTGTGTGGTCACTTCCTCCAAAATCGGTAGCAGCTGAGACATAAACCCCCCACGCCAAAAGAAAAATAATAAATAACGATATGTATACTTATATACACACAATAGAATTTCATCACAAATCAACACAGTCAATTCCATCACACACAAATAAGAGGAGGTTCCTCCGCGGAGTGCATGCATCCATTCAATGGACCAAGAGCAGAGGCAGACGAAGAGGGAGTAGAGGTCGTACAAGGTCACCTGGCAAGGAGCTGAATAGCTCCACCTGCATAGACAACTTCTGGAACTTTCTGCCCTTTTTCTTAGCCATCAGGAGAGGAAAACCCCACGGCAATCTGTGATCATCTTGCTGTCTGGGCTTCCAAAATGACAAATGCCACCCCCCTCCACCACCCCATGGCACAGAGCTTGCCCAGTGCAGTACAGTGCTTTTAATTGTGTCGACCACCTTTCCCCTCACTTCAGTTCTGTCCAGGATGTGATTGCATAAACCAGACTAGCACCGGCCTGCACCGGCCCTCTGGTGACACGATGGTGGAGGGGAAAGGGGGTGGGGGGGGGGGCAGGACGGAAAAGGTCAAAGGTCAGGGTCAGGCAGAGCCAAGTAGCCAGGCGCTGGTGACTTTGCCCAATCAGGTCCCCCTCCCCGCCCCTACGCCCGCACCCCTGACACAGCCCAGGTCCCTCTACAGGTTGGTTTTTGCATCATGAGGTGAGACGTCTGGATTGCTGTGCTGCTTGTAGCTGCCACTTTGTGTAAAGAGAGGACCAGGTGGGCACTTCAGGGAGGGGAAAAGCTAGGGGACGGGGGCAGGGGAGGAACACTACAGTTGCAACTGTGCACCCTCCCCCCCACCCCACAACCCCTCCTCCTCCTCCTAACCCACCTCCAGAAAGAGTTCCCATCATGCATTGCAGACACAGATGTGCTCTTTGAGACTGTGCTCATGATGGGGATGGGAGGTGGAGACGAGGAAAGTAGACAGGATGAGGTCCCTCAAAACCAAAATAAAACTCACATACCCACGCGCACGCATACTCGCACATTACAACCAGTCGTGCACACATAAGAGGAAGCACTGATTGGATGGGAGGACTGCTTTGCTTTGTTTTTAAAGTGCAAATATCTACATGTAAATTCCACAACAAGAGAACATCACCAAACTCCCCCACCCTTTTACTTGGGGGAGGGGTGTATGAAGCTCATTTAATTCCCTGATTTCCAAAAAACAGGTTTAGAACTCTAAAAGAAAAAAAAAAGAAAAGAAAAAAAAACAGCCCAAGCAGAGTAGGGGATATTTACTCTCCTTGTGCCCCCAAAGTGGGCAAGAGGTCAAGCAGCTCGCTTCAGGACGAGAGCCCTGGCTCTACATCAACTATTACAATAACAAAACAAACAAACAAAAAAGAGCGACAAAATAAAAATAGTACACTATACCCTTTGGAGTCAGTCCGTCAGTCTGAACAAATCCCACCAGGACTGTATAAATCGGTGCTGCTTTTCTCCTCCACTCAGTAAATTAACCAAAAATTGCCCCTACCAGATTCCACCTCTGTCCTGGCATGCAGATGGTAAATGAGGACATAACTATTTCTTAAAAAAAAAAATATATAACTGATGAAAGATCACCCAATAGAATCACTGCAAGTTGAGGTCTCCCTCCCATTCAAGTGACTGGTGGGGAATGGAACCAATCGCATTGTCCCGACGTCTACATTTATGTTAATTGCAAATGGATGCTCGATCTGCACTGATTGCATTCTGCCCTGTGATCTTTTTACACAACGCTTATTTCTTTGTTTAGGGGAGAAAAATAACAACAATTCAACTGTATTGATACAAGAGAGATGAGATTTATGATATGTTTAGATCTCCCCTTTGTGAACTGCTGCAGACTCAAGGCCCCCACTCTCTGAAGTAGTCAAGTGCTGGGCAGAAAAGCAAAAAAACTAAATAAAACAAATGATAAAATCATAATAAAAATCACTGAACACCATGTAACAGAAAGTGCCTTGGTGACCAGGGTTATGGGGTATTTGACAAGAGAGAAGAAAAGGAGGACGCATGCAGTTTTATCTTTTTTTTGGTTTTGGCAGGAAAGATGATCCATTTGTGGTTGACCTAGAGTCATGAGAAGAGAGAGGAGGAGGAAGAGGAGACGCTGTGGAGGTGGAGAGCTGCCAAGGAGAAGTTCCTCCTTCATGGGATGGAACCGGTTCTTCAGAAGAAAAAGGAAGGAAAGAGAACACAGGTAGGACATGCCGGAGAGGAGAGGAGAGGAGAGGGAGGAGGAGGTGGCACTGAGGACTCCCAAACTCTCCATCGTAACGATGAAGACAAAACAGGAAACAGAAAAAAAAGACCATGAAAGAAAACCAAACAAGTTCACACAAATATAATAATTTTCTCCCAATCTACATGGAAGAAAAAGACCAACAGGACAAATTAATGGGGGAGGATGAAGGGAAAAAAATGATAGAAAAAGTGACCGTGAGAACAAGAGACTGAGAGAACAGGAAAGGTAAACATGGGTCCCGTGGGAGTCTCGGATTGAATGAGTGTATGGGACACCAAGACACTTCACAGCCAATGGTGGTTGGCTGGGTGGTTTTGGTCGTTGGGCATCGGAGGATATCCGAGGTGGGGTTGGGACAGAGGCCGACTAGACAGGTGGTCGAGGCCTGGACGTCTAGAAGTCCCCCTGACACATGGGCAGGTTGACGAAGGTGAAGACGTTGTACTCGATCATAATGGAGAAACAGAGGAACACCGCGTAGAGCAGTAGGACATAGATGCCCAGCTTCAGGTCCAGTTTCCAGTTGTTTACGTGGATCGCCAGAACCTGCGAGAGAATGGGAGGGATGAGTTGTCCGCACAGAATCTCAGAACCAGAACTTCAAGCAGTTTTGGATTTCTAAAGAACCCTCACAATCCCCACAAACATCTAAATCTTCAATAAAGATTCCAACATTCAGTAACCTACTGTAGGTGAGCCCAGACAAATCTGTGAGCACATTTGTATTTGCCCAGCATATCCACCTGGCTACCTACCTCACATTCAACTGCAATCAGACTGACTTTTGAGATTATTAATTACATGGTATGCACATCTAGCCGACAAAAAGTTAAAGTATGACAGTCCCTACATAGCACTAGATATCCCAGTCCAGACTGTCTGAAGACCAATGAGATATACAGGGTTCCCACTCCAAATGAAATGTAAAATTCCATGACTTTTCCCTGACAAAAAAACAAAATTTCCATGACCTACTTTATAATGAAGGGTACAAGATTTCAGAACAGCCATGAAGCGTTCAAGAATTTTTTTACTGTTTTCAGAGCGAGAGATGAATAAATGGGTATTGAATGAACAAAGTTGGGCTAACCACAACTACCTAAGCAAGCAGTAAAGCTAATAACCAGATATACACCAATTCTGAATTAAAAATTGCCTGATATTCCATGACTTTGCCCAAAAAAAGATACAATTCCCTGACTTTCCATGTCTGGAATAGACTTTCCAAAATTCCATGATATTCCAGAAATTCCATGACCCGTGGGAACCCTGGATATATGTTACACTTTCTAGATCAGGACATATTGATGTCTCTTGATGGGTTGTAGACTTCTGCATGAACATACAGTATATAGAATATCTGAACATCTTCTATGGCTACTGCAGTGTTTTTTTGGGATGTAAGGCTGGCAAGGTTTAGATGTAGAACAGCCTGTACACTTCAACTCCCACAATCCAATAGCCTGTAGACTTCAACTCCCACAGTCCAATGCCCTTGTTGTCCAAGAATACCCAACCTGATGCCCCCTCACTGCATTTCCTTTACAGCCATATAACATAAAGGTTCAGAGAGCTCTCATTGCACCTTAATTAACTCTAGCCCAGTGGAAGAGAGGCTTAGTCTCTCATCAAACTTTTATGAATGAACGTATGTGTGTGACTGAGAGGCTTGACTGGCACATTAAGACTCATTTCCATTAAGTGAGGACTTGATTCCCTCCTAAATTTAGATGTAATTAATGTGGGTGTTTAATTTATTTAGAGACTATTCATTTGAACATGATTCTTGATGAAGAGCTAAATTAACTGTCAATCATAATTCTTTCCTTATTTTCTGCTCTGCAAAGAGAACGATCTCTACAAATGAGTCAAAGTAGTGATCTTTAAACCCTAAAAACAAACTATTAATATTGCTTTGTGTTGAGCAATTATTACAGACTACAGAGTAATTGGATATGTATACCCTGTAATATACTTCTATATTTTGTGCTTTTAGGGTTTAAAGAGCACTACTTATGTGGAAATGAGAGAAGTAAGATCACCGATATGTAAGGTTAATATCATGTTCATTGTGATGCATTTAAATTTGGTGCTGAAGTTACTATAAAAACATGACCAGCCAGCACTAATTTTCTGATTGGTGTCGAGAGTGAAATTGCCTTGAGGTCCTGCTTATGAGTTAGCGCGACAACATTCACAGGTTGTACACAATTTGTTTTCCTCAGTTAAGCCTCATCAAGTCGTCAGACTGTCGTTAGTTATATAATTTTAGTCTCATGTAATGCATAGGGTCAAGGTTTGATTTCATGTAATCATCATAATTGCAACACGAATTGCAAACCATGAGCTAAAAAACAAAATTACACACGCATATCTAATCAGGTTTAACTGCTCTCTGGAAGCATAGGGCACTATTATAATCCATTCAGGGAGATTCTTTGTGCAGCGAATTGGTACAAACACAAAACAGAAGTGTCAAGTGATGCACTGGCCTCTTGTCCTGTATAATGTGCAGTTGCACCTTAATGAAATAAAGAGCACATGCTGCATTAACTTCGGGATTTTGTCAGTATACTTACTGTTAATGCCACAGAGCCCAGCAGAAGCACCACTGAGTAGACAAGCCCTCGACTGTTAATCTGAACCTACAAGACACACAGAGACAGAGACAGAGACAGAGAGAGAGACAGAGAGACAGAGAGAGAGAGAGAGAGAGAGAGAGAGAGAGAGAGAGAGAGAGAGAGAGAGAGAGAGAGAGAGAGAGAGAGAGAGAGAGAGAAGAGACTTAGCAAATGGCTAAGTGAGAATAACCAGCATTTGCGACCACCCTATGGCCTCCCGCCACATCGATTTATGTAATTATGCAATTAATGTGGAGAAGTCCAGCTTAAACTCGTGCAGCAGGTGCACCTCAAAAGGTAAGTGATGCATTAGGAAGGTTTGTTGCCATCAGAGTTAAAAGCCTGACCATTTCAAGTGTACAAGTTTACGATCACAGAATATCACTCACTCTATGATAATTATCTAGGCTACCAATGGCATGGGCACTTTGCGGTCAGGCAATTTTAACATGATTAAGAAAAACAAAACGGGCACAGGCATAGTTATAGTTTGAACATATACTGTGTGCCTTACCCCTAAAGTAAACCAACACGTGATGTTTGTCCTTACCTCTGAGCCATAGTCCACTGCCATGGTCTGCAGAGCCCATGGAACACCCAGGCCGACTAAGATGTCAAACACATTACTGCCAATGGTGTTAGACACAGCCATGTCCCCAAGCCCTGAAAACAACACACAGAATTGTAATGGCATTTTCTTCCCCCCACCCCATCAAAGATACTCAAAGTCCCCAGCAATTCATTACCTCTGCTATGCTTACTGTGTGGTTAGCCTGTGTGTCTATGGGGTGTGTGTGTGGGGGGGGCATTTTAAATTGTTTTTCTTAAAAGAGTATTTTAGCCAAGGTGTCCTTTTTGCAAGCCCAAGTGTGCCACGATTGAACTGAAACACATCCTTCTAAGATGGTTGACTGGCAGTAGACTGAAAAGATCATTCCAAAAATAAAATCTGGCACATCAATGGTATGTTGAGTGAAATTCACTGTGAGATAAATGCTTAAGTTTGCCATCATCTGACAAACTCTGCCTTCAAACAAAATACAACCGTACAAAAAAACAAAACATAGCTGAACTGAAAGGCACACAAGTCATGTCAAATCTCCTTGATTGGAGTGGGATCAAACACTGAAAGATGCATCTCTGATCTTACGCTTTAGTTAACACATCCAATATCAATATATTCCTAGTATTTGATCTTTTTTGACTTGTCAGTCTAGTATTGAGGCCTTGTCACATTTGATGGTACCAGTGGCAGGCTGATTGATTGACTGAGGCGTACCTTGCCGTGCCACGATGAGACTGGCGATGCAGTCTGGCACACTGGTGCCGGCGGCCAGGAAAGTGATTCCCATGATGACATCGGGAATGCCAAGTGTGAATCCGATGACCGTTACCTGAAATTATATATTAAATAATACAAGCATTTTTATAATTGAGATTGAAATGGAATTTTGCACTTGGCAAGGATCTGCACAATGCTACTATAACTGTACATATAACCTACATAAAGGATTCTAGAATTCAAATTCAACATCTTTTAAAACCTTATGTTTTTAAATCTTTTCAACTTCTAAAATCAATTTTAAGACCTCAAACAATACTAGCTAAAACCATTACATTCATGGCACATCTTCAACATACATTGATTTTCAGACCGCCTTAAGTTTGATTTGAAAATTATTTCTATGGATCATTGTAACAATGCAGAGTTCCGGAAACAAAAAAAAGCTCAAGTGAATAGGCTAAATTTAGAACACAACACACCTCCTACTGTATATGGATTGCAACACATTTTATGGTCAATAGTAAACTATTTATTTAGCACTGATATAGTATTTACATAATACTCAATACAGAGTAATGCCTCACATTCACACACACACACACACTAATAGCAGAGGGTGTCAAGCAATGTGCTACTAGCAAATCGGGAACAGTCTGGGGTTCAGGGTCTTGCTCAAGGACACTTCAATACTCCTCTACATCCTGTCCATGATGGCTGAGCCTTGTAACGATACATTGAGTCTTGTCTGTGGTTGGCTTTGATGTGACAACATACCCTGTAAGCTTGCAATGGATTCAATGCCGGTATAAGGGCCTGTGTCCACCAATCGCGACCTCAACCTATTTTTCTTTCCAGAGCGCTTTGGTTAAGTGTTTATTGTTGCTAGGTTACAGTCATCGTGAGAGTTAATCCCGAACCCTTTGATCCCTGTGATTTACTTCAAGGCAACTTACTTAAGCTCTTAACTGTCACACAGTATCAGATGTCTTTTTGCACTCACAACAGAAAATCCTATTGTGAGTCCTCGAAAGATTATACTGAGCATACCAAGGCTCCACGCCCTTGGTAGAAATTTAGCTTTGATGTGGTTCTATATCAGTCATACGCCCTGCTTTTAAACTGATCTGGAACCTTTCCCCATTTGTCTGAATAAAGCTCAGAGGGGCCACAATTTGCAGCAAATCCCGTGAAATTCTACTACACACAGCTCGATTGGGTGCTATTGCATCATGCAGAGTAAAAAAAAAAAAGCAAGTGTCAGAGTGAGAAGATAAAAAGAATAAGAAATCCACATTGTGAACTTGAGGATTGTTATCCCTTGATGTTCAGAAATTCGTTAAAATGTTCTATGTATTCCTGACACAAACAGAAGGGAGCCTGCAGCTATCTAAGTATTTGGTTACTAGAGAGTATCCACATGTGCACACACACTGCTCATAAGCAGATAGTGTTTAAAAATCACATGACCTATTACCCTCGGCATTCTCACTGACCCTCATGCCATTGACATTTGGGCACATTTTGCACAAGGTAAATAAACTGGCATTTTTAGACACAGACACAGCATTCCCAGTGGCTATAAGCAGGGCCACCGCGAGTCAACCAGTCCACTCACCATACACACCATGTAGTGGAAGACACACACACACACTTCCCTGTGGCTATAAAAGCAGGGCCTCTAACGGCCGGTTCACCCACCATCCACACCATGAAGTAGGAGAAGACGGCGATCCAGACGGTGGAGAGGATGAAGGAGAGCATGAAGAACTTCTCCCAGCGCGGTTTGGCACAGTTGGGGATGGTGAAGAAGAGCAGCAGGAGCAGGGGCCACGAGATCAGCCACTTTATCTTGTTCATACAGCCTCCTGCATACACACACACACACACACACACACACACACCAAGGGGATGAGAAGAGGAGGGCGTGGCCTTGGACCCATGACTGGGAGTTGTTAATGGCTCCCATTAGAGCCATGGCACTTCAGAGAGAGAGAGAGAGAGAGAGAGAGAGAGAGAGAGAGAGAGAGAGAGAGAGAGAGAGAGAGAGAGTAGACCAATTACAAGACAAATCTCTAAGAGTGTGCACTGCACGTGTTTACAATTTCTAGTAGTGCAGAAATGTGTACAGAAACATAAAAACCTCTGTACCAGACACAATCTGGAGGCACATACCATATTTGGATCAAACATTCTGAGTGACTGAATGAGTAGTTTAGGATACGAGTATAATTCCATCGATAACTATGAAATTCCCCTAGCACAGAGGTGGGCAAACTACTGCCTGCAGGCAGAATCCGGCCCGCCGAGCATTTAATTAATTTAATTACCGGTAAGTCCTGCTCCTGGCATACCATGCCCTACACAATTATACCCACCTACCTCACACTCCCTCCTGAAAGTTTACACCCCTGGCCCCTGGCCGCTCACTGAGATCCTCCTCAGCAGGCCTACTGCATGTCCCTAGTGTAGTGTGAACCTCAGCCCCCTGAGAGAGAGGGCTTTTAGCTACTGTACATCGCCCCCAAGCTGTGGAATTCACTGCCAGACTTTTGTTTGTGAAGTGACCCTGGGTGTCATGAAAGACGCTTTAAATAAAATGTATTATCATTATTACCATTAATTAGGTTATCATAGGCTGCTCGTTATTTTTTTCCTGGGATCGTGTCTGAGCGTGCACTAGAGAGAATGATAGAGCAGCAGATTCCAGCAGGCTTGTCATTGTTGATAACTGATATCTCTTTTTTAATATAACAAACTTTTAGAAGGAAATCATGCAGGCAACAGTAGTTCCCACTACTGACCATTTATAAACTGTGAGAGGGCACCGCCACAGGCACAGCACTAGCCATAGGCTATATTTGAGTGGAGCTGGCAAAAGATCATTATGAGAACAGTGTTGTAGACACAATGCTCTTAAAGCGACAGTGCACCATTTATAAATGAGTGAAACAGCTTTAGTTCTAAAGTTACTAGCCAATCAGAATTTCTACTAGCCAATTTGTTTCCGGTGAAAATAAGAGAATTATGAGTTTATGAGATGAGTGTCACTGAATGCATTTGATCTTTATTAACATTGTTGGCATGGATATACTATCTATATCTATTTCTCTGTCGATATCCTCATCCCCTGCTCCATTCCTCTTCTCGCAGCCATAAGTCTGTCCCAACCACCGCCGCATTTAGTTTAATCTTAACTTAATAAAAAGGAGATATAAATCATCATCAACAATGACACGCCAGCTGGAAGCTGCTACTCGTTTTCTCTCCCTCTCACGTGTGCTTTTTAAAACTGATCATTTTCGCCTATACAAGCTTCTCACGTTCCTCTCCATCATCAGCTATAGACAAAAAAATAAAAGATCTAGCTGCTTCGGGTTTTGCGGCCTCCGCTACGACACGAGCCTCCCACAAAGGAAATAGGCTAGGTAAACACAATGCGTTAATTGTGTTAATATTTCGTAACGTGTTATGTATTTGTGTTCTGTATATGTGTTATGTACTTTTTACTTTAATTTACTGGCTAACTCCCTCCTCGTTCAGTCTATGCTCCCTGCTCTGGCTCCATTCGTTCTTCTAATTCCTTAGTTTCTGGTAGACGCTCCGTTCGTTTCAGTCTCTCGCGCTGGTTTCTCTCCAATCTTAGTGCAGTCAATGGGCGTATGAAACGTCATCACGTAGCATTACGGCACAGTGGTCATGGGAAATGTAAGAAGTACTGCCAGGGGCATATATGACCGAGAGCACGTAATGCCTTATGCATCACCAAAACTTTCTCCAAATTTTGCACACTTTTTATTTATTATTTTTGATTTCTCCTCCATCTACCCATGTCCTTGATTGCCTAGCCTTTCTGCCCCCCACCCCCCCCACCCCCCCACCCCCAACACACACACTTACATCATCACTGTCATCACTTCACATACATACAGCACACTGCTTGCTACAGTAAGCCTCCTCTACATACTTGCTGCACACTGCCCCCCCCCGCCCCCCACATACACAGCACATTGTCTTCAGGATCTTCTCCAACACACATCCTCTACATACTTACAGCACACTGCCCCCACCTACCCACACGCACACACACACACAGTCACTGCTCCACTCCCCTCCCGCCCACACACACATCTTCACTGTCATCACTCACATACATCATACATACAGTACTCTGCTTGCAATATTAAGTCCCTGCCCCCCCCCCCCCCCTTCATACACAGCACATTATTTCATCAGGAAGCTTCTCCAACACACATATTGCACACCGCCCTCTCCCCACATACACAGCACACTATCCCATCTCCCCTGTCACCCCCCCCCAACACACACACCAAGACCCCTGGCAGTTGGGTTAGCCCCTTGAACCGTGGATCTGCCCAAGGTTTCTTCCTTGGTAAGGGAGTTTTTCCTTGCCCCTGTTGCTCTTGGGTGCTCCTTGTTGGTGCCCCCCACCCAATCCCAATCCTCCCCCACCTTTTTTATGCAGCCCTTGCCACTTAATCTATTAAACCCCTCTTCTACTGCACTTTTTACCCCCCCCCCATTAATGCACAAATAGGCTGACACCAGACATAATTTCACTGCATTTCTTACTTCCAGTAACTATATGCATGTGACAATAAACTTCCTTGTATCCTTGTATCACCGGCCAAAGAGGCTAGTAAGTTTTTATCAACACCCGCCAAAATGAATTTTAACCTGCATTTGGCGGGTGTTAATTTAGAACCCTGGTTCCCTCATTTGGCGGTGTTAATTTAGAACCCTGGTTCCCTATAATCTCCATCCCTTCATCCCCCTTCTCGCTCCTCTTCTATCCCATTTTCTCCCACCGCGTCTCCATCCTTTTCATTGTCCTCAGATCCTCTGCTGCAGTGCTTTATCTTTCCCTCCATCCTCCACTCGTCTCTCAACT